>NC_137138.1:20388474-20988474 GCF_949319135.1 Squalius cephalus | reverse complement strand
GCATGTGTGTGTATTTATATATACAAATTTAATTATACACAGTACACACACATATATTATTAAAAACAAACGTTTATTTTGGATGCGATTAATCGCGATTAATCTTTTGACAGCCCTAATATATATTTAAATGGCATTTTAAGAGTTAAAAAAAAAACAATTTGAAAAAAAAAACATAACCAGTTATAAATATTACTGTGAATAATGAAAATAGCAGATAGCATGCTATTTATGTATTTTAAATGGTAGCTTGTTTACTAAATCATTTTGTATGTATCCTTCTTATCTGGATATAGAACATCAACAGGAATGTTCTGTTGTCCTTCCTTCTCCCATACAGTATGTACAGAACATTTACAACAAACAAATCCATTCATGTCATCCAATCAATATTTCATGGCTTTATTTCTTACCACAGAGAGCAGCACTGAAACTTTAATGGTCATTCCACTGCTCTGGTGAAGTTGACTTTGTCTTAAAAATTCCTGAATAATTCAACAGAGTTGCGAATAAAAAAATCCTTTGGAACCTTGAGGCCTTGTTCGATCTCTCTTCAACCAACACACACTTCTGCTTGGTGGCATTTTATATAACTGCATTGTGTAAGAGTTACTTAAAACGATCCCTGAATACAAGAGGCAAACTAATGGAGTTTTTTTTAGGGCAAATTGCTTTCTGTTATGTGAAGTAACATGCCGTTGCATAATTTTACAGTTTGTGTATCACGCTAGCTTTGAAACTCCATTACCAAATCACTTTACATCTCTTTTAGGACGTGTTATAAGCAGTTTGCAACACAAATAATTAGATATTTTGTATATTTGTAGGTTAAAATTAGATTATTAAATCAACTGTGCTAACCTTAAAATGTTCACAAAATGACTTTAAAAATGTTCAAATGTTCAACAAAGTGGGGCACATTTTGTTGTATTGCATTAAGAAGATGGTTTGACTCCATTATGAACTGGCACCAACATCTCGGAGACATTCTGGAGTCAGCAATGGAGTTAATGGACGCAAATGACCTCTGGGATATGAAACTGCAGGTCCTGTTCTTTACCTTCAGTCTAAATAGTGTCAGTAAGAAAGTAAAAGCTGAGCATTATTAGTTCATTACTCATTATTATAGTTGCATTCTTCAAAAAAAAAAGTATGTGTTACGAGTTCATTACGTGTATTACGTAATGTGTGGTGCATCGCAGAGCTAGTGCAAGCTAGCATTTGTTGTTAAAAAGTATATATTAATTTTTTTTTAGAAAATAACCGATCGTTTCGATAGATAAGAGCCTTATTCCTCGGCTGAGATCGTGTCGAGCCCTTTGAAGCTGCATTGAAAATTTGGACCTTCAAACCATTGATAACCGTTGAAGTCCACTATATGGAGAAAAATCCTGGAATGTTTTCCTCAAAAACCATAATTTCTTTTCGACTGAAGAAAGAAAGACAAGAACATCTTGGATGACATGGGGGTGAGTAAATTATCAGGAAATTTTAATTCTGAAGTGAACTAATCCTTTTAATTACAGCAATATTCTCACTTTCATACTGCCTATTTTGCAAAATTTCCATTTTTATTCTAAATAGTGGAACTATATTCAATTTTGTGCTAATCAAATTAATTTTAATGTTAAGTCATGTACTTAAAGTTCAACAAGGAGAGGAGCTCGCACACAATCGTAGAATATTTCTTATACAAACTTTATTTAGAGGCCAAATAAAAGACAAAACCTTTTCAATTTACGACTCTGATGACAATGTAAATTAAAAACGTTTTGTCTTTGTATATTTGGCCTCTAAATAAAAAAAAAAAACTGTTTACGAAATTTTCTACGATTTTGTGTGCGAGCTCCTCTCCTTGTTGAACTTCGATATGTTTTTGAGCTTACCCACCAAAGTAATTTTTTATCTATTAATTCCTTCAGTATTTGGTGCAGACGTTTTACGGACTTTGAGGCTGTTTTTACTGTCTTCAAAAGTCGTGTCATTAAAATGAATGCTGTGGGGAAAGGCAGTTTGGTATTGCTCAGCTAATGATTTTTGCTCTTCGCTGGCAGATGTGAGTGAGTTCTGGTGGTTACTCGTAGAAATCACATCTGTGATACTCATGGGAATATATTACATAAAGTGGCAAAGTTCATTGAAACCTAAATTAGATCCTAATTGAAATTGCCATGGTTATAAAACAGATAAGACTCTGAGTTAAAAGATGAATTCGTTTTCTGACATTATTATTAATAACTCTTTCCCTGCCAGGTTTTTGTTTTTTCTTTTAAAGTTGCCAGCCACCACCAGCATTTTTGATAATTTTCACAAAAATCTCATGGCCCCCAGAATATTTTGTTGCATGAATATCTGAACATGCAATATATCAAAAGAAAGAAAAACAGAACATCTGTTTTTAAAACAAATAAAGAAAAAAAAAGTTAAAATTTTTTTTTATCAACACTTGAATGTGGGTAAGTTTCATTTAATAAAAGCAACATTTTGAACAAAAAGGCTGAGAAAACTGTGTCAATAGTTTTTAATTTATATCACAGCTCGGCCAGAGCCGTTGAGCTCGGTAAAGCCACAGTTTCCTCCTAATTTCCTCCATATCTCTTTAAAATATAGCATTATGTGTAGAATTCATATCCGATACATTTTGTGGTCTGCGCTGACTCGATCATATGATCTGCTCTGTGCTATAGTCTATCCGGAACTGTGAAGGTTCGCGTGACACTAACGTAAAACCAGACTTCATTCGCACTCATGGAAAATATATTTACACTGTCTGATGAATCGTTCCCTACATCCTTTATGTAGTCAAGTCAAGTCAAGTCATCTTCATTTATATAGCGCTTTAAACAATGTAGATTGTTTCAAAGCAGCTTTACAGAGACAAACGTATAATTTAGGGTAACAGACATTGTTTTGGCTTTATAGCGGTTCTTTAGTAAAGTTATTTTCCAGCTAAGGTTAGTTATGATTGATTCGCTTCCGTCGCAACAATCATTTGTTATTAAATTAGGGGCCGCTAAGACGACACCATTCTCTCTACACAGACTTTAAACGCGAACCTGTGAGAAACGCTGATGGCGTTCACATGCACATTAAGAATTGGTTCTATAGTTATGTGCGTTTGAATATATGTACGCAGGTTTGTAATTCCCTACAAACCAAGCCTAAACAAAGTACTGGTGTTTCCTTATAATTTTTGATACAGAATTTTATTTTATTTTATCAATTCGGGGTAGATACGCGAATTGAGTTTCCCGACAACGCTTTATCTGTAGAGTGGTAAAAGGATCCTCCATAGGGAGAGACTAGATGGCACTTCAGCACTGCGTTGTCATCGGGTCCAGGCGAAGGGCCTTCATCAGATCTGGATACGGCCTGGATCCGGCAGGCTGCGGGAAAACCTTGGGATAAACAAAGACACTAAAATTAGCGTAGATGCCATTCTTCTTATGATGTAACGAGTACATCAGGATTTATGGGAAGTGTTCCCGGTTCCAGCTGACCTAATCTATGCAGCCTAACATTGAATTATAGAAGTCTATAATGTATTATGTGAACGCTAGGTCAAAGAGATGTGTTTTTAGTCTAGCTTTGAACTGACAGAGTGTGTCTGCTTCCCGGACAATGGTAGGAAGACTGTTCCAAAGTTTTGGTGCTAAATAGGAAAAGGATCTACCGCCAGCAGTCGATTTTGATATTCTAGGTATTATCAACTGGCCGGAATTTTGAGATCGCAATAGACGTGAAGGACTATAATGCGTTAAGAGCTCGCTCAAGTACTGCGGAGCTAAACCATTTAGTGCTTTGTACGTGATCAGCAATATTTTAAATTGATGCGATGTTTAATAGGGAGCCAGTGCAGTTTTGACAGAACCGGGCTAATATGGTAATAGTTCCTGGTTCTGGTAAGAACTCGAGCTGCTGCGTTTTGGACCAGCTGTAGTTTGTTTATTTGCTGTGCAGGGCAATCACCCAGTAGAGCATTACAATAATCTAGCCTTGAGGTCATGAACGCGTGAACTAATTGTTCCGCATTTGTCAATGAGAGCATATGACGTAATTTAGATATATTTTTAAGATGGAAAAATGCAGTTTTACAGATACTGGACACGTGACTTTCAAATGAAAGATCGGTATCAAAGAGCACACCCAGGTTCCTAACCGACGACGAAGACTTAACAGAGCAGCCATCAAGTGTTAGACAGTATTCTAGGTTATTACGTGAGGAAGTTTTTTGTCCAATAATTAGAAACTCTGTTTTTTCAGAATTTAGAAGTAGGAAATTACGAGTCATCCAATTTTTTATATCCGCTATGCATTCCGTTAATTTTGTGAATTGGTAAGTTTCGTTAGGTTTTGAAGAAATATAGAGCTGAGTATCGGCGGCATAACAGTGAAAGCTAATGCCATGTTTCCTAATGATATCTCCTAATGGTAGCATGTACAGAGTGAACAGCAGCGGTCCTAGTACTGAGCCTTGTGGTACGCCATACTGAACTTGTGATCGATGAGACATCTCTTCATTTACTGCTACAAACTGATAACGGTCAGATAAGTATGATTTAAACCATGCTAGTGCAATTCCACTAATGCCAACATAATTTTCGAGTCTATTTAAAAGAATGTTGTGGTCAATAGTATCAAATGCAGCACAAAGATCGAGTAACACTAATAGAGAGACACAACCACGATTGGATGATAAGAGCAAATCATTTGTAACTCTAATGAGAGCTGTCTCGGTACTATGGTACGGTCTAAATCCTGACTGAAAATCCTCACAGATATCATTTCTTTCAAGAAAGGAACACAGTTGTGAAGATACTGCTTTTTCTAATATCTTTGACAGAAAAGGTAGATTCGAGATCGGCCTGTAATTGACTAATTCTGTAGGATCAAGTTGCGTTTTTTTAACAAGCGTTTTAATCATAGCCAGTTTAAAGGTTTTTGGTACGTATCCTAGAGACAAAGATGAATTAATGATATTAAGAAGAGGATCTATGACCTCTGGAAGTATTTCTTTCAGTAGCTTAGTCGGTATAGGGTCTAACATAAATGTTGTAGATTTAGATGATTTAACGAGTATAGTAAATTCTTCCTCTCCTATAGCAACGAACGAATCAAATTTTTCCTCCGGGAGACTACAATGCACCGCCTGATGCGATACTGTAGTAGACGGTTGCATAGTTATAATTTTCTCCCAGATATTATCAATCTTATAAGTGAAGAAGTTCATAAAGTCATTACTGCTGTGTTGCTTGGAAACTTCGGTGCTTGAAGCTTTCTTTTTCGTTAGTTTAGCCACCGTTTCAAAAACATACCTAGGATTATGTTTATTTTCTTCTAATAGGGTTGAAAAATAAGCAGATCTAGCAGCTTTTAAGGCCTCTCTGTAAGCAATCGAGCTCTCTTTCCATGAAATGCGAAATACCTCTAGTTTTGTTTTCTTCCAGTTGCGCTCCATTTTTCTGGCTGCTCTCTTAAGGTGGCAGGTGGCAATAATGTAGTGCCATTCACCACAAAATAGTAAATATGTGAACAAGTGACTGATTTTAGCCACAGTTTCAGCGTCTATTTATAATGTAGGGGGCGGTACACTTTAGATTCTAGAGAGCATTTGATTGGACAGAAAATCTGATTTGAAACTGAAGTGCAGAGTTATGTAAAAAAAAATCATTGATCTACATTGGCAGAAATGAGAGATGGTGGCTGCATCCGAAACCGCATACTTCCCTACTATATAGTGAAAAACATGTGACAAAAGAACTATGTCCGAATTCACAGTTTGCAGTCATGAAGAAATTACTTCTTCAAAATGAGTACAGTTTTGGATGCAGCCAGAAAGCTTATATCTTCTAAATGCAAATGTTGTCATTGTTTTGGAGCAAACTAGCTTATAGATAACGGTAAGGATAAAATATTCATACTAAAAGCCAAAAAAATTCAATTTTGATTCCATGGTGACTTTATTTATCTTGAATCTTTGGAATTAGGCTACTAGTCACAATTGTTGTTGATTTGAACATGTCAATAGGTTATATCCATGAGAGAAATTACAGAGAAGACATTCTTAGCTGTGTTAAGAAAACCAGGGCGGGTGACAGTCCTGTACATGAAAAATATTGTCTAATATAATGTCTCAAAACAGTATGTTATGTGCACCATAAGGCCCAAAATGCTGTCTGGAGACAGCAAATTACTCCTTCAACAGTTAAAAGATTTGTATTTTTCAAATATAACTAGCAAAATATCAAGGGAGGATGAGTTATGTTTGGCTTGCCATATGTAGCTCGATCAAAGCCTTTGATGCCAGATCACATGCTGCACGCTTCATTTATTAAAGAGACAGGGAGATGATGCAGCAGTCACGAACAGAAGGTCGATAAAGGTATCGTGTCGCCTGAGAGCAAAACATCTTTAGTAACCCCTGCTCTCGTTAAACATGCTGTCAATGCTGAGGGAGAATGACAAAGGTCATCTTCTCAAAGGATCTCACTGCAGGTCGCGATTCTGCACGTGATAAACAGGTGACACATGCTAAAATATATCTGTACAGTTGCTCATAAACCAGTCTTTCCAGTTCATGTTACACCTAAATGCCCTGCTGTGTTGTGTTTATTAAGATATCTGAGCACACAGGCTCTTCAGATTTATTTAACAGTATTGGTTAATATTTATCTATAGTTATTAATTCATTGTTTACTTAATGATATTTGAAGAAGTCCTTTCACATCACTGGATATACACGATCAAATAAATAAATGCTTTGCAATTGCAAGCATAATGCCAAAATGTTTTTTCTTTTTCTTTTTCAAACATACATTTATGTACAAACAATATTGTTTATAAAATACCTTAGCTGTTAATATAAGACACAATTTTTTTTATCTTTAAATAAAATGTATGTAAAATATACAATTCAGCCTCGCACTTTAAAAAAACAGTACTTTAAAGGGGTCCTATTCTTTTCCACTTTTTCAACTTTAGTTAGTGTAATGTTGCTGTTAGAGCGTAAAAAAGGCAAGGTTACAAAGCTCAAAGTCCACTCCAAAAAAAGGGAGATATTTTATTTAAAGTCCCCCTAGTCGATAATTTTATCCCTTTAAACTCATCTTTGATCACCAAAATGACATATTTAAGCGTTTTTTCCTTGAAAAAAAAATTCTTCATGCCTTAAAATAGCTTGAATGTTTTAAGTCACTCACAGCAGCTAAACCCTTGCCTCATTTAGTATATGCGGTTTTATGAATATGCAAATTAGCCCCGCCTCCACTCACTCACAGCAGCTCAGAGATCCACTCGTTGACGATCGCACGTTGACGTGATTGGTTACAACGTAGTTTGTGACGTCAGAAACGCCAGCGATTTCAAACAGCGTTTTTGAGACTGTCTTTGGTTCACTGCAGTTTTAATGAGAAAATGAGAATGAGAAATGAGAAAATACTCAGCAATGGTGTTGACACATGAATTTGCACATGGTTTGTCTTAAAGCATATTAAAAACACCTCATAGACATAAACAATATTAAACATTAAAACCTTTTTATCTGTGTGATGCACATTTTATGGAGAACAGTTTGTTTTCTGTCGCTTTTGTAAGACAGTTTGCCGCTCTTCAGGAAAATTAACCATGGTTTTGTGATCGATTACTGTTTGTATTACCTTAGTTTTCTGTCAAATTTCTGACATAACATCATATCTATAATGTATAAGAAAATTACAAAAAACATACCACTCTGAAACATCCTGTGAAATCCACTTGCAAAGTCTGTGCGTGAAATCCGTTTTGCACAATCCTCTTGTTCGTTAACAGTGTCAGAGTCTGAATCGGGCTCGAATTGGTTTGAAATTGACGCCATCTTTATTTTTATCACTAAAGAAGAACTTGCGGTTGTGAAAGGGGAAGGACATTTCCCTAACATGTCTCTCTGAGACAACTCGGTAGTCCCGAGTCATATTAAAGATTCGTTCAAAATAAACGAATCGTTCATGAACGACACATCACTACAAGAGGTAAAAACGATATACTGTTCGTTTTCTCACACAAACTGCTCGTTTCGTGTCTTAGGCCATCAACGTGTACTTACGATGGGGAATTGTTTAATTTGGACTTCTCTGTGCATGCTCTTTGAGGTGGTGACCATAGACCTGCATTATATGACTGACAGACAAGAACGTTTTGACCTAAAAATATCAGAATTGAAACTACTGCGGAAATAAAGACACCTACATCTTGGATGCCCTTGAGGTAAGCTAAAACATACCAAAATTTAATTTCAAAGTGAACTATCCCTTTAAGCACTGCCAATCACAACACACTAGGCCAGCTAACCAATCACAGCATATTTCGGAAGGAGGGGCTTCTTCGAAATCGGTGTGTTCGAGCCAGACTGGGGAGAGAGGTGCTAATGTAAAATATGTGAAAAATAATGCTTTTTTTAACAATCAAGCATGAAAATGAGGTACCTGAGGCTAGTGTTTGATATAGACATGTTATGATGACCAAACAGATCATTCATAACATCAAATGACACATTTTCTAATTAAACAATTTCTTTTTGGAAGTAACTGTTACATCATTTGTTTTGTTAAACTAAAATAATATTTAATAGTGATAATGGGAACTTGTGCTCTGTCAGACATCAGTGAACAGAGCTTCTGAGCCACCAGTGTTACCAAAAAAAACAATAAAAAACAATAAAATAAAATACTGAAACAAGTGCTGTGTCCAAAATGGCCCCCTATACCCTTAAATAGGGCACTATTTGAGGGGGCAGCCATTTGTAGTGGTGTCCGAAACCATAGTGGACGTTATCAAGTGCACTCATTCAATCCCACAATAATGAGTGTACAACTGATGTACGCTCAATGGCTAGAGAATACCCATAATGCACAGTGAGAGTCAGGCACCGAATGAATTCCCTCATCTGACCAGAAGATGGCGTCCACAGCTGAATCATCCATCCATTTTCCAAACCGCTGGTCCAATGTGGCTACAGCGTAATATCATACAGGTATTCCTTTTTAATTCCTTTTTAATTGATTATTAAATTATATAATTAAGGTTTAAACATAGTTTCCATAACGGAGATATAAATCTTTTCATCTTACTACTGGAGCTGCCAGTTTGCGAAGTTTCAAATAATTATTAAACAGCAAGCACAAACTAGGCAAAAGAGTCAGCCCTTCCGGCGCACTGGAACAATGAGTCGAGGTGGAGCGTAACGTTCTGAGGCCGGAGGTGGAGACACGGGCTTCTCACGCCCAGGAGGAGATGGCTCCCAGCAGTCCTTAGGTATATCGATGCCACTGAGAGGAGGCTGGGGTGGCACTGAGGGGCTGATGGGAGACAGAGTGGCAGGAGTGGCTGAGGAGGAGAATGCAGAACAGAACAAAAACCAACAAAAATCGAAGCCTTCATAATGGCAGTCTGGAGAGGTGAGGGAGACGGAGGCTGGGCGGGGTTCACTGGACTGAAGACGATACACATTCTGGCATGATGAAGGGACACAGGGAATTCATCTCTCCACACTAACCTAAATTGTCCTCTCAGTAGCGGTAGGGTGGGCGGGGTTAGCTTCCATTCCCTCGTACTCCACAAGGACTCCCACAGCAATGGATGGCGCAGCCGGCTCGCACACCTGGTCAGACTCTAATGGCTCCGGGATGATGTTCTGCTCGGTCGATCCCGTTGGCACTGGCTGAAACATTGTGGCGGAGGCGGACTCGTCTGCGATGGGCTCATGCTGCAGCTCCTCGCAGTGAGATGGTATCTGGCTGGGCACTGGATTGGGAGTGGGACTAGGGTCGTCGTCAGCTGGTCCACGGTCAAAAAAGTCCAAATCATGTGTGACTGTTGCTGGGTCTCAATTCGCCTCTTATACTACGCCCTAAAAGTATGTACTCTTTTTTCGTGAAGAAAAAGTAGATACTTTTGAGTGTGTAGCAAAAGAGTACACAAGTTTTGGGACATACTATCACGTCATACAATTGCGTCTTTAACGGTTGTTCTCTGTCGCATACTGTCACCGGATCTGCAGTCGCGGGTCTTTCACGCAGAGAACTCTCCTAAAATGAGTTAATGGCCAAACGGATCTTTATAAAAGTCCACATTATTGCAGATGAAATGAGGTTAAACTTTCATTAGTAACTCAAACCTTTATCTAAACCTCTCACAGTCGCATATCCCCCATGTTTTGTAGTTTTCTGAACACTTTTAACTTGTTTGTAGTTCTGAACTGAATCCTCTTCCAAAGCGCAATGGGTTGTGGGCAATATTAGCCTTTATAGTGTGCACAGATCAACACTTCGAAAATCAATCGGAAATAGTAGACCATCTGGGGACTTCTGGCATACTCTTTTCAACACACAATGCTTTGGGACACACTTATTTTAATCTCACATACTGTTTAGGATGGATAGTATGGACATTGAGACACAGGGTGTGACAGCAATGTTCAGAGAGAGAAAGAAAAAAAGAATTGTCCATTTTGATTTCACGGTGACTTTAAATGTGCTTGGTCTCCTGGAGCAGATGGAGCTGTCATACATGATTCAGTTCTGTGCTGGAAATGAAAGGAACATGTGAATCTCTTCATTGCTGAGAGACGCTGCCAGTACAAGATGGTTATGAGCATGAGAATATATCAGCTCGGTGTGACTGTAGTTCACTGAGGGCAACAGAGTTCAGTTTGTAGCATGATCCACATGTGTTGCCATGGTTTTCTGTCTTTCAGCACTCACTGCCCGTGCTATTACAGTCCTTATTATAAAGCTCCATAGATCTTCTGTATTCCCTCTTGTCACTCATTTTGTTCTTCCTTCATCTGACTCAGGTCGACCTAGTTAGCACAGAAGACTCTGTCCCCCTGTCTTTCTGAATATTATTCTTTTATCTATTATCTTTTCCTAATCCTCTTTCTCTCATCTTCCTCTTAATAATTTTTAGCTTTCATTCCATATCCCCCAAAACAGTATTTGGAAGTACTCATACATGAACACTTGGACAAATGGTCACAGGCACGAAGACGCAGTTTTATTTAATTGACCTGAGCACTCACTAAAAAAAAAACAACCTCACAGGCCATTATTTCAAAGAGCTCTAATTAATTTTTAGCTTGAATTAATCCATCAGTTTGCTCCAGTTTGACCAATTTAGGCTGTGAGTAGTTGCTGACATGATAGGTGTGCATTATTGCATTGATCATCCAATTACAGTGAAGTGGAAGCATTGCCTCCATTCATTTGAGTTTTTATCTATATTTAATTTTGCCATTTGCCATAAATTTGTTCATTGGTGTCGCTGTTGGACAGAGGTACTTAAAAAATTATCATTGTAAAACTCTCTTTCATCTAAAATTCTAAATATTTGTTTTATTTTTGCATTTTTACTGCTGAATTTACCTAAATATGTCCAGAACCATTGATTTTCTCTGCATTTTGATGTCTGAAATTTTTATTCACCGTTTTTATTGCAAAAGCCGCCGGTTAGAACATTACATATTAATGATAAAAGCAGTGTTGGGAAAAGTTACTTTTAAAAGTAATGCATTACAATATTGTGTTACTCCCTAAAAAAGTAACTAATTACATTACTTAGTTACTTTTTATGGAAAGCAATGCAACATGTTGCTTTATCAAATGTAATTTTTATCTAAAGTTATTTTTGCTTATTGGTTTGGTTGAACTGGAATAATAGAATGTCAGCAACAAACACAATAGTTAAAGTGGATAAAGTATATCTGTATTTAATTATTGCAGGTTTGCATAATATATTTGTTTGCATTTCACAATTTTTCTTCATTTTGATGAATGCTGAAGCTGTTTTTGTGCAATGAGATGAGACTTCTTCCTCAGAAGTCTGTCTGAATTCAGTTTTGTGAGGTACCTTTGAGTCTAAATGCTGCCAACTACGTCATTGCCTGATAAGGCAGCGAGGCAGCCTAAGTTTTTGGACACAGCCCTTATTTAGCTGGTTCAGTAGTGTTTGATCAGGGTTGCAGCTGAATTGTGAAGGTATAGGCAGATCTCCAGGAACAGTATTAAACACCCCTGATGTACACTTGGTGTTGTTTTTTAGGTGTCAACTTTGGGGGATCCAATACACTTCCATTATAGACTATATTACCATTATTTTTCATGAAATCTCTATTTGTGTTTATCTGAAGAAAGATACATCAGGGACAGCATGAGGGTGAGTAAATTCTGAGAGAATCTTTCATTTTTTGGGTGGAGTATTTAAGAGGACATTGCATGTGTTCTTAGAGATATGTTCAAGTCTTTGATAATTAATTAAATGATTAAATCAAATTAAAAGGACATTTTCAATAAATTACGTAAAGGTGCACCTGGCCCAGTGCTTCCTTTGGCCAGTCCATCCCTGAGCCAGGGTTACTAAATTAAAATATTTTTAAGTTTAAAAAAAGCTTAAACTTACTTTATTTCAGCTAGTTGCCAAGACATATTTATTTATGTATTTATTAACTTGATTTACTAAAATAACTCAAATTGAAAGTAAAATAAAAACATAAAAAACTATAGACAGATAGTCAGCACAACAAATTTACTAAAGCTAGAATGAAAATGGAAAACATAAAAATAAAACGTATTCAAAATATTAATAAAAAACTATAATATAATATCTGTCAGGTTCATAGTTTTGTTTAGTGTGTTTTGATTCAGTTCTGTTCTCTTCTCCCTATCATTATTTGATCTGATTTCCTAGTTTGTCAACTAGGTTATCCATTAATTAATCATTCTGTTCAGCTGGACTTGATTAGTTCCCTTTGTTTGCCCTTGTATTTAAAACCTGTGTTTCATTCTGTTTCTTGTCTGGCATTGTTTATGATAAAGTGTAGTTGCCCTTTCTGCAGTCATTCTGAGTCGTGCGTGTTATACTACACGCTTGATACTAAAATAACACTGCTTTAAGTGGAGTGAATTCAATCAGAGCAGACTGAAAATCTTCTCATTTGACCTCTGACCAGAAGTGAGATAAATGGAATGGGATTATATTGAATTTAACAGGGCTGGTCTGTAAACGTGCTTATTTCCAAACTGCTCCACCTTCAAAACAACCACCTCCCTCTCAACATGTCCCACCCTTCCACTCCCTCTCTCTTGTTCTCACACCCTTCCTTGTCAGACAAACACTTTTAAGACTGAACATGATGTTTGTGCCTTAAACAGGGCAGTCTACCTTTTATGAAGCTTATGTTGACGATATCATCTGATAACTACAACAGTTCATCCAACAAACGTGGAATATACGGGACAGCTATCTACCATCACAGGTAATGGACTTTGAACAAAAAAACATGTTTATTTACAAAAGCTGTCACTGGGGTGGTACCCTTTCAAAAGGTACATATTTTAAAGAGTGCATATTAGTATCTCAAAGGTACATATTAGTATCAAATGTATATACCTAAATGGTACATAGAACCTTTTTATAGGGTGCCGTCCCAGTGATAGTGTATACCTTTTTTTTCTGAGAGTGTATTTCAGTTTGGCTTGAGAAGGACTACTATAGTATACAAAAGATTACTCTGTCTATTTTTCTTAAATTTTCCATTGCACGTACAGTCTATACTCGTGTGGGGAATCAACACCATACAGTCGTGCTGTTTGTTATCTTGACGCTCACAAGTTTACTGCCCTTCCACTGTTTGACAGCAACGTGAACATGATGAAAGGTCATTGAGGGCTCAATACCTGCAGGAGCTATATATAGTTGGATAAACACTTTCTTCACTCAAGATAAGAGCACCACTCAGCAAACCAAGGTCAAAAAATAGAGGCATATCTCTAAAATTACTTGCTCATTTCCTCCTTGTAAAAAAGCAACCATGAGAAAGCAATGCATGATATTGGAAAAATAATTATGACTGTTGACTTGGTATCAGGAATGGACCAGTGTGGTCACACTTTATATTAGGTAGCCTTAAATACAAAGTTCTGTCATGAAACACTAGATGGCGCAGGCTGATGGGTCCGTAACTCAGTTTGTTAACAATCTGCATTGTTATCTACATAGCACAGCTGATTGGTTGCTGTGGCATCAGCAGCCAATGAGCTGCGCCTCAACCGCTTGAGCCTAAAGCGCTTCCAGAAACCCTTCTTCTTCCCTAGCTCCACCTATATAGATCTGCTACAGGGGGTTATTTCATGTATGTTATATGTGCAGTAGCAGATCTATTCCGCCCAGGCCAAATACGTTAACATTTCCATATCCATTACCATAACAATCTCTCAGAGAGTTGTAATGGCAGAACTATTATTAACCATGTTAGTGCATTAATTGCATTTAAACCACTTGCATTTAATTAACATTCGTAGTTACACTGTTAGCTTTACCCCTAACCCAACCATTAACTCTAACTCTAACATTTATAATCCTTACCCTAACACTGCCTTCACTCCTAAACCTGTAAATATAAATGTGGGAATTTTCCAGAACAACATGTGGTTACACAGTGAATCCATAGTCTTGTATTTAATGTTAGTTCATAAGGTTGATAATGTAAAGTGTGACCAACTGGGTCTCCCACAGAATTAGTGTATTTTAATACTGATATGCATCATGTCCCTTTTTAACTTTAGGTTTTTTTTTTATAAATGTGTCATCACAATCTGTTTATTATCTATCTATCATTTAGGGGTATGATTTAGGAGGTTCTTTTTTTCTCAGACTATTTTTCCATACTGTCATACAAACTTCTTCCCCTCTCCTGTTTCTTTCTCCCCACCACACCGGTAAAATCCGTTTTGCAAATGATTCTTCGCAGCCACAGGGATGGGAACGAAGGTGCTATTTTTAGCACTGACCAAGGGAGGAGAGAGAGTGAGGCGCACGGGAGAGGGCGAGCAAGCAAACAGGCAAGAGAGAAAGAGGGAGGGAGAGACGGGAGGAAAATCATTATTTTTGTGTGTAGCAGCAGTTGGAGGCTCTAAGCTAAGGCAGGGAAGAGGAGACGAAACGAGAGGAGTGGAGGAAGAATAAGAGATCCACAGCAAAACCAGGCAGCCGGAGAGACCCATCTCAGGTGGGACGCCACTCACACCACTGGCCTTAATACAAACCAGGGAAAGGGTATGGTTACATTATACTTCAGGTTTTCACATATAACACAATCCGACAATTCCAAATTTATTTTAGGATTAGGGCCAGAGATACTTTAAATTTCGTCTGTTGTTGTCAGAAACAGCAACCCACGCCAGATGTCCGTCGTAATGGGATGTGTGAGGCAGATCTGCTTTGATCTTGAAGTATTTTGCAGTTCTTTTTTCCTTCATAGATTGTTGTAGGAAATCTGGGAAAATCCAAGCATGTTTAGGCAACTGAAATTATTTGAAAATAGGGATGGGTGGGAATTGGTGCTGGGTTGTTTACATTGGTCTGCCACAATAAAGAGGGGTGTTCAGATGATTTGGGCATGGGGCGGCAGGGGGTGGTGTAGGAGCTGCTTCACTGTGTGTGTGTGTGTGTGTGTGTGTGTGTGTGTGTGTGTGTGTGTTTATATGTGTGTCTATGTATGTGCTCTCCGATTGCTGTGAAATCTGAGCACAGTCTGGGATGTGATGGGAAGAGGTGTTGTCATGGAGACTGGGCTTGCACATATTCCTGTAACCAATCCCTCCCATTATATACATTGATTTCTGGCATTTACTGTACAGAGCAGCATTAAGGAAGGATTGAGGTAATAACAACTTCTGAAATGATGCTGTTATTAATTATGAATACAGAAATAATGTGGGTCAAAGCCAATAAGAGAAGCATTAGAGGTCTGTCAGTGAGTATGTGTGTATGCTGATGAATTTGATGTCTGTAAGAATGATGTTTAACTAACATTATAAAAGATTAATAAATACTGCATGTATTGCTTATTATTAGTTAATGTCTTAACTAATCTTTACTAAAGGAACCTTATTTTAAACCAAATGATATGGCTGCGAATGCATGTTGTTATGGTTCCCTGGAGAAAGTTGTATTATTCAGAGGTTTTTCTTTCCTAGATCAGGAATTCTCTTGAATTGACTTTCTCAAATTGTCTAAAATGCCTTAAGAGAACCAGAAATAGTAAGAGGATACTAATAATGTGGATATCATAGACCAGATAATTTGACTAGGAATATTTCAAGAGTGATTTCCTGTCTTGAGCATATCATGTACAAATGGGTTTACAGTGAATTATATATATTTTTTATAATATTGTATATAAAATTATATAATAGATATAACATTTTTTCATTTTTTTTCATATATTTTTATAAACATTTCCGTCTTGTTTCTGTTTGTCAGCAGATGTATATCAGTAACGGTGGTGTATTTGGTTGCAGTTTATTTTGTGATTTCGCTGGAACAGTTAGAGATAAGGAATGGCATGTTGTGTGGGGGCAGCGCTCCGTGTCGAACATTGCCACCCCTATGCTGCCTCCACAGCTGATTTGAGAGAAGAATAATTCTTCATGTAACAAACCTTAATGTTTTTAACCAAGAGATTTAGAGGTCACATATATTGTTTAGCGAATTTCACAGACAAAATAGTCATTTCAATAGGAATCTGTGTGTGATCTGAGAGCAGATTTTGCAACAGGTTCAAGCTTGTCATGCAGATTTGTCACGCTGACCAACAGAAAGCTGCTTGGTTTGACTTCTGTGTGAACTGTGCATCATACATCACTACACTATTGACGAAAGACTGTTTTTGCCCACAAATTTGCCCACACCTTCAAGTGCTAAGTCTCCATTTGCTCTCCATTTAATCTCATTGCTTATGTCGAAACAACTGAGATATTAAAGTAATCTGTAACACTTTACAATGAGTAGTTAATATTAGTTAACTAAATTAGTTAACATGAATTAACAATAACAAAATTACAAAAACATTTATAAATCTTAAGTTTGTTAATTTTAACATTTATCTAATATTATTTAATGGACCTGAGCTAACAATGAACAATTGAATTTTAATTAGTAAGTATTAATAAATACTGTAGCAAATGTCTTGCTTTGTTAGTTAATGTTAGGTAAAGCATGTTATCTAATGGGACCATATAGTAAGGTGTTAACATATACTATGTATTTTTTTTTTTCGGTCACACTTTATTAGGGTCCAACTATGACTTTTGCCTCAGTAAACTCCTAATTACTGCTTATTAATAGTTAGTAAGATAGTTAAGTTTGGGTATTGGGAAGGATTAAGGATGTAGAATATGGTTGTGCAGAATAAGGCATTATATTGTGCTTTTAGTACTAATAAACAGCTAATATAGTAATATGCATGCTAATAATCTACTAGTTAATAGTGAGAATTGGACCCTAAACTAACGGTTTTTTTTTTCCTATCATGTACATATCTATTTAATGAAGCACTATTTCCGCTTTTACAGTCATGCGTCCCAGGTCCAGATTACTGGCTAAACGGGGCCTCCCCACCATCAGGGAGGGCTATGAGGAGCTGGTACAGGACCTGAACCAGACCAACAGCCAGCACACCACCACACAGGACTACTTCCTCTCCATCTGCCATCTGGCCCGGCCTACCTTCCCTCTGCATGAGCCCGACTGTGACATCCTCTCCATCGGCCCTTTGGATTCCCCAAAGCCCTGCCTACGACTGCAACGCCTGCGCCAGCATCTGCAGTCTCCACTGCCCCACACCTCCACGAGCAATGACCAGACAGTTGAACAAGCTCATAAAGAGAAAGAGACCACCAGATCTGCTCCATCAGAACCACTGCAGGCCCAAGCCGCCCCAGAGGAGGACAACGGATGCAGAGATGACGTCCCCAGCCCTGCAGATCCGCTGGAGTACCTGTACAGCCACAGAGGTGAGCTAGCGTTCCCCACCAGAAGGGGGAGCATTCCTCCGCGTCGGCCACGCAGCGACACCTACCCGTGCTGTTCCTCGCCAGCTGACGCCCCGCGCAAGAGCAGCTGCCCAGAGATTTGCCTGGCTGAGACAGTCACTGCAGCAACGGTCCTGCAGCGGTCACCTCTCAGCAGGAAGAAGCTGGACGACGGTGGCCTGGCTGCGCGCAGTGGCATTCCCAACAAGCTCGACGGCACCCCTGCTGGCTGGAGGGGAAAGAGCAGTCGCTGCATGGACAAACAGACCATAGTGTCCCACTGGATCGCAGAATGCCGCAGCGCATGGAAGGAAGCCCGCATTCGCGCTTGCATGTTGCCCGCCATCGCCGAGAAGTAATCTGCTTTTGCTAAAATCTCTTTCCGGTGAGGCAAAACATCACGTAGAGTAACGTGGATTATTTTGGAATTATGACTTTGCACTTCAGGTTTATATGCATATACATTTTTGGTGTATTTCTAAAACCGTAACCCTATAGATGGTGCCATGTCGATACCACGCCATAGTGTAGAGTTACTATGAATGTCAATAAGACTGAGTCAGTCTAGTAATGTCCAGTTGTGATCAATAAACACATTGATTTTTGGATGCCTTTAACATTGTTTAGTGAGATTTTGCAGGTCTAATATATAATTGCAATTGCAGTTCTAACATACGCAACACAATGTAGTGGTACAGAAATGCATAATATTCACAGATAAGAATCTCACTTTTTTTGAACACCCGGGTTTTAGCAAATTTGTATATTAGGCAGCTACTGTGATGCAGAATGAATATGCCATGCTTACTTGAAATATTATTGAACATTTGATGGCATTTCCAAGATTTTTGGGAAACAGGTTCAGCAAAAGATCTGACTTGGATTAGGGCGCCTTTCTGTATAATAAATAAATATGTCCAACTCTTATTTCTATATAGTCTCAAACCCTTCTTAATTCACTTTAATATATTGGTATTTACACAAGACAAGAAGCTATGATAGTTCCATCTTCTGACAACAAAGGACAAATGACATGAGATCATGTTGAAAACAGCTATTATGTTTGTTTTCAGGCCCTTGTTTTGCAGTTTAAAAGTGGAACATGGTGTGACAGCTGTAGAATGAACTGAGTAATCTGGTAAGAGGATAAATGATTAAATGTCCTGGTCAAGAATCACCTTTGTTCAGCAACAGAAAATAAAATGAAAAATCTGACCTACATAATTTTGATATTCACATGTATGGCAAAAGGCCAATGTAGAACTGCACTGTTATCTGTAAGACTGTTTGTACACACCCAGAAAATCTGGTTTTCTCTGCATTGATTTGGTGTTTCAGTATTTTGAGATTGTCTTACTGTTAAAATATTAATTAGTACGGTTGCATGTGAATTTGTAAATTATTTTGTATTCATGCATAATAAATTTCTTTGAATTATTATTATTATGGATGTAATGATTTGAGAGAAACTGTATATTACACTATATGAAAAAGAAAACCTGTTGTACATTTTCAGCAACCTTGTACTTTTCTTCCCCACTTTTTTTAAATTAATAAAATATCTGTGTTTTATGTATGGATGTGTTTTATGTATGGGGGGGTGGGGGTTCTGTTCCATCAACTGGATTAAAAAAAAAGTTACAGTGAGTGTTCTGAGACAATTAGTAGTCTATTCCATTAGTAATAATATTGATGGGAAAAAACCTGTTAACATGATGACTTATTATATCAATACATTTAAATCAATTTTGTTGATCAACAGAAAAGCTAATGAGCATTATGGTTTAGCAACCTAACAGCAATACCATAATGTGACTACACATTACTATTGTGTTTAAAGGGATAGTCAATCCAAAAATGAAAATTAGCCCATGATTTACTCACCCTGAAGCCATCCTAGGTGTATGACATTCTTCTTTCAGGTGAATACAATCAGTCTTATATTAAAAAATTTCCTGGCTCCAAGCTTTATAATGGGAGTCAATGGGTATATTTTTTGGAGGTCCATCAATGCGCATCCATCCATGATAAAAGTGCTCGAAACGGCTCTGGCGGGTTAATAAAGGTCTTCAGAAGTGAAGCAATGCGTTCGTGAAAGAAAAATATCCATATTTAAAAATTTATCGACTAAAATAACTAGCTTCCGTACGGACGGCCGTACGCAAGTCGACTTAAGCCAAAAGAGTAGAACATAAAACAAACACAGGCAAGATAACACTTGACAAAACAAACCAGAACTCAGGAATCCTTTACATTTCCACAGACGGTGGGAGGGGGCTTAGGCGGAAGACACTGGGACTGGATTGGACCTCTAGGTGGAGGGTGAGACAAATTAATGGAGACAAAGGTGGGAAGAGCCAGGGCAGAACCCTCAGCAGGATGACCAGGACACAGGGTTGAGGGAGGGTGGAGACATGGTGGAGACTTGGCAGGCGGAACGAGAGGAAAGACTGTCTGAGACGGAGCTGGCAGAGGTGGAAACCCAGGCGGAGCTGAAGAGACCAGGGGACACAGAAGGGTCTGAAGAGTAAGGTGGAGACACTGGGACGAGCATTTGAGGCGAAGCCAGGTTGCCGGAGGACATAGGTGGAGCCAGAGGGAAGGCAGAGCCAAAGTAGTGGAGGGATGAGTCAAAGACGAAGGCCCGTAAGTCCATGGTTACAGCAGAGTGACGACTGACAAGTCAGAGTCGGAGGGAGGAGAAGCTGGTAAACTATCAGCCCAAGGCAGATCCATGATGTACTGAACAGAGGGTAGGTGGAGACGAAGGGCTGATGTGAGTCAGTAAAGAGGGGGCTAAAGGACTGGGCAGTGTGGGCAGGGTTACAAAATGACCTTCCTGGCTTATACTGGACACACAAACAATCTTAAAACGGCCAAAAACAAATACAAACCCAGGAAACAGAATCAGAGCACGAGCAAAACCACTACTAAAGGAACACAGGCAAAATTACACGTGACAAAACAAACCAGAACTGCCAGAGGACTGAGACGAAGCTGGTGTGCTCAAAGACTAAGGCGGAGCCAAAAGGGGTGGAGGGACGAGTCACAGACGGAGGCCCGTAAGTCCATGGTGATGGCAAAGTGACGACTGACCAAAGTGGAGCTGGAGGGACGAAGAAGCCCGGTGGAGCCGTAGTGGGCGAGGAGCCAAGGTGGAGCTGACTAGTCAACAGGCCAAGGTAGAGTGACAAGCTTGTAGGGTTTGGGAAGAGCAATAGGGTCAAAACTCCAGGGCTTGGGCTGGCAAACTATCAGCCGGCTCAAACAATCTAAAAACAGCAAAAAAAATACAAACCCAGGAAACAGAATTAGAACACAAGCAAAACCAATACAAAAGGAACACAGGCAAGATAACGTGTGACAAAACAAACCAGAATTTAGGAATTCATTACAGCAGCACAGATTCAATCAACCAACAAATCCACACAATATCAATCAATTACAAAATTCACGAATAAAAGTGCATTTTAAAAGCTGATTTAAAACTAGACAGAGAAGGAACAGACCTAATATGTTACAGGAGACTTGGGGCTGTAACCGCAAAAGCTCAATCTCCCTAAGATTTGTATTTAGAACGGGGGACAACTAACAGAAGTTGAGCCCAGCCTAGCCCAGACAAAGCAACAGAATCTTAAAATCAATACAAAACTTCACTGGCAACCGGTGAAGAGAGGCAAGAACTGGGGTAATGTGCTCCCTCTTTTTTGTCCCTGTTAGGACTCTAGCAACAGCATTTTGCACCAATTGTAACCAGCCAAGAGACAATTGTGGTAGACCAACAAAAAGTGTGTTGCAGTAGTCATTGATGTAATAAATAGCGCCTCACAGCGTTCACTCCATTATTAAAATACAACAAGTACACATCATACATGACAGAGTGAATCATTATTTCCAAGTCCTTCCTGGAATAAGAAAGTGATAGCCCTAAGATGGAAAAAGCTCCCCCTAAGCACTACACTGATTTGCTTATTAAAATAATAGTCAGAGCAGCGCCATGAAACCGATGCTTTGAGGGATAGACTTGTTTTTAATGGCATCCGTTGTATAAAACTGCTAGATCACTTATAATTTTCCATAACTCATGTTGTCTGGAGTTTTTTGTCTCCTGAAATTTTCATGGAATATTTTTGCAGTGTTTCGTCTGCAGAACAATCCAGAAACACATTAAATAATAGTACAACACACTGAAGAGATGTAGCCTATGTCTATCCCTCAGAGATGGTGCTGCTGTGAATAAGGTCTATTAGGATGTGTTGAACAAGACACTTTTTTTTTCAAGGTTTTTTCTTTACTTGGGACTGAGCATTAGTTGAGAAGGATCTTTAGAAAGCTGAGGCAGAGCTATATGAGAGCCTAGGATCAGCATTTCGGTTTTGGATTTATTAAGCTGCGAAAAGTTACTAGCCATCCAGGTTTTAAGTACCTCAAAGCACTCCAACATACCAGTTTGAGTTTATAGGTAAATAAAATTGGGTATCATCAGCTTAGCAATGACAGGAGATATTACATTTCTGAATAAATGAGCTCAGAGGAAGCATATAAAGAGGGAACAGCAATGGTGATAGAACAGACCCCTGAGGAACCCCATAGTGTAGAGGAGCTGAAAAAGGTGAAAAATCCCCTAAATGTACTGTGAAGCTCACTCAGATAAGAAGTAAGGCAACAACACAAGGATCGTACCATATCAGTTCTGTTAGTTTATTACACAATTAAATATATTTGGAGTTTTTAATGTGCTTTGTAAATTACTGAACTGTTTTACTATGGTATGCTTAAAGCTACAATATGTAATTTTTTACACCGCTAGGGGTCGCTAAACTCTTACAATAACAAAGGCGTATGTTGATGACGCATAAGCGGAATTATGGAACTTGCTGTCATGCCGAAGGATCTAATAATGTTTATGGATGAGTGAATACATTGATGTTTTCAACATGACTGTTGTATGAAGCAGGTCGCGATTGCTAATGAGAGACAGATATCAGCGCCACACGCAAGTCCCGCGGATATAACGTTAAAGGAATGAGGACATTTCATTCTACTGAACTAACGTACCCGCAAGTGCTGAATAATACTCACACAGGTCAGTTTATTAGATGAATGAAACTTGTGAGGTAACGCAGCGCTGTTTCACTTGGTCTACACTATCACACTAAACTGCATTTGAGTGTGTTGAAAGTTATAATGCTATTCTATGTGTTAGTTTATCTGTATGAGACTAGCAGTAAGCTAGATCAACATAAGAATAACATACTGATCATATTCTAACATTTCATCATGTTGAGCTATATAACATTGATTAGTTTTATGTAAATTTGCTCACCTCTACATTTGCGCGTCTCTGTCATGTCACATGGAGCTCTTGGCATCTCGAAAACGCCATGCTGATATTGATCCTTGTTTTATTTCTCCTTTTGTCCCAAAGTATGCTTGCCATGATCTATAATGTTTGAACGAAACAACAACAGCTTGAGCGTGCCGCTAGATGTAACGTCCACGTCTGTTGACTTGGTTACTATGGCAGTACGAATGGAAACCAGGGATACCGTGGATATTACGTCATTGACAGGCAACAAGTGGGACAGGGCACAGGGACGAGCCATTATTTAAAATTGGAATTTCTCTGAAATTAAAAATCTTTGGGAACTTTTGGGATATTGTAAGTACACAGCAGGAAATATATCACACTGTGCAAGTGATTTTTGGATATTTTATTACAAAAATATTACATACTGTAGCTTTAATTTTCCGAAATTTATGTTCTTTGCTATTTGTTATGTGTATTTAGAATTAATTTGGTGGGGTGCTATAAACCATTCAAGCTAATTTGATTAGTGAGAATAACCACCCCAGCCCCCTTTTGTTAATCCCTGTGCCACATCCCCCACCAAACACCAACACACTACACAACACCCTCCTTAAGGTGCTATAGGGTCCCTTGCACCACCCACCACAGCCCTAGCAGGGGGAACTATAGCCTACTTACTTGTGGCTTCATGTGGTTCCTTGGGAGTCCTTATGTGAGTACATGAGGCCCCACATTTGCAGAGGGTGCCAATGGAGCTTCTTACTAATCACTGAAGAATCACACGCAGTTTGTTAGTTTGGTGCCATTACTGAATTTTGGTAGTGCCAAATGTATGCCCATACAGTAACAATCTTCTAATTCCTTAAAAGCAAAAAGAGAGGAAAGAAAACGTAAAAAAAGAATCCAGTAGAAACATTACAATGCTATAATAATACAATAGCCTACCAGAAAGACTGTAGAAATGTAATGATGTTGCTGAAAAGAGAACTATAGGTATTCATGGAATAGGTAGAACAAATCTTTACTTGTCCATTGAGGACTTGCAGTTCTCTTCATTGGCTTATGTAGAAGGGATGTATTAAATAAAAAGTCATGTAATGCCGAAAAAGAACCGTACACAGTTTTACTACTATGAAGGTGAGTAAATAATAACTAATTTTTATGTTTGGGTTAATTAACTTGCATAGCTACGAAATAATCACAGAGTAATCATTAGCTATGCAATGTGCGTGCAAACATACTTGCCAATAAATCTCTTTCAGATTCTGATAGCTGCTGTGTATTTATTTTAGGTCTTTTACTGCCTCGTGCGGCTAGTTGAAGTACTGCAGCAGTTGCTATGATGATAATAACAAATCAAAGTATCGCGAGATTGGGGGACTGCAGCCCCAGTTGTGTTGTCGTGGTTGGCTTATTGTCAGAGACCAAAAGGAAGTTGAAGTTATGGCAGATATAAAGGCCAACTCTTGTCAAACATATGTGATGTGTAATTTAACCATTCGATTAAACGTGTCCCCAGTACCTCAGCTGGACTGTTAGCTGATGTAGAGGAGGTGCGGGAAGACTTGAGCTCGCCATCGCATCCCTCAAACCGGTTTCAGGTCGCCGAAACTGGATTGAACAGCTAACGTTAGTAGCCTCATTTACATACGATTCAACAAATATTGTTGTATTTGTTAAAATGTGAGGTATTATTCAGTATTTCAATTATTGTTAAACTTAGCCGAAATAATGCTTTGTTAAAAGAAGCGTGTTGTTGTGTTTAACGCTAGTGCGTTGGCTTTTGACGTAGCGGAAATCAGTAACGTTACTGTGAAATTGAACAGCATTACATAACATCAGGACAGACAGCTGGTGTGATCCCTTTCCCAGCATTGCGTTATCACGTCAACAACGGTGTTTAGTCGTATTATAGACAAAAGGTTTGTCTTGCTGTCAGTCATACGTTCCTCGTGTTTCTCCAGCTTTTTCTGTCTTATACTGGCTGTGCTAAGTTAGTCCTGGCGTCCCACAATGCTGACTGAGCAAACTTCAGCTTGTCAGCAAGATCAACCTGTGCTCTAGCAGTGGTGATCCAGCCGCCCTTAACAGGTAAGAGACGAACAAATATGCTTTTGATATCTAAACATATATGCGTAGACAACTTTACACTCAGCTAGGAAATCATTTCATGTTTATAATGCTAAATTAAAGGCATATGGTCTTGGATATACATAGTTACTTTAGAGAACTTCCACATGACCGACATTTATTCATTTATTCAAAGGCAATCATATTTGTTATTGAAAAAGGCATGATAAAGAAGATTTAAATAGGGTCTTAAATAAAGTATCATTATCTTGGACATGGTAAGTGTTAATATACGGTTAAATAGTGGACAACACATGTTTTTGAAATTGTGTGAATAGGTTTGGGCGACATGGCCAAAAATATTATGACAGTATTTTTTCCATGTCATTCGATATCAGTATTTATAACAAAATTCTGTTCATGCTATTAAAGGTCAAGTTAATGCATTTCATGTATTTTTCAGATATCATGAATGAATGTAACCACATTACTTGTTTGTTTGTATGAAATGAATTCATAAAACTTTTAAAAAGTCCTTTAAAATCCAAAGTCATTTACAACAAAACATTGTATTTTTATTTTTGTTAAATCAGGTGCCGCACAATATAATCTGTATACTTGCTATATATATTAAAACATGGATGAAAAACGTCATGGTTGTATGATATTCCTTACATGCAATAATAAATGTAATGTTGTAATAAATTGTATAATATCTGGGATTTTGGAATTTCAGCCACTCATTCATCGGTAATGATGTTGTTGTGTGGTCAGTCACTTGCACAATGATGCAGAGGGTCAATTGAACACTGTACCAAAGGATTTAAGAACGGTGTCTCTTTAATGATTAATCTGAGGTTGCTGGATGTTTCTTTGGCCTTAAAATCAAATATTGCTTGGTTAATGTGTAACTTGTTCCTTTCTCTTTATTTCATCTGTAGTTTTGATCCAGTCTGCTTTGATTGGGTTTGTCCAGGCTGTCTTCAATTTTTGGTCTAACAGAAACGCTTCATTCAGTAGCCATGGTGTCCAGACCTGGAGACCTTCCAGGTAAAGGACAGATTTAGACCTGTTTATGTTACACGTTGCAGTGCATAAAGTGAAAGGGGTCAAGGGTATTAAACATTAACCTACATTTTCAATATGTTTAATAGATTGTAGATGGTTATATCACACCAGTTTCTACTTTTAAATGCATCAAATTATGTGTTTGTTCAGATGTTGTTGTTTTGCTCTTTTACCTCAGCCCTGGAAGCAGGTCCAGGTTCCTCAGAGGGACTCCTCGGAGGGATGTCCATCCCAGTTGGGATGACCCGTCGAGCTTTCAGCTATGATGATAATCTTGAGCGGCCTATGTCTCCACCTCCAACTGACATTAATATTAACAACCTGTGGAGGCGACCTGTTATACCGGAGAGGAAGTTTGCACGACTTGCTGAGGTTCGTGTGCATTGCTTATTCTTTGACCGATTTTGCCCGCTGGAACATGCAAATACAACACACACACACACACACACAGACATTATAGAGTCATATGAAAAAGAAAGTACTCCCTTTTGAATTCTATGGTATTATGTATCAGACATAATAAAAAAATCCTCTGGCCCTTGGCAGGTCTTAAAATTAGGTAAATACAACCTCAGATAAACACATGACACCGGGACGCATATTACACCATGTCATGGTTTATTTAACAAAAACTAAGCCAAAATGGAGAAACCATTTGTGACAAACTAAGTACACCCGTACTGCTTTCATAGGAATTAAGAGAGTAAGTAGGAGTCAGGCACTGCTAATCAAATGCCATGGGTTAATTGATCATCAGCAAGCGTGACCAACTCTATAAAAGCAGGAGTTTTGTCAGTTTGCTGGTCTGGAGCATTCAGGTGTGTGTTAACTAGGGCTGGGCGATTTAAATCGTGAGATTGTTATGCGCATCTCGTCAGTAAAGCCGGTTCCTTGATTAGTAGTAAATTGCCATCACCTGCTTTCAGATGGAGCGGCATTTACTACAAAGAGCCGTAGTTCACTGACAAACTGAGCCATATCGCATTAATTATCGCTGGCGATACGTCCGCGATTTTAATGCGATATTGCTCAGCTTGTCAGTTAACTACGGTTCTTTGTAGTAAATGCCGCTCCATCTGAAAGCAGGTGATGGCGATTTACTACTGATCAAGGAACCGGCTTTACTGACGAGATGCGCATAACAATATCACGATTTAAATCGCCCAGCCCTAGTGTTAACCTAACACAATGCCAAGGAGGAAAGACATCAGCAGTATTGCAATTGTTGCTGCCCATCAATCTAGGAAGCGTTACAAGGCCGTTTTGTAAACAATTTGAAGTCCATCATTCTACAGTGACGAAGATTATTCACAAGTGGAAAATGTTCAAGACAGTTGCCAATCTTCACAGGAGTGGACGTCCCAGCAAATTCACCCCAAAGACAGACCGTGCACTGCTCAGAGAAAATGCAAAAAACTACATCTCAGACTCTACAGTATGGAAGCTTGTTTCTGCCACAGAATAAAACATTTTATAAGACAATTGTGACTTTTTATCTCACAATTGCGTGTTATAAAGTCAGAATTGCATGATATAAAGTCGCAATTTCGTGTTATAGTCAGAATTGCGAGATATAAATTCATAATTGTGAGAAATAAACTATAAAATCGGACTTTTTTTCTTGCAATTGCGAGTTTTTAGCTCGCAATTCTGACTCCTTTTCTCAGAATTGTGATTTATAAACTCGCAATTGCGAGTTACAAAGTCCAATTCTGAGGAAAAAAATACTTAGCGAGCGAATACGAGTTTATATCTTGCAATTCTGACTTTATAGCTTGCAATTGCGACTATATCACGCAAATGTAAACTCACAATTGTGAGAGAAAAAAAGTCTGAATTGTGAGATTGGCGGGATGTGGTGGATACACGTTTCCATACTACAGGCCTCAGTTAGCATGTTAAAGTTCATGACAGTACATGGCTGCAGGGCTTATGTTTGCAAAGTTGTATCTGAACAACACACAAGACTAATGGAACTATGTCCTTTAGACAGACAAGACCAAAGTGGAGATGTTTTGCCATAAAGCCCAGTGCCATGTTTGGCAAAAACCAAACACATCAGCAGCACAAACACCTCATACCAACTGTCAAGCATGGTGGTGGAGAGCTGATGATTTGAGCTTGTTTTGCAGTCACAAGACCTGGGCACCTTGCAGTCATTGAGTCGACCATGAACTCCTCTGCATACCAGAGTATTCTAGTGTCAAATGTGAGGCCATCTGTCCGGCAGCTAAAGCTTGCCCAAAATTGGATGGCTAACAGAGTTGCTAACTGTCTTACAATGACAGCTGTCAGTGTCATCCTTGTCCCAAGATGTTTTTGATGAATTTTGGACACAGAAGGACCACCTCTCGTCGAGGAGCATATGGTGGGTATCAAGATAAATTTGGAAGCAAGGGTTTACAGATCACAATGCAAGCGGGAGAAGCCTCATGCTACGGTCTTCATGATCGCAGATGACAACATCCAGGATCAACACTGTTCACGTACCACAGGCTAAGATTAAATGAATTTACAGTTAACCAGTTTAATATGGAGAGGCACTGAAATGCAGGCCTTTGTTTATGTGTTTTTGCTATCTGTTAGCTATTTAGGTATGTACGTTAGCATGGACTCACTGACTTTAATTATAACTTTAATCTGAGTATGACAACCAGAAAATGAACGTTTTCGTCTTCATTGGGATTGGGGCTGAATCCTTAGGAATCCAGGTTACTGTGACTACGTCATTGGATTAATACACAGCTTAATCCAAAGCAGACATTTTGCTCTGTCTTGTTTGGGTTTAGGAAGTGTAATAAAATAAATACCCATGCCCATACCCCAGGCACATCATTTTACCATTTTTGTAGTATAAACACCATCAAACCGATGAGAGCTTTGGATCTTCCAATGTTTCTCTATGGCGCTGAAACCTAAAGATGTCCGAGTTCCGGTGCCTGTACAACTGATTCTCAGCTGCCATTGGCTCATATGCGTTTGAGGGGAGGGACTTAACGATAGGTCAATTGGGTCATGCAGTAGGACAATGATCCTAAGCACACCAGCAAATCTACACCATAATAGCTGAAAAAGAAAAGAATCAAGGTGTTGCACTTGCCCAGTCAAAGTCCAGACCTCAACCCGATTGAAATGCTGTGGCAGGACCTTAATTGAGCAAAAATCAATTAATCGCACAGCCTTGATTCATAAACCATAGAATTCAAAAGGGTGTACTTTCTTTTTCACATAACTATATATATATTCTCCATACCACAGTTTAAGACTAATACCACAGTTAGACTAATGCTAACAATTCTTCTGGTATTTCCTGTATACGTTTAGGAGGATGAGTCAGAAGGAGGGGTAAAACAAAGTGCTGCTTTTGAATCCACTAAACCTGCAGGACCTGTGGTGAAAGCCAAAGCTTCGTCTGTCATGAACTCCCTCATCATCAGTAAGAATGTTACGATGACTGCCTAATGCATCATATTTCACAGTGTTAACTGCTCTTTAGTGGAAAGTTTAGTTTAGTTTAGTCCTAATTGGACCTGTTGTGTTACGTTACAGAGCAGACCCAGGAGAGCATGCACAAGTTTGAGAAGCAGGCAGGACTGACCGATACAGGCTACACTCCACACAAAGGCCTGAATGCAGAGGAGACCCGATACCATCGTCTGGCAGAGTCAATGCATGTAGGCAGAGATCCTCTTTACATCAGCTCCAAATGTTATAGGATAGATTTTGGTCTGACATCTCCAATACAGGTCTTTTTTTAAAAAGCATAAATTGTGTGTATTGGATGTTGTAGAAGCTTCAAATGCAAAGTGTGGATGCCAAAGAAGAGAAACAGCCTTCATCTAATCAGTCAACGCCTTCTGGGACCCCTCAATCCTCACCCAAGCAGAAACGCAGGTGCCTGAATGAGTCAGCAGCTTCACATCCTTTGTTTTGCATTAATCATTTTGTGGGTTGTAATTTTGAGTGTGTATTTGGCAGGGGCTGGTTCACTAGTCAGGGCTCCACAGCATCTCTCACAGGCTCTGAGATGAGCACCAGCTCTAGCTCCAGTATAGATCTGGCTTCAGGTGACGGACATGTAGAGCGCTGGGGTGTTTTTGGACCTCGGCCTCAAGTCAGCAAGTCCACCACTGACCCAGGTACAGATTCAGCCATGACAGGTAAACCACACAGTGCACTTTACATGAAGAGAAACCTTTCTGCATACTCTTTTAAATATCAAAATCACCCCCACTTGCATTCAAATAATCCATTCGAGTCGATCAGATGTGCTCATGTTATCATAATAACAATAATAATATAATAACAGTAGGCTAGATTTTGGTGATTTTTGTCAATCCAGCACATTGCTCCCAACCTTGTAAATTTATCTACAATCTACTCATAATTTGAAGTATTTACAGTCAGTAAAATCTTAATTTTATCATCAGGCAGGCTCTTACTAAGAATGAGAATAAATCTGTTATTCACAATACCTTTCAGTTTACTCATTTGAGTTTAAAACAGCCATGTGCTGGAAAAAAATTCAAGCTCATTTAAAAATCAGATTGAATAAGTCATCTTTGAAACCTTTGTAATATAGTTGATATACAAAAATAGCTGAAAATAGCTGACAGTTAAGTTTATGAAATGTATGTGCGTGCGTACTTGCATACTTGGCAGAAGAATTATTTATGTGTATGTTGATTACTATTAATGATTTAACTTTTTAATGATTTAACTATTTATTGAACATTGCTGGACTTTGTTTGCATTTTTTATTAAGAGGAACCAGCTATCTATTCAGGTGAGATGTGAGGTATAACACTACCATTCAAACGTTTTTATTTTCATTAAATTAATAAAAACTGATGGTAAAGGTGTTTATGCTGATAATAAGAAAAGTTTCTTGAGCAGCAAATCTAGTCATCAAATCATGAGTAATGATGCTGAAAATTCAGCTTTGCCAACACAGGAATAAATTACATTTTCTATAAATAGAAAAAGTTATTTTAAATTGTAATATTATTTTACAGTATAATTATTTCTGATTAAATATGCATTAGAGACTTCTTTCAAAAACAGAAAAAGTCTTACCGACCCCAAAGTTTTGAACAGTAGTGTATATCATTCACATAATTTCTGTGCCTTTTTACGTCATTCAGACCAACCAGCTTCTTATGTTTATCCAAGTCCTTTCATCTATATGTATTAACCACTGCAGAGACCAACTCTGTTCTACTACGTAAACACTGCTCGACCAATCCAATTCAAGCACCAGAACTAGCCACTGTATAAAACAGTTTAAAGCTCTGCAGGCAGCTTTTTACACATACATGCAGTGCTTCAGTTGTTGGAAGTTCATCGGACTTCACCCTCTAATCCGTGTCAACACACCCAATGTTATTCCTGTGTGTTCACAGGGGGCTTTGCCCTGCAGTCCTATAAGGGAGCTCAGAAACCCACCCCTATGGAAGTGATGAAGGCTCAGGCCACCCGCTTGGCCGAGGACCCCAACTTCAAAGCTCCCCCCAAGATGGAGATCCCCACCATGGAGGGGAAGAGACAGGTGACCCGACCTCACAAACTCAAACACCGGGACATGAACGTCCTTACACCCTCTGGATTCTGAGAGAACTCCCTACATTCACCTCAGCTGTACACATAGTGAACCTGTAGCTGGTCTACCCTCTCTCTCTTTCCCTTGTGCTGTCTTGCTGTTGGGTCACTGCAGTAGTAATTGCTTTTCCCTTCACAGGCGCATCTTTTTGCTAGTGTCTAAAGTAAGTGGTCATCCTCAGATGTCGTGCGAGTGTGTATGAGCACTTTTGTTGGTGCAGTTGTCTTTTGTTAGCCTCCTCTTTGCCTTTTAAAGTGTTACTTTAAGTTAGTATGTGTGAGAGTGTGCGTGCCTTGATGTTTTTGGATGTACTGTGGTGTAATTACTCATGGCTTACTTTAACACTGACTATGATGAACAAAAGCAGTGTTTTATGTGTTGGATTTTTCATTCCATCGCATACAGTAGCAACAGGTTAAACTTTTTTTTTTGTCTGCCTAGAGCAATTGTTATATATTCAGTAATGATGTTGTGATTTCCTGTGTAACATCATCAATACACACAATAGGTTCAGTGATAACTTAATTCTTTAAGTCTTTGCTGTGTGTATTATGACGTTTAAAGCATTGTGATACGGTTGTGTCGAGGACGGTGTGTGAAATGACGAGAGCACTAAATTGACTGAAGAATAAAAGAACTTTGGCTAAAATTTTTATTTAATGTAACAGCTCTGGACAGAGAATTTCTTATATTTTTGTTACAAGTTTAAAATCGTTTCATTTTATTATACATGTTAACACATGAATAAATAAATGGACATAAATGATTTTTGCTTTTTCAAATTTCTTTCCTGCAATTCCCTGTTTACCTTTTTTTTTTTGCTAATGATATAAGACAATGAGTTCAAACAAATCTTATACGGTCACATGTAAGTTATTATTTAATTCTTTGTTTAAAATGATGCAAACTTGCCTTTCAAAAACAGTAGAAAATTTTACCAACTTTAGAATGGTATTCTCTCTCCGTGTGTGTGTGTGTGTGTGTGTGTGTGTGTGTGTGTGTGTGTGTGTGTGTGTGTGTGTGTGTGTGTGTGTGTGTGTGTGTGTGTGTGTGTGTGTGTGTGTGTGTGTGTGTGTGTGTGTGTGTGTGTGTGTGTGTGTGTGTGTGTGTGTGTGTGTGTGTGTGTGTGTGTGTGTGTGTGTGTGTGTGTGTGTACAGGTTTATATTACATTGTGGGGACCAAATGCCCCCACAAGGCTAGTAAAACCTGAGATCACCTACATTGTGAGGACCAGTCAGCGTTCCCCATGAGGGAAATGGATTAATAAACATACTAAATGATGTTTTTTGAAATTGTAAAAATGCAGAATGTTTTCTGTGACGGTTAGTGTAAGGGGATAGAATATACTGGTTTGTACAGAATAAAAACCATTACGTGAATGGAGAGTCCCCACAAAGATAGTGAAACCGAGTGTGTGTATGTGAGGTTTGGCAACACTTGTGAGAGCTAAGTGTCCTCGCTGATATAGTGAAATATTGTGGCAACTCACTAGTTAAAAAGGATTTTTTTTAAATCTAGTGTTTTGTAAGTTTCTGTGATGGGTAGGGGTTGGGCAACGTAATAGACAATATCCTTAAACTGATATAAAATCAATGGAAGTCTATGCAATGTCCTCACTAATATAGTGAAACAAACTAGAGACCCCAGAATAATTTTTGTTCTACTAGTCATGTGATATGTTCCCTCCATCTTGTAATATTCTCGATCTGCCACTAAGTGGCAGTGGCCTCCCAAAAGTGTTGTCTTTTAGTGTAGCAACTCTATTATCATAGAAATAAACGTTCAATGGGTAAGCTGAGATTTCTCTTTCTCAAATCATTCTCATATATATGAGCACTTGTATTTTACTCTTTGGATAGTCCAATAAAACCATCTGCATGCCTTTTTGATCCCACTCTATATTAAGCGTATTTAACACTGTACTGACATGGCAATTAATAATACAATGCACTTATTTTTTTACAGGTTTTTTACATTGTACTTGCATTAAAAAAACACCTGCATTTATCTGTAATTAATTTCACCTCCTGTAAACATTTTATTCAAACATACATAAAGTAAATACAGGCGAAACTGATAAATCCAGATATGGGCAACGAAAGCAAATGAAACTGATAACAAGCACAAACATAGAAGGACAACACCAGACAAAGAACATGAGAAACCCTGGGGTATTTATTCACAAGGGGTGTCTGGCAAACAAGACCTGGGAACAATCAGGGTCAGGGGCGGCGCCAGAGAATTTTTAACGCAGGTGCTGAGGGGGTGCTAGATCATTGACAGGGGGAGCTGCGCAATTTTATATATATATATTTATTTTATATATATATATATATATATATATATATATATATATATATATATATATATATATATATATACAGTGAGGAAAATAAGTATTTGAACACCCTGCTATTTTGCAAGTTCTCCCACTTAGAAATCATGGAGGGGTCTGAAATTGTCATCGTAGGTGCATGTCCACTGTGAGAGACATAATCAAAAAAAAAAAACAGAAATCACAATGTATGCTTTTTTTAACTATTTATTTGTATGATACAGCTGCAAATAAGTATTTGAACACCTGAGAAAATCAATGTTAATATTTGGTACAGTAGCCTTTGTTTGCAATTATAGAGGTCAAACGTTTCCTGTAGTTTTTCACCAGGTTTGCACACACTGCAGGAGGGATTTTGGCCCACTCCTCCACACAGATCTTCTCTAGATCAGTCAGGTTTCTGGGCTGTCGCTGAGAAACACGGAGTTTGAGCTCCCTCCAAAGATTCTCTATTGGGTTTAGGTCTGGAGACTGGCTAGGCCACGCCAGAACCTTGATATGCTTCTTACAGAGCCACTTCTTGGTTATCCTGGCTGTGTGCTTCGGGTCATTGTCACATTGGAAGACCCAGCCTCGACCCATCTTCAATGCTCTAACTGAGGGAAGGAGGTTGTTCCCCAAAATCTCGCAATACATGGCCCCGGTCATCCTCTCCTTAATACAGTGCAGTCGCCCTGTCCCATGTGCAGAAAAACACCCCCAAAGCATGATGCTACCACCCTCATGCTTCACAGTAGGGATGGTACTCATCATTCTTCTTCCTCCAAACACGTTTAGTGGAATTATGACCAAAAAGTTCTATTTTGGTCTCATCTGACCACATGACTTTCTCCCATGACTCCTCTGGATCATCCAAATGGTCATTGGCAAACTTAAGACGGGCCTTGACATGTGCTGGGTTATAGCAGGGGAACCTTCCGTGCCATGCATGATTTCAAACCATGACGTCTTAGTGTATTACCAACAGTAACCTTGGAAACGGTGGTCCCAGCTCTTTTCAGGTCATTGACCAGCTCCTCCCGTGTAGATCTGGGCTGATTTCTCACCTTTCTTAGGATCATTGAGACCCCACGAGGTGAGATCTTGCATGGAGCCCCAGTCCGAGGGAGATTGACAGTCATGTTTAGCTTCTTCCATTTTCTAATGATTGCTCCAACAGTGGACCTTTTTTCACCAAGCTGCTTGGCAATTTCCGTGTAGCCCTTTCCAGCCTTGTGGAGGTGGACAATTTTGTCTCTAGTGTCTTTGGACAGCTCTTTGGTCTTGGCCATGTTAGTAGTTGGATTCTTACTGATTTTATGGGGTGGACAGGTGTCTTTATGCAGCTAACGACCTCAAACAGGTGCATCTAATTTAGGATAATAAATGGAGTGGAGGTGGACATTTTAAAGGCAGACTAACAGGTCTTTGAGGGTCAGAATTCTAGCTGATAGACAGGTGTTCAAATACTTATTTGCAGCTGTATCATACAAATAAATAGTTAAAAAATCATATATTGTGATTTCTGGATTTTTTTTTTTTTAGATTATGTCTCTCACAGTGGACATGCACCTACGATGACAATTTCAGACCCCTCCATGATTTCCAATTGGGAGAACTTGCAAAATAGCAGGGTGTTCACATACTTATTTTCCTCACTGTATATATACATACAATTAATAAATTAGCAAAACTTGGCTGCTCAATATTTAATATTCAGTTATCACAATTAAAGTTTTAATTTTATTATAATTAACAAGCACAACATTCAGCATTCAATCAAATATTCTTAAAAATTTATTATTAATAATTAATAATGTTATTTCAACATAATATCTTGTTATTTCAACATAATATGTGTATGTGCAACAAGCAAGATGTGCATTTGTAAATCCGGTGACGCGCGTGCATTGATTTTTTTTAATAAACTAGTGTTTTCTGTGTCAGTGTCGGCTGTAAAGATGAAGTTGACGATCGCCATCTCCGTAGTGAACACGCCTATAGAGAGAAATGCACGTAACGGATTACATAATCAGAGAGTAGCCTATTTCTTTTCGTTTTTAATTGTTTTGTTTTAAGACATTTCAAGCTTTCTATAGATATGCATGTGCTGAGTTTCGGTTAATTTATGATGAGATGCGCTCCAGTTCACGAGCAATGCAAGTGATAGCGCCGGCGCCTCCATGTCATGATTATATTGTCTGCTATATTTTCTTCTTATTTATTAAATCCAGGTAATTGGTTGATGACAAATTGATTACAATTAAGATACAATTTATACAAAACAAAACTTAATGAAGTGTTTAAAATCATGTCTGACCCACTCCATGTCTCCCGATATATTGTGCATCCTATCTTACTCATGCTGCTCACTTTTCATAATCAACATAGATGGTAAAAAAAAAAAAAACATAATATTTTAACAAATATGAAACTAAATGCGCTTATTTAATGGCTACAACACGCATGGCCTACAGCAGGGGTGCCCAATCCTGCTCCTGCTGATCGACTGTCCTGCACAGTTCATCTCCAACCCTAATCAAACACACCTGCCTTTAATTTTCAAGTGATCCTGAAAACCTTAATTGGTTGCTTCAGGTGTGTTTGATTAGGGTTGGAGATGAACTGTGCAGGACAGTCGATCGGCAGGAGCAGGATTGGGCACCCCTGGCCTACAGACTCTCTATTTGTAGCTACAAATTGCTGCACATTCATTTAATTCTGAATTTTGCACACGTAAGTTGAAAGGCATTAGTTTGTGCATAATAAAACATATCTGCAACATTTATCAAGTTCACGGATAATTGTGCGTGCATTTATTAATAATTATGATACTAAAATCATAATAAAGTAGGCTATACTATGTACAAAAAATCAGATGAGCCCAGAATATGAACGCAACGCATTTAATTACACGTTAAGCATTTTCCTTAGCCTGGCAAGCCACACCTACATCAAGATGTTAGGTCTGGCAACTCACCATTGGCACGGCTCAATCCGAGGGGCGGGATAAACGGCTGTCTTTCAAATTCCCTCTGCACACAATAGGACAGCGCTACAACCAACCAGAGCGTTTTCCCACCAGCGGAGCTAATTGATAGATTAAACTTTTGCCGTATCTGGTTGGCAAAACTGCGAACACATCTTCCTTTTTTAAGAATTACTTAAGTGCCGTTCTTTGTTCTTTTCTCAAAGAACAGCTTAACTCCAAGTCCTCCAGAGTCGCGGCCAAAGCCGATTCGAAAGACCGCTGTTCGCCAGCAGTAGTTTGTATAGTAGCCATTCTTTGTGTTCGCCAGCAGTAGTAGTAGCCATTCTTTGTTTTCAAGTAGCAGGGAACCGTTGCAACTCTGTCGTCATTATGTTAAGCCCGCCCCGCCTACTCTATAGACCTTAATAGCCCTTAATAGCCAGAGAAACAAGGGCGCCGCCATCTTTAGAATATTGTCTTTAAACTTCTGTTTTTGCAGTCACTCTGTATATTTCTATGGCATTGCTGTCCAGGAGTAATTAGCATTTGAAGTGGATTTACTTAATGTAAAGTTAACAAAAGTTATCATGAGGACTGTAATGTTTAAAGCAGATGACTTAACAAATGTCAGTCGACCGGGAAGATTTTAAAACGAGCCGTTCATTCATGAACACGCAAAATCACTGTGAAAATACAGACCGGAAGTCAAAAGGCAACGAGCGCAGCGCTGAAAAGGGGCGGGGCTACATAAAGTCTATACACGATGTGATTGGCCTGACTAGAGTTTGGTTTTTCCAGCTCGAAAGTCAACGGAGAGTTGCCAGACTACACTGGCTGCAAAATAAATTTTGCTGCCGCTAGGGTGCGTCTAGATTTTTCCTCCCATAGAAAACCATTATAAGAACGCTTAATGCAGATTAGAATGTCCCCTTATTATGTCGAAATAACGAGATCATATGTCAAAATAACGACTTATGTCGAAATAAAAGACTTTATTTCGAAATAACAAGATAAGGTTTTTTTTCTTTTTTCTTCACCATGCGGTTTAGGGCTTCCATAGAAAACAGCCTGAATATAATTGCTTCCAGAAATTATTTTGGGGGTGCTATCGGGGTGCTTTGGCTTTACGTTTCTTGCGGGTGCTGAAGCACCTGCTAGCCCCTCCCTAGCGCCGCCCATGATCAGGGTAAATATATAGACAGTAAAAGAAATGGACACAGCGACCCCATAGACTTCAGCGGAGAAAAGTGAAGCAAATTAGAAGCACTCACTTCCTGATGGCTGAGCATACTGCGCAGACTCAAACTGAGCTTGATGACGTAGATGTGACGTGAGCAACCTGTCTGACAGTTGTAAGTATTCTAGTAGTTGTGCCAAGAGAAATCTGAATCATTCCCTTCCGAATCTTGCAGAGACGGAGAGCGTGAGTAGGAGCTGTCCATGAGCTAGGAGCAGGAGCAACTTTATGACTCTCTATGGACTTCTCCCTTGACTTTATTGGACTTTATGCCTCCACGTCCCCCTGATTGACTGCGAGCTTCTCCTCCTGTCTATACGGTAATTTCCAGAGAGTCGCGTGGTTATGACGCAATGTATTTTTACAAAAACTGCTTCTACGGGGCCATAACGTAAGATACAAGGTAATGGAGCCTTTTATACATTGTCATTGTAACGGGGTATGTTGTTATGGGAAGAAGGAGGCGGGAACCGGCGAACATTTAAAGACTTTTAATAATAAAAATAAAACAAATACAAAATGAAAGTAAAAGCCAGCAGCCCCTCACGGACGACTGCTGGCGACACAAACAAAAACAAAACATCAACTAAAACACAGGCCTGTCCTCTCTCGCTCTTCACTGTCGTCGCTCCTCCTTTATGCCTCCGCTCCTCCGTGAGAGATGCGAGACCGGTGCGTCTCACAGGTGTGGCTCATCATAATCACGACACCGGCCTCGCGCCGTCCTCCCACGGCCCTCGACCTCGTCCTGCTCGCCACATACCCCCATCGCCCCTCGCAGGCCGGGGGGTACTCCCGAGGCTGCGCCTACTCCCCCCCCCCCCTCCCCGGGGGGACCGATCACGGCGGCTGCGGTACCTGGGGGTATGGACAGACGAGGCGAGAGGAAAGGAGACGGAAGCATGAGGAGCGGCAGAGACGAGAGAGGGGAGAGAGGAAAAAAAAAAAAAAACTTGATCCGGTTCCCACAACGCGCTGCCATCCGGCCCGCCACCCGCTGGGCGATCTTCTCCGCGGTGCCTGGCGGTGACGCTGGATAGACCTCGGTGGACGGCACGACACTCCTCCGCCGCCTGGTGGACGGCGACGGCTCCTCCGGGTTCGGGCAGTCGGCAGGAGTCCCCCGTTCCCTGCTCCTCCCCGTCATGGCGGATGGCAGCAGGCTCCGGCCCACGGCGAACGGCGACGACTCCTCCGCTCCCTACCGGACGGCAGCCGCCCCTCCAGCACTCAGGCGGCCAGCAGCGAGCTCGACCGTCCCCCCGGCAACTCACTCCAGCGCACCGCCTCGAGCGTCCATGGCGACGGAAACTGCCCGCCATGCTCGATGGCACCGCGGATTCCCAACAGCGGCAAGGGCTCTTTGACAGCGCGTTCCTCCTCCTTCCCGGGTTTCGGCACCAATGTAACGGGGTATGTTGTTATGGGAAGAAGGAGGCGGGAACCGGCGAACATTTAAAGACTTTTAATAATAAAAATAAAACAAATACAAAATGAAAGTAAAAGCCAGCAGCCCCTCACGGACGACTGCTGGCGACACAAACAAAAACAAAACATCAACTAAAACACAGGCCTGTCCTCTCTCGCTCTTCACTGTCGTCGCTCCTCCTTTATGCCTCCGCTCCTCCGTGAGAGATGCGAGACCGGTGCGTCTCACAGGTGTGGCTCATCATAATCACGACACCGGCCTCGCGCCGTCCTCCCACGGCCCTCGACCTCGTCCTGCTCGCCACAGTCATGTTTCTTTAGAAATAAACAGTGGACAAATAGAGTCTTTAAACGCCTCAGATGTAAAGTTATTCGCTGTCAAAGTGACGCCAAAATGAATGGGAGTCAATGGAATGCTAGCAGCAGGTGATGGCTTGTTAGCCAATGGCGGCCCCCGGGGATGGTATGCTTTCCGGGTGCTGGATTAACCCCCTGGGTAAATATGGTAACAAACGAGGTAGGCAAGACAACAAGGGAAACAGGAACTGAACACAAAAACACTTCAAAATAAGAGTCCAACACAAGATAGGAAAACAGGTCTGGGTCATAACAATGGTTTACCCTTCCCTTACACCTTAACCTACCCTTAGACCTTTACCCATAGCACCAAACCTGTCCCTATCTTACCCCTACCCTAGAAGCTAAAGTGTTTTGCAATACAACATGAAGAATCTGTATTATGACATGTTTTACATGCTTCCTTATTGGAGTTTGGACACAGGCATCCTCTTACGAAGTAAATGAACAAATTAAGTATACTTAAAAAGTTAAATCTGGCCACAAATGTTACCAGTGGGATTAATTATAAAAATACTAACAAAACAGGATAGATTGGCATTAATTGTGGTAATCTTTGGACCAGTATTATGTTCATTATATTAAAAAATATTAAGATTATTATAGCTTAACATTATCATTGTAATTTCTGCTTTCTAGTTTAATAACTTTAAAATAAATGTAACTCTTTTTCCCCAAATACTCACTGAACCCAATTCAAAAAGCCATTCTGATCTCATCATAAGGGTATGTAATCATAATCATGATTGTGCTCTTGAATCACAGCATGGCAGACTTTGGCTGTTTTATGAGTAACATCAGGAATGCAATCAAACTTTATACGTGGACAACACCACAGAGCGCTATCCGTGAGCTCTGAAGCCGGGTCCACATGTTGTGGTCAGACTGTGATCTCATAGCTCTATCACAGTGACTCACATGCAACAGAGGCCCTCACACTCTGAGCTGGGTGGACCACCAGCCTTCATATTAAATCCAGACATCCCAGTGGGACTGAAAACGTAGGAAATGACCTACGATGTGTCAGCGTGTAAAAGCACAACGTCACAGAGGGATTACAAGGGCTCTGGGAGGAGGTGAGCATCTGTATGTGTGTGTGTGTGAATGTGAGGGAGAGAAAGAGCGTTATTGGGTGGAGGCTGATGGGGGCTGGACTTCCAGGAAAGCCTGTGTTTACCATGGCAGCATCAGTTGTGAGGAGACTGCCAATGAAGCAGCAGAGAAACAGAGAAAACACTGAAGGATGAAGCTAATGTTGGATGTTAGTAGTGTAGTGTTTTTTTTGTGTGTGTGTGTGATGTGGTATTGTGTGAAGGATACTGACATTAAAGAGTATTGATCACTTATGTTGGAAGATTACCTCTTTATTTCGACTCTTGCATTCCTTGATGACCTCTTGATGGAAATAACCTCACAATTATTTCCATCAAGAGGTGCATACATATTTGATCAAGATCTTGTATTGACAATGCAAAAGTCCAGCACTCTGTAAAGTCTCCTCCAGCACATGCCAATGTGCCAATTCATGTGTGAACATGATTCTTCATTTCTTCTTTCCATTCTTTCACAATTTGAGCCTGATGAATCTTGGCTTCGTCGGCCTGGAATATGGCCGTGATGTGTCTTCCTACATGGTTGTTTAAGAAATGAAAACCTACACACTCCGTCAATTAGGGTTAGAAGAAATGTTGCTAAACATATAACATGCTAATAATCACAGCAATAATGTTCCAATCAGACTCTTTAGCATTTGCCTATTTAAATTCAAAACATGAAAAAACATGCATTTTTTTGTGGCCGGGCAGTGTATGTTACTATTTGTACTAGTTCAGGTTTTGTTTATAAGCTGTTTTTCCTGCTAAGTTTGTCCTTTTGCACAAGGAAGTGACTTTATAGGATTACATATTTAAAAATTATCTACTGTTTGCATGAATTCACATTCGTGAGCACCTTTGATCGACTTGTGGGAAATGGGACTAATAGTAATTTCCATTAATGAGCGCTCAGTGTGTGCTATAATTGGAGGTGACTTGCGGCAGAAGGGCGAGATCATAATATGCATTAATGAGAGGATCTTGTGAAGTTAAATCATTTGACATACATTCCAATGTCACATGCAGACGCTCTGAGCATTGAGCCTTTCAGTTTGATTGGCACTGAGCAAGAAAAGTCAAATCTGAACTCAGTGGTCCGCTACCACAGCTCTTGATTTAATCGTGAACACCGCAGCGGCCAAATGCAATGATGCCAATCCAAGTTTGTGAGCAGTGAACTATTAAATCCATGGTTCTGTATTCAGGAAATACATAGAGGAGGGGGGAACCTCCATAGAATGACATTCAAATATTGATATAAATGAATGATCAAAGAGGATGTTTCTGTGCTATAATGCAGAATTCTCTTTTTGAATTGTGATACCTTTTTTTTAGGCATTAAAGTACAGAAAAAGTAAGCGCGTTAAATATTTATTCAACATGTTTAATAATAATTATTCAGACACAGATTCAGGGTTTGTTACTCATATTTTTGGAAAACCTTTGGGTTTTAGCTTTATTTAAATCGGTATTCAATACTAAAACATGCCATCTAATATTTGGCTTTTGCTAACTGGAAACATTTGTTTATGAATGAATAAACATAGTGATATATTATATTATATAAAACAGTTCTTTCTGGTTCTCGAATCTGATTGGCTGAGAGCCTTTTCCAGCCTTGCGATTCCACCAGTATCAGGACTGGAGCCATTTCACTGTTTTCATCACTACTGTCATGGCGGTCGAGCAAATCCACCAAATTATTATTTTTTTTTTTTACAAATACTACTGTTATTGTGTCACGAATGTAGTTATTTAGACCTCAAATATGTGACTCATATATGAATATAGTTCCTATTTTACAATTTGTTTTGAAGTTTTTGGAGATAGATTTCGCTCCAGGCCGTCACCAGCCGTTCAGCGCTCATGTACCCGCAGAGAACAGCGTCATCTCGGCCAGTCCTTCGGGAATTTGCCTCTGGCTCTTACATTTGGGGTATATCAAGCAGGCAATCTTTAATGCTATAATTCATTCATTCAAATAATTGTAATCTTACCGCACTACTTTATCTCTGTGTCTGATTCAAAGCGGGCAGAATGCTAGATCTAACGATCTAGATCTAACGAACAACATAGTGGAATCCATGTGTACCAGATATGAGATAATTATATTATATTATATTATATTATATTATATTATATTATATTATATTATATTATATTATATTATATTATATTATACCACTCAAAGTAGAAAAATAAATCTGGCAATCTTTCTAAACATTGGTATTAATGGCATCAAGTCAAAGTCTATTTGGCTGGACTAGAAAGTCTAAATGATCTCAACCGCTGTGCTGCTTTGCACGACATCATTTACCTCAAAGGTTTGAAGTGATGGAAAAATCTATCTCACCCACAGGGTTTCAGTGTGCCATGGAACATTAATGACCATATTTTTCGGGCATAAATTCTTTTTGGTTTTTAGACTTTTTGTGTATTTGATAGTAGTGCTGCATAATAACATTCATAATGATCTTTATTAAGTAATTAACAAATATTATACACTCACCTAAAGGATTATTAGGAACACCATACTAATACTGTGTTTGACCCCCTTTCGCCTTCAGAACTGCCTTAATTCTACGTGGCATTGATTCAAAAAGATGCTGAAAGCATTCTTTAGAAATGTTGGCCCATATTGATAGGATAGCATCTTGCAGTTGATGGAGATTTGTGGGATGCACATCCAGGGCACGAAGCTCCCATTCCACCACATCCCAAAGATGCTCTATTGGGTTGAGATCTGGTGACTGTGGGGGCCATTTTAGTACAGTGAACTCATTGTCATGTTCAAGAAACCAATTTGAAATGATTCGAGCTTTGTGACATGGTGCATTATCCTGCTGGAAGTAGCCATCAGAGGATGGGTATGGTAGTCATAAAGGGATGGACATGGTCAGAAACAATGCTCAGGTAGGCCGTGGCATTTAAACGATGCCCAATTGGCACTAAGGGGCCTAAAGTGTGCCAAGAAAACATCCCCCACACCATTACACCACCACCACCAGCCTGCACAGTGGTAACAAGGCATGATGGATCCATGTTCTCATTCTGTTTACACCAAATTCTGACTCTACCATCTGAATGTCTCAACAGAAATCAAGACTCATCAGACCAGGCAACATTTTTCCAGTCTTCAACTGTCCAATTTTGGTGAGCTCGTGCAAATTGTAGCCTCTTTTTCCTATTTGTAGTGGAGATGAGTGGTACCCGGTGGGGTCTTCTGCTGTTGTAGCCCATCCGCCTCAAGGTTGTGCGTGTTGTGGCTTCACAAATGCTTTGCTGCATACCTCGGTTGTAACGAGTGGTTATTTCAGTCAAAGTTGCTCTTCTATCAGCTTGAATCAGTCGGCCCATTCTCCTCTGACCTCTAGCATCAACAAGGCATTTTCGCCCACAGGACTGCCGCATACTGGATGTTTTTCCCTTTTCACACCATTCTTTGTAAACCCTAGAAATGGTTGTGCGTGAAAATCCCAGTAACTGAGCAGATTGTGAAATACTCAGACCGGCCCGTCTGGTAACAACAACCATGCCACGCTCAAAATTGCTTAAAGGGGGGGTACAATGGTGTTTCATGTATTCAGAGTTGTTTACAGTGTTAAAGAGATAGATTCTCATGCTAAACATGGGCAAAGTTTTAAAAAAATATTTTGGACGAATAACGGAGAATTTCTATGCTGAAAATCTTACTTCCGGGTTGGTACAAGTTTCGGCTGGTTTTTTTTAGATCGTGGATCTAATGACGTAGATAAGAGTGGAACTCCTTATATGAGCATTTCTCTCGGAAAAGCTCGCCCGCGAGCACGTCGACTAGAGGAGAGCGAGACCGCGCACGTCAACGCGCTTCAACAGGAAATCATCGGCAGCGCTGCATAGGATTTGTTCAAGAATGTCTCCAAAAAAGTGTGTTTTTGGATGTGAGGGAAAGCTTACCGTGTTCAGTTTTCCAAAGAACCCAGTGTTACAGGAACAGTGGATGCAGTTTGTTTTTCTGGGGCAGCAACGGAGTGTAGGAAGTGCGGTTGTGTGTTCTGGTCGTTTCAGTGACGAATGTTTTATTAACAAGGCTCAGGTCGACGCTGGATTTGCAAATCGTTTGCTATTAAAACGTGGAGCGGTCCCAGTGATAAAAGACCCCATTCATGTAAGTACAACTGGATCAGATTTCTGTCTTTTGCTGGAAATCAAGAACTACCGCTTGACTCTATAGCTCCGCCTCCAGGACCTCGGCTTTTTCCGGAGAGAATCGGAAAGCTGTATTTTTCTTTTCTAAATATAATAAAACTAAACACTTTTTTGAGATATTAAGGATGCACTACTACTCTATAGGTACTCAAGATTAACATGAGATTAGGTGAAACTGTGCATGTTATGTACCCTTTAAATCACCTTTCTTTCCCATTCTGACATTCAGTTTGGAGTTCAGGAGATTGTCTTGACCAGGACCACACCCCTAAATGCATTGAAGCAACTGCCATGTGATTGGTTGATTAGATAATTGCATGAATGAGAAATTTAACAGGTGTTCCTAATAATCATTTAGGTGAGTGTATAAAGCTTAACATTTCACATATGGATGTCCATGAACTACTGATCTGTTAAACATTATATAAAGAGTTTTCATAACCTATTTCCCATTTAATGTATTATTGTGTATCTTCTGAAGTGATGCCAGCTTGATATACAGTAGAAGATAATAAAAAGTAAAACATGATAGTGAGATAAGAATAAACTGATTACAGTGAGTTGGGTGCTAAAAGGGAATACCAATTGCAACACAGCCGCCACTGGAAATGCACTTTGTCTCAGTTAGAGAGGTATTTGGGTGTGACTGTTTGCCGTCTATACAGTACCTCCCTTTTAGTGGTCACTGACTGCCCACTCATGACACTGGGTATCTCTGACATCATGTACACAATTAAAGCATTTACTGTTATTCACACCACATATTCAAATATTTAACATCTTGTTTTTTTATGTTTTAATTTGATAAATTATAGGATTCTGACGTAGCTTAAAACTACAGCTATGAAATAGTGGACCTCATTTTTTTACGTGAGAGAGAAATATCTATTGTTACTTACAGTAAATAGATCTGTTTGTAATTTACAACTTAGCAAGCTGGTTCAGTGTATGAATCACTTTACATCATATGATAAAGAAAGATACAGCATAAGTGGATATCAGTAAGCACAAATGGCGAGTTGGTCCTCCTTTACAGCTTCCACTCTTCCTCTAAATGTTTAATAATGGATCTGAGAATCAAGGAGGTCTGGTTTCAATTCCCCCGAAAACAGTGGGATTATATATGGGACAGTTGTGCTGGAACAGAAAACTTTTGCAACAAAGTCAGAAGCACATAATTAGAACGTCATTGGATGACGTAGCAGATTGTTTTCACTGGAATTAAGTGAAAAATTCAAACCCATTATTTAGAAGGGGTGTCCACAAACGTTTTCCAGGAAGTATCTTTTTACCTGAAATTGCCTAATTCGAAATTCGAAATCCCTGAGCCATATTTGGCCTGAAACCAAAAGATTCAAATCTATAAATCTTCCAGCTTCTGTCTATACATATCATCTCACCTCAGTTCTGCTCACCTTGTCTGGCTTGAGGAAATTCTTATGGTCCCTTGGGAGTCACTGTGTTGGGACGGATCCACAAATCTTTACAAAAGCCCCCCGCAGGGTGACCACACAGGGCCCGTGTCTTATTCAGCTTAACATTAAACAGATGCCTAGACAAGAGAGACTTTACAGTGTTATAGCTGCAGCAGGACCAATTGTTAAAAAGTGGAAACATTAACACTGATATTTTAGTTCTCTATAATAGGTTCCTAATGTCCTGAAATAAACTTCATGTGCTCAAAAAAGAATGGGAAAAAAAGACAGTGTTTCAAATGCATTTTAGCACTAGAAGCCAGCAAAATGAATGACATTTACTCCCGTCACAAAATATTGACTTTGTTTTCCAGTGCGGCTGCAGGTTAAAAAAAAGTTCTTTTCAAGAGTTTTGTTTTTGTTTTTGTTATACAATCATGGCAATTACAACCATTTCTAATAAACACAATTCAGTTCCTAAAAAATGCTCACTTCCAGTGAAGCCTTAATTCTATTACATACAAAGACATTATAGGGAATTCTGTGCTTCCAAATTCGTAACAAGTTTGGCGAGGCTCATTTTCTATCGCAGCGGGACAATGTCTCTTTTCTTTTATGATCCACTGAAGGAAGACAGTCAAACAGGTTTGGAACGACATGAGGGTGAGTAAATGATGACAGAATTTAAATGTAACTATCCCATTAAGTGTGAATTGAATGTAATGCTTTTTAATTGCAATTAAATGAAAATGTATTATACGGAAAATGTATTATAGTTTAAATTTAGATTACGGTAAATGCAATTAGTAGGACTTAAGTAGGTCCTACATCTTTTAATGTCATTTCATAATTACATCTATTATCTTCTGAACAATAGCCGAAATGCATCATTTTCCTGTTATCACTGTAAAGCTGCTTTGAAACAATCAGTGTTGCATAAAGCACTATATAAATTAAGGTGACTTGAAATATAAAAATGTACTAACGAATTTATTGACAATTTATGGTAAACTAAAATGTAATGTCCTTTCTATTGAAACTATTTCGTTTAAATATATTTGTAATTTTACATTTGTTTTGATGAACTTAAAATGTAGTACATTTAAATTATATTTACTTTAAATGTAATGTTGATAAAACACTACAGTTTAAATTAAAATCAAGTACTTTACATGTGCTTTAAAATGTTTGGCAACACATCAAAATAAGTGTACTACTTAAGTGTGGTAAGATACATAGTCATGAAATTGTACTCTCTTTAAGTTACACTGAGGTGGCCTTTAATTTCATCAGTATGATATTATCTGTATGTACAGTTTTTCTTTTTAAATATACTTTTAAGATTTGAAGTACACAAGTTTTTTTCCGCAAGGTACCTGAAACTCAATGAAGCTTTTGTGTTTAAATGGGATCAAATCCCTGTATCCGTGTTCCATGTTAGTGTAAATTCTTCACAGAAGCAACTCCTCATTGATACCAGTGGTTTTGAAATGATGTGCTTAACAAACTCACATATGGGTGTGGTGTCCACAAACTTTTGGCTATAAAGCATACATGGCGAGTCAGGCGATTGAGGCTAGTTGTCACATTTAGATGTTTCTTAGGGTTGTGGGAAATTGCTATATTCAAAAACACTAGAAGCATGTGGTTAGTCATCATTTACACAGGAGTGTTTAAATATATGCATAGGCTAATCTATTTTTCATTCATTTATTAATTTATTATATTAAGTTACTTAAGGTTGTTACTATTGAATTACCATTCTATAGTATAGTATACCATTTTTTTAAGGGGTCATGAAGTGAGAAATCAAATTTTCCTTGATCTTTTGACAAAGAAGAGGTCATTGTCCTATAAAAATATTCTGTAAATTTCAGAACTCAAAAATATCTTGTTAGTCCAAAAACAGCTAAAACCAAGCTCAGAAAATGACTCGTTTCAGATTTTGTCATATTATTTCATCATAGTGCAACGAAAGGCCGATCAGCATATACTTCTACCTTCAGCCCCACTCACTGTAAATGCATACGCTTTTCACTTTATTGAAAAGTATTAACTATGAATAGCCTGTGACAAATGGTACATTTATTCATAATTCCTTCTACATGAAACCCCGTAAGTCATCCTTTGTCAGTTAATTGTTAGTTAATAATTGTGGTAACTCCAAATACTTCCAACTTAATTTGCCACAACCAAGACTTATAAAGCATGGATACATGTTTCACATTGTTGGCAAATGTTTTGGTTACTAGATAGTTTTCAACATCAGACGTTTCCGTGTTGTAATGGAGGCGGGGATATTGAAAATTATTTTAATAAGCAATAACTTTTACCCAATCATAGCAGTGGCTGTTCACTTCCACGTCTTGAATGCGACACGCCCATCAAAACGCAGTGTTCGAAAGAGAGGGTCAATTTTCTTCTAAACTAGGATGCTTTTTCTGTAAACATATTAATAGCATTATAAATGGACCTCAGAGAACATTATAAAAAAAAAAATGCAGTTCACGACCCCTTTACATCTTTGCTTCGTTCCATTTTGAAGGCATAATTTGGATAAACAAATGTATAGGCCTACGTGGCGCACAACACATAGACTGTGTCGAGCGTATTCACAGTCACTAATCTGTAATAAATATAAGGAAAACTAGAGTTACAAACAAAAACAGGATCAAAAACAGGAATCCTTAGTATCAAGCACTCAGTCCTTTCAGTCAGCCAGTGGTGGGCGGGGCGGACGTTGTCTTGGGAACCAGAGAGGTGGAGCAGGTTATAAGTTGTAAGTCCAGGCGGCTGTTAGTATTTCCTCCTCGAAGTCTTTGGATCATATTGCGACTTGCTCTGCTCCGCTTCACCACCAGACCCTCCAAACTACCTTCAGCTTGAAAGAATACACTTGAACGATGTGCGGTAAGTTCAGCTTGTTACTGTAGCAGTACAGGAAAAGGAATGCTACGTATGATAAGATAAATGTCTTCTCATACTGTTAGTTTTCAGGTAGTTATTGTCTCTATTAAATTATTAGTCCCAGTGTGTGAACGTGAAGAGTCGAATGCCAGCGTCATCATATAAGTGTAAATATTTGGTTGGCTTGGTCATCATTCATTGGAGCTGTGACAGTTGAAGTGACAGATCCGGTTTGCTTTGCAGTGCGACAGCGGTTGTGACTCAAAACCTAGTGAACGACCTACCTAGGTATCATTTCTTAGCTCAAACGCACCTACAATAGCCAAATATGTTGCCTGGTATTTCGGTTTGTGAGTGATATTCATATGACGCAGAAGAATCCTGTCAACGTCGTAGCAGCTCAAACTGCGTTTTAAGACACTTAAACTCGACGTGGCTGATCCCACATGTGATAAATGAACTTTATAACTTTGTCTGCTCTTATTAAAAATAACAAGTATAGGCCTATATTTATATTTTTAAATTGTACTTGCAGCTGATATAAAATTAATTAAACGAAAGCCAAGTTTTAATGTTTTTTCATGACTATGTTTCTTAAAGTACACTGATGCACTTTGTAACAATGTCAAATTAAGTTTTACTTTACTAAAGTACATTTTCATTCAGTTTTAATAATTTTGTTGCTGTGCTGTACCTGTATAGTTATTTTGATGTGCTGACGTCATCATACTAAATCACATGTAAATGTCATCTATCTAAATGTCTATCTTTTACATTTGTCTATTTGCCAACAAGCAAATTTTAGTAAATTGGTTTCTCTGAATCCTTCACTCTGTTAATGTCATATTTATCATCTTAATGTGATGAACTTTTTTCATTCGTCACTAGTATTTTTGCTCCCTCTCTAAGCCTTGCTATCTTGTATCTGGCAGGAATTTTCGCCTACCTGAATTACAGAGTGCCACGGACGAGGGGGGATATCATTCAGACCCTCATAAAGGGACTTCTAAGGCTGGAGTACAGGGGTTATGACTCTGCAGGTAAGACTGTGCCACTCCCACCTCTGTGAAGGTAATGTCAGTTTGTTCCACAGGTAACAGATACGGCACAGGAACTGAACAGTGGCCTCGTTTCTTGTATTTTGGCAGCGCAGAGGGCCTGGAGTGTCAGTTCTTCCAGCTGAAGCAGTCAGTTGATATTTATGTGAAGGGGATTATTGTGCAGTTAATCTTGTTTTTTGTTTTTTTGCATTCTCAGGCCCTTTTTTCTCATCTTATGCACTCATTTTGTTTTTATCCAGACTTTAAAATAGAGACAAAGAGAGATTGTGACCATAAATGATGATTTATCTGGTTTCTTGTATATATTTTTCTGGTCAGGTGTTGCAGTAGATGGCCCAGGAAAAGATCACACAGCTAATATCAGCCTCTATAAGAAGACAGGGAAAGTGAAAGCTCTTGATGAAGAAATCTACAGTATGTTAAACCACTTTATTGTCAATCTTATCTTTTATCTTTAAAGCGCTTCCATAATGTTTAATTTTCTACAAAAAAATTCATTTGTATCATCAGAGAACAACTCCATCGATCTTGAGGCAGAACTGGACACACACTTTGGCATTGCACACACTCGCTGGGCCACGCATGGAGAGCCCAGTTCGCTCAACAGCCACCCTCAACGATCTGACAAAAACAATGGTAAGATGTCGAGTGAGAAGAGAAAACGCAAATTAACTGACCTCGTGATGGTCATCTGGTTTATATCCGGTCATTAGTAAACCAGCTGTGGTTGCCGTCAGTTTATGTGCTCTTTATCCAGGAAAGACAGGACTTGGCAGGTGAAACAGGCTTTAAAGCCATTAGGTTTTGTTTGTTAATGAAAGGCCAGTGAAAGCTGTAATACTGTCACTAATGGTTCAGATGTGAAAGTTCACCTCAGAAAATAAACACCTAAGTAGGGGGTAGAAACAGACAGCAGGAGGTTCCTCTCGCCACACAGTTTGCTGTGCTACTGATTCTGGATCTGCTTTCTCCTGTAATTCATACAGGTATGTTTTGTGAGGTTCAAAAGTTTTATATATTTTGTTCTTTTATATTTTACCTGATGAATATATTATCCAATTTGATTTGAGAATGATCCAGTGGGCATCTTAGGTTCGATGGACACGAGCATCTGTACAAAGCAGTGCAGATGATCATTGTCAGAAAGTTACTTGCGTTCAATTTGTGACATAGAAGTAGTGAATTCCAAAGTATTTTTATGTTATATTCTTAATATTTTATGTTATAACTTTTATTTATTTATTTTTTTAAAACGTATTAAATTCTTTAAAATTATTCTTCAGGATTTAAAGTACTAGTCAAAATTTTAGACACCTGGGGCCGGATTCACAAAACATTCTTAAGAATAAAAAACTGCCAATTTCTTCTTATTTTCTAACTTAAGAATAAAGTTAAGAATATTTTGCATTTCCAAAAACCTTACTTAAGAATGTTCTTATCTTTTTTCTTAAGATTGTTCTTAAGGTACAATTTAAAGGATTAGTTCACCCAAAAATGAAAATGATCTCATGAATAACTCACCCTCAAGCCATCCAAGGTGTATATGACTTTCTTCTTTCAGCCAAACACAATGGGAGTTATATTTAAAAATAATAGCTTCCAAGATTTATAATGGTAGTGAATGGTAGAGCCAGGACATTTTTTAATATTACTCCCATTGTGTTTGGCTGAAAGAAGAATATCCGCCTATCAATCAAGTAACAAGAAAGCCTATCATTTTCTTCTTAAGAAAAAAAAACATCTTAAGAAATTGTCAAGTATTTGAGAACTTTTCAAGAATTGCACTTCGGAACATTCTTAGAATTTATCTTAAGAATTTTCTAAACTTCTTTCTTTAGAATATTTTCATGAATCCGGCACCTGTACATATTTATTAATATTTGTCAAAGTCGTCAAATCTCTCTCTCAGATCAAAACTATTTTATTTTATACCTTTTACACTCAACTTCATTAGGTGCATCCTGGGATGCTTTTCCAATATTATTGAATGAGTTCACATGTACGCTAAGCACGCTGGATGCTTTTTCTTCACTCTTTGGTCCAATTCATCAATTAAAAAAAAAGTAAACTATAAACTGGTAAACGATAACCCTGTTGTGTATCATTAAAGTAGAAGCCTGTAGGTCTTTAAGATCATGAGAAAAATGAGGGTGTATCTGAACTTTTGACTAGTATTGTGCTTTCAATGAGGACTAATTGTAATGAACAATAGTACCTACCTATATAAAATTACTACACCACATGTAGATCATCAACAGTTTGTCAAACAGCTATTCTTCAAGTATATTTCACTTTGAAATAGAAGGCATGTAGGCTTACATTCATGAATGACTTGACTTGATAAATGATAGCCATTGTTGTGTATCAGCTATTACATGCTGCATGTTGGATCTGACAGAAGGCATGTTTTGTAGGTGAGGATGACATAAAGAGAAACGAGGCCCTACTTGCTGCTGTTACATTAGTACGTTTACAAAAACGCATAACATGCTTTATCACAGATGCCTTCCTAATTTTGCCATTTATGTTAATTTATGTGGAGGGCCTTCAAGCTAGAGTTTTGCTCAAATTACACTATTTTACAATTAAACATTACAATTAAACAATTAATCATGTTGGAAGGTAGCACTCTAGGAACAGGATTGGATACCCCTGTATAATTTGTACATGTATTTTAACAAAAGTGATTAAAATAACTTTGCAGGGTATTTATTCATCCTTCTCTTTACATTTATCTCTAGAGTTTGTTGTCATCCACAACGGCATCATCACAAATTACAAGGAGCTGAAAAAGTACCTGGTGAGCAGTATTTTTAAATACCTCTTTATTGGAGCCATTGCTGTGCCATCCATTCAGAAAACAATTCAGGGCGTGATCATTTTGAATGTAAAAAGGAGGTGCTACATACCAGAAAAGATCCAGAATAGAACCAGTTTGCTGAAACAATGTCAAAAGATAGTAACCCACACAGCCTACTTGACACCAGCGGAAAAGGACAGTCGTTTCAGTGAAGGAGGACGCTAATACATATTAATGGATGATTTTGACCAGGTGGAAATGTTCCTAAGACCAGGAAAACATTTTGATTTCATAAAGATTTTGAAGGTGCAGTCACATTTCTGTGTAATTTCATGAAATTTCCTTTTTTGTCAATAGTGTTCTGCTCACTTTCAAACCAAGCAGCTTTCCTTTGCTCAACGCAGCGAATCCGCGTGACCAACTTGAACCTGTTACAAAATCTGTGTTGGGAAGTCGTTCGCTCTCAAGCCAAATTCCCAATTTCGCATACGAAAATTTGCATAACTGCAAAAAAATGTGACAGCACCTGAAATGCGATTGATTAGTCAAGACATGTCGCAAGCCTGGTTTTCTTATCATAACTTAATAATCATTTGTTAGGTGTGGACCTTAAGTTAAGATGCTTATTAGGACATAGTGTAGAAAATATGTAATTACTCATGACATATCACAAATTGTGTCTTTATGATTTTAGTGGTACACATCACATCACGTCATTTATTGTCTAGTAGTTAGTTGCACGGTATCCCAAAAAACAACATTCATAAGCAATGTGAAAGCATTGAAAACCAATATAAGTTTAGTATTTCTCTCTCTCTCTCTCTCTCTCTCTCTCTCTCTCTCTCTCTCTCTCTCTCTCTCTCTCTCTCTCTCTCTCTCTCTCTCTCTCTTTCACTTTCATTTATCTTTGATTCCTTCTTTCTGTCCTTATTCCACAAAAGAAAAACATGTTTTGTTTTTGCCGCTGCTTGTGTCTGTAACCATGGCTTTTCCATCCCAACCCATTGACAGGTTTCCAAAGGCTATGAGTTTGAGTCGGACACAGACACAGAGGTCATCCCTAAGTTGATCAAGTATCTCTATGACAACCGCGAGAACGAATATGTGTCCTTCTCCACCCTAGTGGAGCGCGTCATTCAGCAGCTGGTAAGCATCACGAGTGTGTACGTGTGTGTTTGTGTGTGTGTGTTTGGGGTGAGGGGGTGGTCTTACTCATGCCTCTGGGAACCCCTTGCTCGGATTGTGAAAGTGAGAAGCCAGTTCTTGCTCGTTTTCAGCCCTCTTAAAAACAAGGAAAAGAAGTTCAGAAGTTCTGCTCTGTTTGAAGGGTAGTTACATGATTTTTCACCACCATAATAATTGTAGTCAAATTCGCACTGATAAATCAAGTAAGGCATGAATAAGGAAGCATTTTGTAAGCATATTCATTTTCAACAAATTGATTACACAGTCAAAGTTTGGTCTTCTTTACTGTCAGTTATATAACCTATAGTAACATTTATCAGCACATAATCATACAACTCTTCCTCGTCACTAGGTGACTGATATTACCTAGATTTTCAAATGTGGACGCCTGGACCTTGTTTTATGAGTCCTTGTCAGTACCTTTGGACGACTTTCATAACCATAATATTCTCTGCTGGGAAGTTCAGCTCTATCGAAACATTGTTCTGTGACGTTGTATGAGCGAGGGAGGTGCCCTTTGAGATATTCTTGACAGGGATCTAGTCTTTATCATTGGTTTATAAAACAACCCACTTTTCCTATCAGCATGACATTCCCAGTTTTTACCATCTCTATAGTATCCTGCCTGTTTTATGGCATCTTCTGTAAATTGATGACACTAAATTTTGATTGCTCTGAGCTCTCTATATAAACAGCAGCCATCTTAGTGATGGAAGGCTGAGAGATAAAATAATGATAACGTTGAGGTTTTGTTTAAATAAGGAATAATTGACGACAGGTCGTTGAATTATTAGAAAATGTATGCACACCCGAGGTGGTAATGCCTTGGGTGTGCAATGTTTTTCAATACTTCAATGGGCCAGGGTCAATTATTCAGCTTTTACTACGGTTACCACACCTCAAAACATTGTTCAGATTTGTCAGGTTTTTGTCATTCCAATCCCCTGTTGCTAATTCCAAAACATCATTTGAGAGCTAGTAACGGAGGCTTTTGAGCCATTGATGGCAGACTAATGCAGTTATTAGAGAGAGAGAGAGAGAGAGAGAGAGAGAGAGAGAGAGAGAGAGAGAGATTAAGCGTATGTGAATTACATGAGTCTTGAATATTTAAGCATTTAACTGCCACGTAGTATAATAATAATTATCATTATTGTAATTCAAAATAATTATATAAGATTTTAATTATTGTTTAATATATATATATATATATATATATATATATATATATATATATATATACACACACACACACACACACACACACACACACACACACACACACACACACACACACACAAACACTGCCTATACTTTTACTGCCTTTATTCTGATTTTAATTTTAAAAATATATTTTTCTGTATTACTGATGTCACAATATTACTATTTTTACTTTCATTTTGATTAAATAAATGAGCAGTTTTGTTTTGAAAGAAGTTGAGAGACTTTCAAAAACATTAAAAAAATCATACTGACTTCAAATTGTTGAATGGTAGTTTAGATATTCTGTGTGTAATTACATAGATAGATAGATAGATGTGTCTTGTGGGAACAAACTGTGTATAGAGCAATTTATTAAAGGCTGCATGTGTTGAAGCACGTAGATGTAAAATGTCTACAAAGTGAGTTGTGTATCTGTGTCTGTGTTACATTTGTGTGTACTGGAGTGTGTGTGTGCTTTCCTTTGGACAGAGAGTCAGGAGAGGCTCATTGAGGAGGTAGGGGCAAAAATAAGTTCCCTCAACACACAGAGAGGGCCCCTATTCCCCTTAGTTCAACCCTCACTGTGGGGCTCTGTTCCTCCCAGCTCCCGATGCCCCTCCACCTCACTGGGCCTCCGCTTCAGGCCTGATCCTCAGCTGGGCTACAGAGGTGGGCTGGCGAAGAAACGCGAGACCCTACTTTTGCCTGTTCAACAGAATGACAATGTTTCCATTTAGATCTGTATCATAGCTATTCCTCTGCCTCGCCAATGAACATTTGTCTCATTCACTGTTTTTTTTTCTCTATCTTCCCTAAGGAAGGGGCATTTGCTCTGGTTTTCAAAAGCATTCATTTCCCAGGAGAGGCTGTTGCCACCAGGTCAGCAAGAGCTATGATTTCTCTGAACTGTAACACACTCAGGTTTCCTCATTCCTTTCTTGCTCTTTCCATCTTCTGAGATGAACTCCTTCCCATTATTTTCCTACGTGCCAGTGAACAGGAGCCAGAAGGTTACAATTCGCCATCGTCAGAAAAGATTTATGATGTTCACTTACGCATTTAAAGACAAGGAACTAGGGTCCTTAAAAAGCTGTGCCTGTCCAGGAATCAGGGATATAACAAAGGTGTTTATTAAGGGTTATTTCACCATGCTTGGTTGGTACTCTGACCCTGTATATATAATTGGGAGTCGTCTGAGGCCAAGACTAAAGTTAATTATTTCCATCTGCCCATCACTGATTGTGACGAATGTGTTGTTGGTTTTGGTCAATTCTGTCCTGCTGTGAAGGGAACATTTTAAGACAGGCCATGTTGCAAGACCCATCAGTGTGGGTTTCTGCATAGACAAAAAATGATGTTGTTGTTTTTGCACCATCTACAAGTAAGAGACTTTTTGGAAAGGTTATTCATGGAACCTTTTAGGGGGATGTTGCTTGGAATATTTTTGAGTGGTGTTTCTTCAAACTCCTTGATGCCAAGGACCCCATTGACTTTTATTGTGTGGACTAAAAAACAACACCACATTTTTAACTTTGATAGCCCTAAAAAAAACATTTTAAGTATATATATATTTTTTTTTTCATTAGTTTTAGTCCCATTTTTTCATTAGTTTTAGTTAGTTTTAGTTTTTTCATTAGTTTTAGTCCCTAGTCCCATAGGTATTTTAAAATAGTCTTTGTTAAAGAGTTATAAGCCATGCAACAAGTTAAGCAGCTAAAAGGTGAATCAAAACACTACAAACTTTGATTTGAATGTCTATATACCTATATAGATTTTATACACATGCGAAGATGAAGCAAAAACAAGCGATAGCATATTATGTAAGCAGAAGCATGTGTAAAATAATGCGATCATCAAAATTAAAAGCATTCTAGCATAAAATTTAGCATAAGATTTAGCATAAAAACTACCTCATGTTACTGAATGAAATGCGACCCAGGACGAGCTATAGGACTGTGAATCTTTGGGGATGTTGATGATGGATGTGATCTACTCCATCTATGTTTTGATCATCATTCTGAATTCAATCTGGATGTAGTCTTTGAAAAAAAACTAGATTTTCTCAACTTTTTGCTCAACATTTTTTGCTTTTTTATGAAACTTACCGACATTCAAGTGTTGATAAAACAGAATGCATTAAGCTAGACTAAAACTTTTTTTGTTTGTTTGTTTAAATCAGAGGCTCTGTTCTTTCTTTTGATATATTGCATGTTCAAATATTCATACAACAAAAATATTCTGGGGGTCATGACATTTTTGTGAAAATTATCAAAAATGCTGGCAGGGAAAGAGTTAAAAAAAACTCAACCTTTTTAACTCAAATTAAAATGCATGCTGAAAATATACAAAATAATAGCTCATTTTAATTTGAATAAATACTTATTACATATTTGTAGTTTTATTATTGTATTTAGTCTTAAGTTCTAAATGCCAAGTTTATTGCTCTGTCCATCCCAAAGAATCCATTCCAACGGATTAACATTAGCACATCACTTCCAAATTCTCATACTTCCTGTCTCACCTTCATTTGATTATCATTTGATTACTCGTGTCACCAAAGCTAAGTAATCTCAAAAGTGCGCTGCTGAGTTTAAGCATTTTGTTGTTCATGGTTCATTCAGGAAACGTCCATCCGGTTTGGAATTAGAATCCAAAACAAACTTCATGGGATAGTGAACATTTGGCTTGCTATGCACACTGAAATGCATCTGCCCAACCAGTTCAAACAAAGCAAGCACTGAGAAACTGCTCCAGCGTGGACCCTTTTGGCACGTCAGCATAAGAGACTGTGGGCTGCGCCAAGCAAGATAGGTGGTGCATGTAAAGGACAGGTCTGAAATATTTCCTCAAACAGTGGTGAGGGGGGTGGACCTAAACAAGGATATGATGAAATAGGGAGAGAGTGAACACAGGGATCTTGTTTACAGCAGGGCTACGCTAACACCGTCCATTGATTGTCCATTGAAACTAGGGCAAAGTCCTGCAGGTGTGCTGTTGTGCCATAGAAACGAAAGAATCTTTTTTTAATGTGAGGGGAAAAGGAGATTAAATGTTTTTGCCCTTTCTTACACACACAAAGTATGCTTACCATAAGCAGACGATAGCAAAATTGATCCCTCTGTCTCATCTTGTTACAAACAGGAGGGGCAGCCCGCTGCTTATTGGTGTGCGCAGTCAGTTTGAGCTTTCTACCGATGAGATCCCCGTCCAGTACAACTGTGGTAAGTCCAGCCCACATAAACCTTTTTCTCATCTGCTCAAACCAGTTCTGTTCATTAAAATACATTTGTGAACACCAAGACACCACACCCATACTTCTTTTATATGCTTGTTAAACGTTTCATTCCAAAACTATTTGCATAAATAGTGAGAGTTGGTCCTCCCTAACATCTTGGCTCTCTTCTAAGACGGTTTTGTACTGTATGTTGGAACATGCATTACTATTCAAATGTTTGGGGACTGTACGGTTGTTGTTTTTTTTGAAAGGAAGTAATACTTACATTCAGCAAGGGTGCATAAAATCGAACAAAATTGACAGTAAAGACATGCATACTGTTACAAAATATTTCTATATCAAATAAATGCTGTTTGTTTCATCAAATAATCCTGAAAACAAATAGGTTTCCACAAAAATATTAAGCAGCACAACAGTTTTCAACATTGATTTTCAACATCTTGAGTGACAAATCAGCATATTAGAATGATTTCTGAAGGATCATGTGACAATGAGTAATGATGCTGAAAATTCAGCTTTGACATCACATGAATAAATAACATTTTAAATACAATAAAATAGAAAATAGACGTCTCGTTGACGTCTTTATGTGGTTGTTATACTATCACTCTAGAGATCTTCTGCGTGTTCTTGTTGGATTATTATTAAATACTGTATTTGTTGTTTACTCCTTAGCCATGTGCTGTATTGCAGCCACTTCACCCATAACAATTTCACAATATTCTAGTTTTTACTGTATTTTTGTTCAAATAAATGCAGCCTTGGTGAGAATAAGAGACTTCTTTCAAAAACACAAAATTATTGCGGACCCCATACTTTTGAATGGTATTGTAGCTTCGTGTGAGAACCAATGAGGTTCATTCTTAATTTGTTTTCCGAATATAAACGGAAGTCTTACGAGTTTGAAATAATATGAGGGTGAGTAATTAATGACAGATTTTTCATGTTAGGTTGAACTATCCCGGCTTTAACTGGAATTGAGGAGACTAACTAAACTAAACTGAGGGGGGTCTCACATACTTTTGGCCATAAAGTTTTGCCACAAAAAGCAAAGTTTTTGCTTTAGAAAAGGACAAAAGGCAACATTGCCATCGTTTTGACCTCTGGCACATTTTGGGCCGAGTTATTGGAAATGCGTGTGGCATCCTGCCCAAGCCTGGTTTTGAAATATGGTCTTTTATGATGACAGTCGTCATCATCTATTTGCGATAACCATAATGCTCCGAGATTATATTTTTATGTGAGCATGTGATATGATTACATAGTGGAAGTATACAAAAACTGTTGTATAGTGTATATTTAAAATGGTTTTAAACATTTAAAAAAACATCTATTTTTCTATTTCATTTTAAGATTTTTAATTAGTATTTTAACTGTATGCTCAGAAATGGTCATTTAATTGTATAATAAATCACCTGACTTTAATTAATTCTCTGTTTATATTTTACCGAATGTACTTTTAGATGTTAATAAGTGTGATTTGTTATTTCCTTTTTCCTTAAGGTGATTCCAGGAGAGATGAACAGGAGAAAAACTTACTGAACCAAGTGGGCAGCACCAATGCCTTGCACTCAGTCCATGACAGATTGGCGGTGGAGTTTTACTTTGCCTCTGATGCTAGGTAACATACACGCACATATTACACTGTTGGATCTGGAGCATTGACATAATATTGACGTTACGAAGCCTTAAAGACTGCAGACTTCCTGGTTAAACAGGTCATACCGGTTGCTAAGTTATATGGTGATAACAATGATGATGGCAGTTCAGCAATGCACCCTGCTAAACACAAAACCTCATTATAAATGTGATTGTGGTAGTAAAAGTAAAGTAAAGGGTGATTCACTTTTATTTTTCTCTGTCAGTGCCATCATTGAGCACACCAACAAGGTGGTTTATCTGGAAGACGATGACGTCGCCGTGGTGGTGGAGGGGAAGTTGTCTGTGCACCGTGTTAAGCGTAAAGTTGGGGAAGACCATGTCCGTGTCATTCAGACCCTACAGGTGGAGCTCCAGCAGATCATGAAAGGTCCCAGATCACACTAACACTATCGAAACAATGGTTAAAACACCCTACCACTGAATAATTCAAAAAACTTTTAGTGTATTAAAATTGAATGAAGAGATAACGCATCAAATACAATAACTAACAGGTGAAAATATGACCATAACTCATGATGCAACAGATATCTGCATTTACATTTTAGCATCTGGCATTCGCTTTTATAAGTGACTTATTTTTCACACATTTCTATCAGTCCTTGCATTACCTTAATTGAACCCACGACTTTGCTGTTGCTGGCGCCATGCTCTACATTTCAGAACATTTTTGGCAGATTGTTTTTTGTTCATCTAAAAGTTAATTTGGTCATTATGTACCAAATAACATAGCAAATGCACAAACAGGAACAGTTTTAGAGAACTTCCAGTCAAATGGGCATATCAGTATCAGTTCTTTAGATCTTTGTCTGCAAGGTCTTTAGTTTGATAACAGTGACTTGAATGCCACGCCGCACTTTGGTTTTGGTTTTGAGCTAACACCGTTTCATACTTTTAGGTAACTTCGAGGCTTTCATGCAGAAGGAGATCTTTGAGCAGCCTGAATCTGTCTTTAACACCATGAGAGGCAGAATCTGCTTTGACAGCAACATAGGTACGACATGACCTTCCACAGAATATCCATGTCAAATTAAATTAGGCTACCTCTTGTAGCACATCCATGAAAGTGCTGCCTGATTTGATACTGTAGAATTATTTCAGATCAGTTAGTTAGCTTGTCTATTTTTGTGCACAGTTCTTCTTGGTGGACTGTCCGACCATCTAAAGGAGATCAAGAGATGCAGACGCTTGATCATTATTGGCTGTGGAACCAGTTACCATGCGGGAGTAGCAGTGAGTTTTTGTATTTTATTTTTTTTGTCTGGAGCATAACAGATATTCATATATGAAAATGATGAAAGAATGAGATTGTTTTTTGTATACTTGCTAATATAGTTATCCATTTTCATTACAAGGCTCTTTGCTTTCATTTGAAAATGCTCTCTGTCCACACTATCTTTTTCCAAAAGTTGATCATCCACACTGAAATGTTGTAAACCTCATAAATCATCTTACTGCACATAAAATATAATAAAAAATCACTGTGATGATACCGAGAGACCAGACATACAGTAATAAAGTTATTATGCTATTCTTCTTGCACGATCATTTAATTAGCAAAATATCCCCCCTCTAACTCTTACAAATCGCTATTCCATCATGCATGGTCTAAAACAAAGTTGCCCTCATGTTTTGCCACAAGAAAACATTTATAGATTTATTTTTTAACAACACTATGAAAATAAATAGAAGACACAACAATGCTGGTATAACCATAAATATCAATGGGCACTATGGACTACTTGCACAGAGCTTTGTGACGCACTTGAATAGTACAACTCTTTTATTTCCAGTTATGTATATTTTCAATGTGCTGTAGTCACTAAACGCCACTTAAAATGAGTGTCCCCAAGAAGATTAAAAATCTGGACATTTTCAGAGACAGGCGAAGAGATATTCTGATGATTACTGTGTAAAGAATTTTCCAAACTCAACAGAACATGAGGTTTTAATCCAACCCAAGCCGATCTGATAAAGCAGCGGCTGTTAAACATGCGTGATTATTTCACCGCAGGACGTCAGTGCTTGTCTAAACTAGTGACCGCGATGAAAAAGATCAATATGAAACTTTATTTATTTGTGTTAAATATATTAATCACTATTCTGTGTCATTTTTCATTGTCAGTCATTTCACTTTATGTAATTTACATGTTTATGCCACCCTCAAAATGACCAGAAGCCCTAAAATTATACTTTTTTCAATTTTTTTGCCAGGAAATGTATTTAATTTAATTTGATAATATTTTTTTATTGCAATGTTTTTATTTTTTATTTTAGTTTCCTTTAAATTACTAGATTTGATCAATAAATAATAGTTTAAGCACATTCTTCACATTCTTTCAAATTGAATCCAAAATAACTCACAATTTCATGCATAACCCTTTTGATTCAGCTCAAAATATCTTACATTTCGTCTTGGTCATGACCTTTTGTGGAACAAAAATAATATAACATGATATTTCATGTCTCTTGCCACTAGATGGCCTTTTAGCTGTATATGTAGCAAATGAGCTGTTCTGCTGGGTCCTAAATTCTGTTTTTCTTCAGTATGCATTCAGATACACATGTAGACATTATAAAATCATTTTTTTGTGAAGTTTTAGCATTTTTAGTTTAATTTTTGTTTTTGTTTTTGTGTGTACTAAAGCATTCCATTCATTCCTATGAGGGTCAAATTGACTTGCGAGGGAAGGATTTGTTACTTTCAAGCACAAAACTCCTCGAATCCAGTAAAACATTTTTACTTGGGTATTTGTGGTTCAAGTGCGAAAAAAGTCCTTGGTTCTTGAACCTCTCAGATGAACACAATTTTTTTATTTTTTTTTAAATGAGTTTCAGTTCAAAATGCTGTCAGAATGCACAGTTGGAAAGAAAATATATTTATAGGAACATTTTCAGTATAATCCATGTTAACGCAGAGAACATGATTCATTGTTTTATCAATTGACAGCCATAAAACGTTGTAATCATCTGCGTTCTCTTGAATAATGTAGGTGCGCTGAACGCTGTGACCGGAAACTCCTGAGTTGTAATAAGTAGAACACAAAAGTAGTTGTGCAAGTAGCCTAGTCCATATGCATCACATGATTAAACATGCATTAAACATACACTTTTATAGTCCATGCTACAATGCATAAAACGACATTTTCAAATGTATCCATTCCAAAAAAAACTGTTTTTTTGTACTGTACATTAATCGTTAAACTGTATATTTGACTGCTGTCCGATTTCAAATTGAAGGACTTCTTTAAGAGCTTTATTTCAATGACCAGCTGGCTGTCCATTTCCCTTACTTGAGCACATGATCACATCACAGAATTATCTCTGATTCTCTTTGCAGACACGTCAGATCCTTGAGGAGTTGACTGAGCTTCCTGTTATGGTCGAATTGGCCAGCGATTTCCTAGACCGCATCACGCCAGTTTTCAGAGACGATGTCTGTTTTTTCATCAGTCAGTCGGGTAAAGTGCAGCTCTTTACCGTCAATCTCATGATTTATATTCCAGAAAGGGTTGATAATAATGACCTTTGAACTGATATGGCACTGAATTACACAACAGTAAGTGCATGAGGTGATATAATCTCCAGAAACCCAGATGCCCACAGCACAGAAAAAACACAGATATCTCAGTTGTTTCTCCCAGATGCTAATGAGATTAAATGGAAAGTCTCCTACCTCCTTTTCTCCCAAGAAAAAAGACACCATGAATTTCATAAGAGGTCTCAGGATGTCTCAAACTTTGCTCTTATTTGTCAGGATGTCAAAGTCTGAGATTAAAAGTCAGATATTTGAATATGAGTGCAAACATTTCTGAGAACTCGATTCTCTTCTAAAAGAGCACCCTTGGAGCAATAAAATATTCTTCTAGCTGTGGCACTTTACTAAAACTCATTGATTATATACACTTAACACATGCATGTCATTGCTGCTGATAAAGATATTAGTTTATGATGATATTGATGATATTCTTTTGGTTAGGTGAAACAGCGGACACTCTGATGGCGCTACGCTACTGTAAGAAGCGCGGGGCACTGACTGTGGGCGTCACCAACACTGTGGGCAGCTCCATCTGCAGAGAGACCGACTGTGGAGTTCACATCAATGCTGGGCCTGAGGTCGGAGTTGCCAGCACTAAGGTACTGAATTAACATCTTAGACTAATAATAAAAAAAACTATATGTAGCATATAACATACAAATATTATAATATATTATATTATAGTCCAAAGTTTAGGGTTGGTAAGATTCTCATACTCACCAAGGCTGCATTTATTTGATCAATAATACAGTAAAACTTTTACATTTTTACTATTTAAAATTCGTGAAGTAAACCAAAAAGGTAATAAGGTGTGGAGAGTTTAGAGATATCTTGTTAACTTCTGTGGGTGTGCCCCCATGTAAATCAACTTCTGTCCCCTGACGGTGCTTAATGCAAATTCCCACTCATGTTTACATTTGAAAAGAGGACTTTTATCTGAGTATTTAGGGAGATGCTGAAGAAGGCTCGTGGCGATTTGTAACTCAAATTAGCCCATGGTGCGGAGTGGCTGCATACACTCCGCATCACTGGCTAATTTGAGTTACAAATGTATTTTATGATGTCAGGTTCGCATCTTCTCTCTTTATTCCAGAGCATTTGATGTTTTGTATTGATTATCTTTGAACTAATTATGAAATTGGCATGATACATTACCTGACATAATAAATTGTTACATTTGATTTTATTCTGACTGACTCTGAAATTGTTTTCCCAAGTAGATTAAACGGATTTGTATGTTACCGCAAGTTTTGCGTCAGATTAGTGGCGACTAATATTTGGCACTAATTCAAGTGTATGTGTTTTGCAAAGACAAGAAGTGAATTTCCGTTTAGGGCAGCAAAAGTTCTGCTTGACCAACCTAAATCTGGGTGTGTCTTACCTCTGTTTTAATTTAATGTTACTTTAGATAAGTGTACATGGGAAACCACGGCATGGCCAATCCAAAGCTATTATAAGAGAAGTAAAGTTGGTTGACTTATATCTGTAGTAGTGGCCATACCTCTACTGAAGTAAACGTTACTTTAATTTCAAGTGTATGCAGTCACAGGGGCTATACCAAAGTATCTTTGATTGTGTAAGCGTGAATGCGCGCAATCTCAGGTATATAGCAACTACCTCTGTTTGGTGACAGAAGCTGGCAAACTTGTGATCGTGAGACCCACGTTAAACAAAGCGTGAGGACCTCTGAGCGACATAGCTTCCTAAAATGAACGGGTAAAATGTAAGTAAAGAGTTAAATAGAACAATCAAATGTATTGCTAACCTATTATATAATTGACCAATAACCAAATGGCAATCTAATCTAAAATCGAGTCAGATAAAAGCTTAAATGGAATTAAGTTACTTTGCCACGCGGAAAGACAGTAACACGCAGAGACCTTCACCCGTTTTATCAGATGCCGCCTTTGGACCGATCTAGATGGGCTTACAAAGTCTTAAAAGCATCAATTTAATACATTCTTTCTGAATAAAATTATTAATTTCTTTCAAAACTATTGTACTTACCCCACAATTTTGAATGCTGGTAATATTATATTACATTATATTGTTGTTTTTCTCTACCCGTGCCTTGTGTTTTTTTTTTTTTTTTTTGGTACAACAAATTGCTTATGAATCGAGTTTGTGTTTTAATCATCTGCAGGCTTACACCAGTCAGTTTGTGTCTCTGATCATGTTTGGTCTGATAATGAGTGAAGACAGGCTCTCAATGCAGCCGAGAAGACTGGAGATCCTCAACGGCCTCAAAAAACTGCCAGGTGTGTGTGTTCATGTTCCCTTTCAGTCGCTCACGTTCGACGTAGTCATACGTTACATCTGATTGGGATCACGCTTAGGGGTATTGGGACGGGCCGCACTAGTTCTAAGCTTGCCACCCCAGTGCCTTTCTTTCCCGAAGTGCATGGAGAGCTTACCAGGTCGTGGACGGCACCTTTCTCTGCCAGAAAATGCCTGAATAACTTTCCCCCTTCACTACCCTTGACGGAGGAGTGGTGAAGGGTTGCGAGGCTATCCCTCCAGTGGAGCGGTCTGTCGGGACACAGGTGCACCTGTGTCCGGCGGCCGCTGCCTTTTGGACGGGGGATTCTCGTCTCCACCCTAAGGCCTGTATGTTCTCGTCCATTCTGACGGGCAGAGCTTACAAAGCCTGTGGGCAAGCCGCCTCCTCTTGCTTGCCATGGCGCTGCTACAGGTCTATCAGCCCAGGGCACTCATGAACATGCACGAGGGTAGCCCAGACAGTGCGCTCATAGGTGAGCTCCGCACCGCATCCGACCTCACCCTCCGGGGCACGAATGTCATGGCGTGCACGATCGGTCTGGCGATGTCCACCTTATTGGTCAAGGAGCGCCATCGTTGGCTCAGCCTGGTTGATATGGCGGATGCGGACAAGGTTCGTTTCCTGGTCTCCCCAGTTTCACAGGTTGGGCTGGTCGGCGATGCGGTGGAGAGCTGCGCCCAACAGTTCTCTGCCGCCCAAGCGCAGTCGCCGAGGGCGTCCCCGTGGAGCCGGCCGCAGTAGGAAAGCCCAGCCCGCTCCAGGCGCTGCCAAGCCAGGTGGCAAGCGACAGCGAAAGCGTTCCTGAGCAGGCCACTCAGGGAAGGAGAAGGATGTTCTTGGAGTTGGTCAACGACCCACTCCCTCCCCCCGGTGAGGGCCGGGTGGAGTCTTTGTTTGTGTGTGTGTCTGTTCCGCCGCTGGCTCCCAAAACAGCGGAGTCGGCGGTACGCACACTTCAAAGAAAGAGCAGTTTCAGTATAAGTCCCTCCCTTCGAGTGCAACATAGCCAGTTTGGGTCTTCAGGTAAACTGGGAAAGAGTAAACTAATCCATGGACTGAGAATCTCTTTTCCAGTTTGGAGGTGGATGTGGTCTACACGTCCCTCAGCAGGAACTTGTCCGGTCGGTGCTTATAGAAGTAAGAAACCCTTTCCACTGAAACTTTCAGAGGCTCCTGGGGCATATGGCAGACGCAGCCGCATATAACCGGCTTCCTCCAAATGAAGACCGCTTCAGCACTGGCTTCATGGCCGAGTCCCGAGGTGGCCGTGGCACAGCGGCACGCCCCGTGTGTTAATAACACCCGGCCTGCCGCCAAACTTTCAAACGCTCAGTCCATATGTGTTATTCTCCACATGTTACCTCCCTACGGGCAGGATGTGGCTTCCACAGCGTATGCCTTCCAACGAAAGGTAACGCTTTACCAGTGGTCTTGTGGAACAGCAGTGACTTTCCTGGCCTAAGCCCTGTCCTATCTCTGCTTCAATATGCGGGAGGATCAGGAGGCTTTTGTCTAGGCACTGGAAGGTGGCAGCACTAGTGGCGTTTTAATAGGGATCCCAATCAGTCGTAACGTACGACTACGTGAACGTGAGCGACTGAAAGGGAACGTCTCGGTTACGTATGTAACCCTCGTTCCCTGAAGGAAGACGTAGTCCTGTCGCCACTATTGCTGGACCACCGCTGACTCCGGGCTCTGCTCGGCTCCTCAGCGAAAAACAAGTGGTGCATGCATCCGCTTCCGTGTTTATACTCGCGCTGCAGGGCGGAGCGCGAGATGCAATTCACGTATGCCAATGTGCATTGGCTCATTTTAACAATACTCGAAAATGACAGGCTCCCTGAGCGTGATCCCAATCAGTCGTAACGTACGACTACGTCTCCGTTCCCTCCTTCAGGGAACGAGGGTTACATACGTAACCAAGACGTTTTTCTATCCTGGTGGGGACGTCTGTGATGGGTAGAGTTAGTGTAAGGGGATAGAATATGCAGTTTGTACAGTATAAAAACCATTACGTAAATGGAGAGTCCCCACAAAGATAGTAAACCAGACGTGTGTGTGTGTGTGTGTGTGTGTGTGTGTGTGTGTTACATAATTGTCGTAATGGCCGGTAAATTGCAGTAGTTGATTAGTGTGAGATAATATTAACTTTGACATTGTCATCCATTTAGAGTTGATCAAGGAAGTTCTGGCTCTTGATGACATCATCAAAAGCCTTGCAGATGAGCTCCACCATCAGAAGTCTCTTTTGGTCATGGGTCGAGGCTATAACTATGCCACCTGCCTAGAGGGGGCGCTGGTGAGTACCATGCAATATATAGACAGAGAAAAGCATTATAACCAAGCATATAATCAGAAGAATGGTGAAGTAAAGCACACTTTTTTGATCTTTGTGCACTTTAGAAAATCAAAGAGATCACGTACATGCACTCAGAGGGCATTATGGCTGGAGAGTTGAAGCACGGCCCTTTGGCGTTGATCGACAAGCATATGCCAGTCATCATGATCATTATGAAAGATGCCTGCTACCAAAAGTGCCACAATGCCTTGCAGCAGGTCACAGCTAGACAGGTAACAATCATCAGACTCTAGATCATGTGATATCTTAGAGATAATGATATAGATATAGAGATCATGTGATTAAACAGTTCACCAGTAATAGCCTATATCCTACTGTTTAAAAGTTTGGGGTCGATAGGATTTTTTAAAAAAATTTTACGATGTCTCTTATGCTCACCAAGTCTGCATTTATTTGATCAAAAAATACAGTAAAAACAGTAATATTGTTAAATATTATTACAATTTAAAATAACCTTTTTCTATTTTAATATATTTTCAAATGTAATTTATTGCTGTGATGGCAAAGCTGAATTTTCAGCATCATTACTCCAGTCTTGAGTGTTACATGATCCTTCAGAAATCACTCTAATGTTCTGATTTGGTGCTTGAATTTTTTTGTATTATTATCAGTTATGAACAGTTAATATTTTTAATATTCTGCTTTATATTTTGTAGAAAACCTGATACTTTTTTTTTCAACATTATTTGATGAACAGAAAGTTCAAAATAACAGCATTTATTTGCAAACTTTAGTAACAACATAAACTTATTTACTGTCACTTTTGATCAAATCCTTGCGGAATAAAAATATTAATTAAAAAAAAAATCTTACTGACCCCAAAATTTGACCGGTAGTGTACATCTACAGATTCTGAAATATCACCAATAATCCAACACTTAGTGATGACTAATATCTTGTGAATATCTTTTAGGGCCGCCCCATCATCATATGCTGCCAGGACGACCCAGAGATCAGTAAAATGGCATATAAGACTATTGAACTTCCTCAAACGGTGGACTGTCTGCAGGGCATCCTCAGTGTCATTCCACTGCAGCTCATGTCTTTCCATCTGGCAGTTCTCAGAGGATATGATGTACGTTTACATTTACATTATTCATTTATTAAAGTTTTATCAAAAAAAGGCAGCATCCCACTAACTGTCTCGATTTTGGAAAGAGTATCATGCTTACTGATTTCCTCTGTTTTAAGTCACTTTTGATAAAAGCATATGCTAAATTTCCATGTGATGTGACATGTTACACTCTTAACAAAACTATTAAAGGGGTAATTCACTGCTCTCCATCCATAAAACATGGATGTCTATGCAGTAGAAAGGTGGGTTTTTTTTTTAATCGGTGCTACATGACTAGAGAAAACTGAGAAAAAGGGCTACAAAAATGCGCAAGTACGATCTGTAGTTTTCACCAACAGCTGGAGCTGTCAAAAGACCACTGGATGACGTGAAACATGCATGCACTTTTTAAAAATATTTTTATTTGTACAAAATTTAATACACATTCATAACGCTAATAGTTCTTGTTAAATTACAAAAAAAGAATTAACGCTGCTGCGAGGGTGTCTCTAATACAACGGCTGAGGGAGTGACAGCGAATTTGACATCTTTCTCTTTTCTGACTGCTGTAATCAATCTAACGACATTTTCCCCTCTTTCGGAAAGTCATGGAAACGCCATCACAGATTTTTTATTTTGCTGTTAGAGCAAATGCAAATACAAAATTATATTTGCTGTCATCTCCCTTTCACCGCTATAGACGTTTACCCATCTATGACGACTTTCGCTTCTGAGAACCCCGGAAATCAGAAAAGGGTCTATACAGAGCTAACATACCTTTTAAATGTAACGGTTAACTATAAAAAAATGATGTATAATTTGAATAATAATAATAATTTTGATAATGATTTTTTTTAATTATTATTTTATAATTGATAAAAAATTAATTTGTCACTTCGCAGTACTATTTACACTTAACTATTGAAGGCAAATGGATGAATCATTTTTGTGTGTTTTTATTACATATTATTATTTGTTTGGTTCCCATCAGGTGGACTGCCCAAGGAACCTGGCCAAATCTGTGACAGTGGAGTAGCTCTTCACAGGAAATGTGAACTAATCAAGGTAGAAGAGGAGAATACTGACCACCGAAGTGCAATTACCGTTGTGTGTGTTTATGTGTGTTTGCAACTGTGTGAATGTGGAAGTGTGGGTATTTATGAATTATGATCAAATCCCTAAAGGCCACAAGACCTGAATGGATCCGGTGAGGGGGATGGGGGGAAGTGTGGGTATTTTTATTTTAGTGAGATAGTGAGACGCAGTAACTTTTGCTAAATAAGTGCCTCAGCATCCAAGTGCAAATGAAGGGAACCCCTAAACTGTGCCTTGCACCCTTTTCTCTCAGCTCTTAGCTGAGCCTGAAGGATCACAACTGTCTAATGTTTACCTCTGACCAGGGGCGGTTCTAGGATTTCATCCTCAGGGGGGTTTAAGCCCTCGGTGAGAATCTGTAGCAGGAGACCATTGCCTAAGTGGTGCATCTTTAAAGCGACACCACTATATTACTATATAGTAAGTCAGAAGTAGTCTACCGGTACTTAAATTGGTACTAACTCATTACAAAATGTTTTCAATGATATAATGATACCAGTCTTTTTGCTGTACAGTTCAAATCAGTGCACTGTTTGACTGACAGAAAATGGTTAGTCAAACAGTAATTAGATATTTATTTGTTTGATTTTGACTTAGGTAAACTTATGATACTAATTTTAGATACTTGTTAAACTTGACAATTCTCGATTCCAATTTACGATCGCAGCAAAAAATAATACTAGCCTAAATAATATAAAGTTCAAACATTAAAGACAAGTAAACAGTCAATAATAAAATAAGAAAAAATAAACAATTAACAAATAAACAAGAGAACAAAGATACAAATTAAACACTTTACAGTAAGTGTTTACAGTGTTAATCGAACAACAAAAGAAAAACAGATAATCAATGATTCTGCTTTCACTTTAACAGCTAATGATGTCACCTTATATTGACACATCCTGTATTTTGAATTAATAAATGTCTTTATTGTCATTGTACAAGTACAACGAAATTGAAATGCAGTCCTTTGGGTGCATAATCTGATCAAATAAATCTAAATTAAATAAAAAAGCAATTAAATAAATAATAAATAACACACCATACCATACACAAGACATTCAGTTGCGCGACTCATATTCAATGTTGCACATAATGTTCAGTTTAAGTTATTGCAGTATTTATAACAGATATGGCTTTGGCATGGCTTTGGCAGTTGCACGACTCATATTCAACATTATTGTATGTTCAGTTTAAGTTATTTCATAACTGTTTACGTTTACTTAAGACTATGTTTATGTGGATACTCGTCCAAATGGGCATTTTGACTTAATTTTGTGTGTATTTGCTCAAAAAGATAACTCGATTTGGTACAGAAACGATCACGGCACGTCAATACTGCGCCAATTTCTGTTTTGCAGCATCTTGCACTAGAATGGCTTAAAATGACTTGAATGTTTAAACTGACAAGACATAACATGTGGAAATAATCAACTTTCTAGAGGAAGCACCGCTGGCCCGATCATTCAGATTGGTGATTATAGATTTATGGGGGCTGAGACGACAGATAGGTTGGCTGAAGCCTCCCTGAAAAGGGCCTAGAACCGCCCCTGCCTCTGACAAACCAAAGTGCAATACCTTAATCTGCACAATTAATCTGTGTGTTTAAGAAATGTGCCACCAGTCGCAGGAACCAAAGATCTTTGCTATGTTGATTGGGTAAGGAAGTGATGCCTAGATGTGGAAGTGCCTGAATGTGCAAGCCAAGTGTGAATTGTTTTTAAATTATGTATCATTTTCAATAGTAGGAAACACTATTTGTCATTATTGTTATTACATTGCACACATTTGTCTGTACTCTGTTAAAATTATGTCAAATATTCAGATGGAGCAAACAAGTGTTAATCACATGATCTGACATACAGCATTCAATCGCTTTAGAGAAAAAAAAATCATATTAATAACTGGGTTCCACTGGAAGATTTACTGTACTGTTTGAGTTTACTTTGACTGTGAAGCACTCATTGTGGGAACAATCATTGTGTTATTAGACATTTTATGTTTTTTTGTTTTTTTTTAATTATGAATGATTTCAGTGATTTTTATATGATCTATATATGTTGTGCCGAAATGAGATTTCAAACCCTCAGTGTAACTTTTTTTTCTTTTACAACCTTGCTGGGACAAAATCCTTCGTGATTGTCCCTGTCAAGTTTCAAACATTGTGGTTTAAACATAATTTTCCCTGGTATACATAGTTGTCATATACGTCTATTTTAAATCCGTTTTATATTTTTAAAGTTATGGGTTGAGGGTTGTAACATGAAGAGCAGCTGTGACAAAAAGGGCTTTATATTACAGTGATTGCTAATAAATCAAATGAAGTGCAACCAGCAACAGTGTCAGTTACTTCAATCATTCCGTGTGATTTTATTGTCTTTTGTTCATTTATTTACTCATTCATTTTCCTACAGATACACTTCTGGAAGTAAAGGTTCAGTGGAGGTCTATATAAAACCCTAGGGTTCTTGACTCAATTTTTAAGAACCCTTGATGCCAAAAAGGAGGAATGTCTTAAATGGTTGCATAATACTTGTTTACCAGGTTATTTAAAAAATGTTGTCTAGTGATAAAGTATGTTTACAAACTATTTCATTAATACAATTTAATTACAATTAAACTAATTAAATAAAACCAAATCTATTAAATGATCCCATGATGGGAACCCATAAAAGGTTCTATGGAATGGTATGAGGTGCCTGAAAGAACCCTTTAAGGTTTTATATAGAACCTTTTCTTCTAAGAGTGTAGTAATTTTATGATCTTGGGCTTATAGATCTGCAGGATGCCTGAAAGATAAAAAAAAAACAAAAAAACATTTGAATAAATTTAATGGAATAATTGTCTAACAGTTCTATAATTTTATACAAAAAGTTGTTCAGTCACTTAAAGTTGGCTGTTTGTCCATTTTAAATTGGCTTGTATCAACGCATGGCTTTTCTGTGATCATGTTTCTCTAGTCTGCTTGAGCCCGTCTCTAGAGTGAAGTGCTTTATCTACCTTCCACACCAGCTCAACGTCATACTGCCATCTGCTTGTTAAAATGAGCTCAGCTGTTTCTTTCTGGGGTTTTACTAGCTATTTGGCAATGTGTTAAATTTGGCAGTTTGGAGCAGTTAGTCAATTATTCAATTAGTTAATTAACTGAAATGAATTTGTATAGTTATATAGATCCCAGAATAAACATAGCTAGTGTATATAGTATATTAATTTTGTATGCATTTATTCATATAATCATATAAACACAGTCTTGTATTTATAATAAAAATAACAATGTCCTGATGAAAATGGTAACAGTAATAATACAGAATAATTGCCCTTTAAAACATTCCAGTCTAACTTGGCACACAACTTATCAAACGTCTTACCAGTTGTGGTGGGAATTGTGGGATGTTTAACTTCTCTGTAAATCTCCAGTCAGCTCTCATCTCTCATCCTCTCATCTTCTTTTGTGAGACATACTGTATCTTTGCTGAAACATGGATTCCTCTGACCACAGCACACATTGAAACATCTGAAATGAGCTCAGGCCTGAGAACTCGTCAGCATCTCTGCTTTGAACAGATGTATAGCTTTCTGCTAGAGATTCAAGTTGCATTTCTTGATGCAGAGTCAGACTGTGTTAAGTGGCAATGGTTTTCCAGAGCACATGTGGCTGTATTTAACACAGTGGCGTGATGGTTTCTCATGCAGCGCCATCTCAGGGCTCAAAGGTCACGCACATTCGACAGAGGTCTCCTGCCTTGCCCTTCACAGACTGAGATTTCTCTGGATTCCCTGAATCTTTTCACAATATTATGTATGGTAGTTGGTGAAAGACCTAAATACTTTGCAATCTTGCATTGAGAAATGTGTTTGACAATTCTCTAATGAAACTTGGCACAAAGTGGTACCAGTTCACCTGCCAATTGTGGACTCTTTCAACAGTTTAACTACGATATTCTGTAGTCTTTTCACATTTATTTTGCGTCTGTCCCAACTTTTTTGGAGTGTGTTGCAGCCATCAAAATCAAACTTTGTTTATATTTACAAAGTACAATTAATTTGGCCAGTGGATACATTCTGGATACATTTCTCTTAGTTATCATGGTTTCAGTTATGATTCAAGAGTACTTTGAAGAGCTCAGTCTATTTAAAAGGATTGTAACCACCACAGGAAAACCACATCATTGGGGATGGTGGTTAAGCTCCTCAATCTCCCTTATCACGCAGCACAGAGAGCCACTTACAAATCCAATTCAACAGTGTGTTCATTATCATCACTCAGAAAGGTCATTTGGCAGTTTAGCAGCGACCCCTCTTTTAAAGCGTAAATCCATGCTTCTCAGTCGAGGTCATTGCTTGTTGAAGTCAATATCTGCATCACAAACTGGGATGTTATGGACTCAAAGGAAACACAACACAACCCAGACGACAATAATGACCTGGGATTTTAAGAGTGTATCTCTGACACCATCAATATAAAAATGTTTACAAAATAAAAGTAATGTACTGTAAATTTAATGATTAATATTCTTAATTTAAAATAGCATTTTAGCAACTAAATACATGAAATCAATTTAAAATGAAGTTTCATTGTTAACTGAAATTAATTCATTTAAATGTATGTCAATTGTTCATTCTAAATAAGGCATTTTTAGACTTTTTTTTTTTCTGCAATCTTTTCTGACGGAGGCCTGACGAAGGATTTCTCCGTTCCCATTGCATTCCGTCATGTCTTTTTCAGTTTCCACTGGGATTGAGTCAGAACTGTTCTTCTGATGAGACAATTAGGGTGGGGGACAGATGGATGGACCCCCACCTATTAGCTCATTCATGAAGTTGTACCTCTTTGATGAAATATCAAGACCAGTGGGCTCACTTGACTCAATCTCAACCTGGGTGGCTTCCTTATCTCAAAACTGATTCTTACTTATTCTTACTGATCTTATGACTTTACATCAGGCTGAAACAAATAACAGACATATCCCAGTGTTGCACAATCCATTACAAGAGATATAAACATACTGTATGGGTGTAGCAAATAGTTAATTTTCATCCATCTTCTTTAGATGACATCTAACGTTCTTATCAATCCAGCAGTAAAACAAATGTAATAGTTGTCAACCTTTCCTGGTGTATCAGTGCAATCCTATTTAGTCAAGTGTTGCAACATTTTTTGTAGTTGTTAATGTTTATGTTAACATCTTTATGTTTCATTGTGCCAGTTGGTTGACAGACTTCATCTCCGCAAGTAAATTCATATGACTAAATAAATATAACATGAAATTCAAATATCTTAATATCAGTATGTGATTGGATTACACAAAAATTATAATTGAATGTATTTTAATATGGTTCAGCAGAAATTGAAATTCATATTATACATATCAGCCTCCTAAGTTGAGTAACACCAAAGGGTATTTCAACTTAATTTTCTTGCCTTTGCCTTATTATGTTCAAAAACAGGTATAATATACTGCAAATAAATAATTGCACAAACGTTATAAAGCACTTTCCACAAACAAGGCCTGTCAATGAATAGACCTTTAGCAAATGATGACTGTCAACCTCAGGAGGTCAAATTAAATTTTATATTATATAACATATGATCCAACAAGTCTGATTAAACCATCAAAATATGAGTGTATATGTGTGTGTTTTGTTCTTTCCTCATATATATATATATACACGAGGGAAGAACAAAACATTAAGCTTGGTTATGTTTATCTGACTTTTTTTTGGCAAAAAAGGTAAAAACTACAGCTACAGGTTTTATTTTACAATAATGAAAAAACAAACAAACAAACAAAAAAAGCTCACAGAAAAAAAAAAAACATACATCAACTATAATCCTACAGCATAATCCTAATCAATATTTAGATGGTTCTATTTTGTTTTTGCATGTGTTCATACTTTCTTTGTATGGAAGCCTGTCCGGTTATATATATTATATATTGGGTTTTTCCATGTTCACACAATTCTAAAGATAAAATCACATCAAAATCACAAAAAAAACACCATTAAAAGCACACTTTTAACACAGTCACACACACACTCACACACACACACAAAAATCTAAAGTAATTTTTTAAAATGTAAAATGAGTGAATCATTTCATTACGCACGTAACCATGGTTCCCTGAGAAGGGGAACGAGATGCTGCATCCCGAATGCCTCTGGCTTGATCGGTGTCTGAAGCAAAAGTCTAAACAATGAACTTGACATTGGCAAGCAGCAGCCTATGATGTCACCACCTGTGAGTATAAAAGGGCACCTGTGCAATTACGTCATCCACTTCTTGTCTAATGGAGATGTGTGCAGGAATACAGGAAGCAATGGCAAAGGGAGACAGCGTCTCATTCCCCTTCTCAGGGAACCATGGTTACATGCACAACCTGAGACGTTACCTTTCGAAAGGGAACACGTAATGGGTCCCCTAGAGGGCACTATAGGGAACGAAATACCCACGCTTCCATGCTGAAGGGATTAGTGCCCTATTGGCAGAGCTAAGTTGAAGGACTCAAAGGAGTCCTCATCCCTAAGGTGCACACCAGCAACACGATCATAGACCAGGGCATCTCAAGAAAGGAGGCCTCAACAGGATGACTCGGTCTATATGAACTACAGTCATATTCAGGCCAGCATCCAAGGAGGCTCACAGAGAGCCTAATACACAGAACTTCTGTTCAGGCATCCCTGAAGAGTGGAGGCCTCAAACAAGGCAAGACTGATAAAGCTCAGAAAGAGCTAAAACTAAGTCTAACTGGCCCATGAAGCTCCGCAGAGTGTAGGCCTCAATATAGTCTAGCAGGAGAAATAGGTTCCCATGCACCCGTTTGGCATTTTTTTGTAACCTATTTTTTGGGACCCTAATGGTGTCTAGTTTTGTATTAGAATTTTTGATGTTGCCGAGGTCAACTAATGTCCCATGGGGTTCGTTTGGCGGCCATCTTGAAGTGAAAAGGCAGATTTTCATATCCTGAACCACACAACATACAAAGACAGATGAACCCACTTTTTCATATAATTCTGACACCAGGACTCAAATAGAAATGCCATTGACATGTTACAACCACTCTTTATTGGTGAAAAATAGACAAATAGGCTCATAACGATGTAACTTTTGCTATTTTGTTTTTGCAATAGTTTCCTGCATTAGTCCTGTTTGTCATATACGTCAAGTCACTTTCATTTATATAGCGCTTTTTACAATATAGATTGTTTCAAAGCAGCTTTACAGTGATAATAGGAAATTAAAGTTAAAAAGTGAAACCGGTTCCAAGCCGTTGCAGACCTTGTCTTGATACTTCAGACTTACATTGAAAGAGGTCAAAGGGATATCTTTAGATAGAAGTGTCATAGAAACATGAGGGTTGGCTGATTCGACTCGGTGCAGTAAACAGCCAATCACGAATCACCTTCAACACTTCCTAGCCATGCCCTAGCAGCCATTGTTGAACACCCTAACAGCCCAAACCCAAAGACTGATATCTTCAAATCCAAATGTCATAGAGGGATTGCAGTTGGTTTATGTCATTCATACAGACAAACAGCCTTTGGAGTATCATCATTGGCAGCTTTCAAGCCACTTCCTAGCAACCGAACAGTACCCTAGCAACCGTTTAGCAAGACCTGTAACTCTGCATCAGAACATCCTAGAGACATGATGGTTGGCTCCTTTGACTACTGCTAGCAAACAGGACTTTTGAGGACTACAGGACATTAGGACAGTCTGAGGAGGCTACAGCTCAGGTCGGTCAGAAGTACACCATCATCACCTTCGATCTGGGCATGTGCATGGAGGTTCTGCCACTTGTCTGGAAGTTCAGGGAGAAGTACAAATGAACTGGGAACCGGAAGTTGCAAACAACTTTTCTCCAGTGTTGTGACGTATTTCCCAGTGAAAAGGAATATTGAACAGAGGGCAGGGTTTTACTCTAGCGCTCCTCCTCTCCATCTCTGCTCATAGCAGACTAACGGTTTGAGGGGAGTGGTTAAGCGCTTCCCAACCCAAGCCGTCAAACCTACATCATCAGAGAGGGAACGCCATTCTAGACCGGAAGTAACTTTTCAGACTTTGATTAAAGATTATGACGGCAAACAATTTTTTTCTGTGTATTAACTTGCACGGATTAATTTTTCACCACAAGACTAGTAATATGCGCTAACAAAGTAAATAGGGTCAATTTTGATTTAATTTGCACTTTAATAAAGAGTAGCTGTACCATGTCAATAATCTTTCCATTTGAGTCCTGGTGTCAGAATTATATGAAAAAGTGGGTTCATTTGTCTTTGTATGTTGTGTGGTTCAGGAGATATGAAAATCTGCCTTTTCACCCCTAGCGCTGACATCACTTCAAGATGGCCTCCAAACGAACCCCATGGGACATTAGTTAACCTCGGCAACTTCAAAAACTCTTAACTAGACACCATTAGGGTGCCAAAAAAACAGGTTACAAAAAAAAGCTAAATGGGTGCATGGGAACCTATTTCTCTTGCTAGACTAATACAACGACTTTCTAAATCGAGAAGAGACCTAACAATGCCCCATGCTCAGGACATCTTGCAAAGAGACTCACAGAGAGCCTACAACTTGCAATTGCTATCATAGCGGAGCTCTTGGGAGCAGAGGCCTCAGTAAGATAAATCTCTGTAGCAAGAGCAGGCCTAGCAACGCTCGCAGTAGCCAAGGAGGCTCACAGAGAGCCTAACCACTTAGCCTATGGCTGAACCCATAGGATGAATACACTGTGTCCTACGCCTGTGAAGGAAGCTCCATAACAGTGCTAGCCGCCTGACACAATAATGGGCGGAGCTCAGAGGAGCAAAGGCCTCTAACAGAACGACTCTCTATAGTGAGAGTCAACATGATTGTTGTCTAACAACATGATGTTTTAGAGTCTATCAACATGATGTTTTATTAACAAGGTTCGGGAGGAACATGTTCTATTGATCATTCCAACCAGCTGTCAGCAATCAGTAATCAACAGGTCAACTCAATCCGCATGATTAAAGGCCTATAAATACACACAGTCGACTCACCCATATTCCTCGACAGTTTTCAGCATCCCTCCACTACCCCATCTCCTCACACTTGCCTGGTTATCTTTCTAACCAAGAGATACGGGGGGAGTACTCTGGGTTCGGGCCCAATTTCTGAGCTCGGAGCCCTCCCCCCGGACAGCATGCCAAATACGCATAACTATTTATTCTCTGATCATTTGTAAGTGTGAACTCGTGAAACTCTAGTTCAAGAGCAGTGACCAAGGAGGCTCATAGAGAACAACTTAGACCCAGGCTGCTCAGGGGAGCAAACAAACAATTGTAAAAAGTACTCCCACCTAGGAGGCTCAAAGAGAGCCTACAACTAGGAATTGCATAAAGGATTGTACAATTCCCTTAGAAAAGAGAAGGCCTAGCAACTCTTTATCAAAAGAGCAGCCAAGGAGGATCAAGTGAGCCTAGCAACTCAGCATTGTTACCTCATCAAGCTCCCATCAAGGAGCCACGTAGTGCGCCTAACAACTCGATGCAGCCCCAAGCAGAGCACTGAGGAGCAGTTTCTATAAAAGCAGTAGCCAAGGAGGCTTAAAGGGATCCTAACGACTTGACAACACTGCCCACTAAAAATGAGAAGAAGCCTAACAATGCTCCAGACCTAAGCAATAGCTTAGGGGGCTCAGAGAGCCCAAAACAGCTCCATCAAGCCTCCTCTGGAACTCGACCGTATGCTGGTGAAGCTCAAAAGAGCGGAGGCTAAACTTCCAGCAACTCGTCATATGCGGAGCAGGCGGACTGAGAGTGCTCAGAAGCATCGTCGATCTCATCAGCCTCGTCCTGCTCGTTTTTGGCTCTAAGCCAGGAGCATGCTCGCTGCCAGATCAGATGACATAAGAGACAACACATCATCATAACCAGGCAGCTCGCTCTCGTCAGCCGCAGATGAATGAGAAATATATTAATACCTTACTCAAACTCATCCGCAAGCTCCACCTACTCGCCTCAGCCTCAGCAGGTCCTGAACCATGAGGAACAGATGGCTGTCCCAATTCCCTAAAGAAAAGGGACAGACGAGAGCGAAGTTTCTTCATAGAGAAGCGCTCACAATGCACAAAAACAGCCCCGTCACAGACTGAGCGTGCATGCTTCTCGCCCATGCAAATGATGCACATACTTCGAAAAGGACTTAGCACTAGTGATAGCCATAATCGTCTTGTTTTAAACACATGATCAAACAAACAGGTATCCTGAAGTCAAGAAAGAGGATGACGTATTTCACAGGTGCCCTTTTATACTTACGAACGCACCAGTGGTGGCATCTTAGGCTGCCGCCTGCCAATGTCAAGTACATTGTCTTGTTTAGACTCATGATTCAGACAAAATCACACCGGAGGCATTCCCCATAGCACTCTCTAGGGGACGCACCGTGAGTTCCCTTTCGAAAGGGAACTGATAGATCTCACAGCAACACATGAGGCACTTTTCCAGTGCGTGGTACGACTCGGCTCAACTCGCTTTACTTTGGCTCGTTTTGCTTTTCCACTGCAGTTTAGTACCTCTTCAAAAGTGGGTGGGATTATAGACTGATCGTTATAGTTGCGCTGCCTCTACTGCCGCTCCTCGGCTACCAACGAGAGGAACGTCTGCACCTCGTCCACTGCGTGCGACAGTTGTTTAAAGCAAGTAGTTTAAAAAGTCATGGGAACAAAATTATACTGCAGTGGCTGTTGCTGACTATTTAAATCTAGCGGGTTTGGTGTCTCGTGTCGCAAACCCAATGATGCTGGTAGTGACGATTTTCTCTGACCAATCAGTGATCTGCAGTGTTTACACGTCACATTTTAGTATCGGTATGGCTCGCCTTGGAACCTCAACCGAGGTGGTACTAAAAAAAGTACCAGGTACTAGGTACTGTACACAGTGGAAAACCCCCCAAAAGTGTGCCGCACCATGCAGTGGAAAAGCGCCAATGGATTTGTGTGTCTGATACTTAAAACAAATCATGGGAGACCAAAGTGAACTCTATTTACAGAATACACCATGAAAGCCATAGCTACAGAATGTTTTTCAGCTAATTTTCTTTTTCTTTTTCCAAAGAAAAGCACTCTAGGCTTTTTATTCGTTTTACAGAGATGTTTTACTCTGAACCAGGCGTATAGAGCATAAATGTTCTCCAAGGCTCAGAGAATTAGCCCCTGCACAAAGCTACAGTGAATAAAAAAAAATGAATAATAATAAGTTTTTTTTAAATTAAAAACAATGTCATCAAAAGGATTTATATTTTAAAGAAAAAATACATTGTGCTGTTTAACATCAAAGCTGCAGTGCAGGCTGAGGCCTGAGTGCGCACTGCATACAGTGCATGGCCTAGTCAGGATGCTGTTTAGACTGCGAGTCAATTGTCTTTGAGACACAATCTCAATTTGACTGAATATGGTGCACTTTAATCCATCTGCACTTCCTTAATTCATCTGATTCTGCGCATAACTTTTTTAAATTAATAACAAAAATACAAAGTTGACAATTTTTGTGTATATAATAAACAAAATTTAACAGTAAAACACCCCTTGTCAACAGAATATAGAAATGGCAGAAAAAGATAAAGATAGGAGGGGGGAAAAATGTATTTATAGCCTGCACCTGCATCAATACAAATTAAATGCATTGCAAATGAAAGCAATTATTCTTGCTTTCTTATTTACTGAAAATGAAATGGTGTTGTAATACTGTTTTTATTTTAAAAACAAGAATAATGGTTTGTTGTTGGTGAACTTAAATATAAAATTTGCAGACGATACGTTTAAAACAAAACAAGCATTGAAAAAAATTGTCAGTTTCGTAGTGTCCTAAAATATTGTCTTTAAAAGTTATAGTTACACCTTACAATGAAAGTCTTCCTGCAACTTTCAGGCTGCATCAAAAGTTACAACTTGACCTGACGAGTGCGCCATTACGTCATCCCTGCCCAGCGCGCGCGCTCGAGAGAGAGAGAGAGAGAGAGAGAGAGAGAGGCGTCGAAAAATAACTGTCCCACCACCAACCTCCGCCCCTGCTGTCATGCCACGCTCTGGACTTCACTGTCAAGCCTCTTAAAAGAGGAAAATCTGATTTAACCATCATCCCGGCTGACGGTGTTTAACGTGGTAGCGATAAACGCCGACACTTCCGCGGTCCAGAGGATCTGTTTGCTGGCGTGCCTGCGTGTGTATGTATGCATGGGAGTGAACTGGAGAAAGCGAGGAGAAGAAGAAGAGGAGGTAAGCACGCAGCGAGCTAGCGAGAATTCATCCACCTCAGACAGTCGTCTATTTCTGTTAGCGACCAGGAACACGTGCTTTCATGTTTTTACAAACGAGCGACTTGAACGCGCGTGTTTGTGCGATAGTGTTGTCTCGAAGTGGCAGTTCGCCGGGAGTTTGGCATCGACAACATCTGCAGCAGAGCTCTGGCCTCGCGCTGGATCAGGCCGAATCAAGTGTGACTCGCAGACACGCGAACGAGCGTTTGTTACTGTAAATACATTTGTTTTATGCGTGGTGTGTGGTGCATCTTTTGCTTGGATGTAGCTAGCTGCTATTGGAGGACTAACGTTAACTAGCTTGCTGTGATGGAGCCTGACCTGACTTGATAACGTGGTGGTGAACTACACACTGTGTGCTACATTGAAACTACACTTAATAATCTCTGGGTTTGTATTTAGTATTCATAAATTGTCATAGAACTCCGTATATGTCATCTAAGAAGAGGTCAGGGATCTGAATGAGGTCAGTAGAAGTGTTGTGATTGATGCATGAAAAGATGGAATGTTGACATACTACCAGTCAATTTAACCTCGCAATTCATATATGTGGATGTCAGGAAGATTGAATAACTTTTTAAATAATAAAATTAAAAATAAATTGAGTTTTGTATCAATCCCCCTAGTTCACGTGTCAGCAGATTTTCCTTTTTTTTTTTTCCATTTAGGGCTTGTATATGATGACATGTTAAATATTAGGTTTAGTGTAATAGCAAGCTTTCATTTAGCACATGGGTTAGACATGATGTGCATATTTTTGTGTCCAAGTGCATCATTTCATTTTAAAATAGTTTGATAAATTCATGACCTATAACACTTCATTCTCCAAAAATGTCTCCAAAAATTCTCCAAAAGGTGGTGCAACTGTTCGAACATGAACAGACCAAGAAAACTATTTAAAATGGTGTCTGTTAAAAAAATTCAAACTAAATACTGTGGCATAATTTTAGGTTTGAAACCTTTCATATAAACAAATTGTATGATTTATAAAAAAATGTTAAGCTTTATTTGTCAATGACCCGCATGCTTTTTATTCATAGTATTTTTCAGTATACTTGTTATAGTGACAGGCCTGAGGATAGCTAGGCTACATGTGCTGATTGAAATTTTCACTGAAATGTATTTTTGTTGACAACAAGTAGGCCTAGTTATTAAGCTCTGGTTTTGTTTCAGGTTCTAGATTTTACTGTCTTTACAATCTAACATATAATGTTAATATAACCATGAACTGAGTAGGCACAACAGTATTCAACATTAAGTTGCCATGAAGTGAAATTTGGTGTCTATTTGGTAAATGCATGTTATTGATTTTATTGTGAATTATTTGTCCATGTGAATGTATATTTATTTATTTTAAATTTGACCTCGTAATTTTTAATCGAAATATCATACCTCAATCTTCTGGTGAAAACGTCAGTCTTCATTGTGGTAGTGTATGCCAGACTTCTCCATTCATTTAGTACGCTTTACAGCCTTATCTCAAAATCCAATCACAGATGAATAGAACCAAGTCCCTACACTACTTTTTTTTTTTTCCTCGATAATCCGTAACACTCTGTTGTCACAATAAAGAAGAAAAGATCTGTCGCAACTACTTTTTCATCGCAGTTTTAACGTGATAGTAAAAGGTCATTTAATCGCACAAAACAAATTGTGGTCGGCACAAAGCATGTTTATTCTGCAAGTGAACCTGTATTTCCTTGTTCGAATTTTCTTTTAACTTTTTTATACCTGTAGATTTGTTCATTGTTGTTGAAGATAAGTGTGCAAGACAAGTCACATGACCTGTCAATGTTGGTATCCGCCTAATTTGACTTGCTTCAACCAACTGATAGATGCATTTGTGCCTAAATACTGTTGAGTATGATATACAATATAGGAAACATAACTGCTTAAATGTTGATATGCCTTTTTTATCTTAATGATGTGCAAATATAGAGCATTTTATTATTTGTACTGTAAGCGGCCCTGTGATAATAGACCTGCTGTGACCCATTTTCAGGTCACGGCCCACCAGTCACTACTGTTAGAAAGAATATGCATCTTATTGTATCTAATTTGACTGACAAATGCATTTGTTATTTTGTAGCAATACAATGAAGTCATCTCAGAGAGCCTGGCAGCACTGCCCTAATGTTCATGCATTTTAACAGCAACCTAGTTAGAGAATTAGTTAGGCTACATGTATTGCTTACGAGACACTAATACTTACTCTCATCTTATCAACATCCAACTCATTTTGTCTGGATCATATCTCTCCACAGCTGTCCTCCCATTTGCCATGTTTTTCAGGATATAGTTCAGTTGTAATGGTCAGGGATGCATTGACAAAATGCTCTTTTCTCCCGTATGTGGAAACATGGCCCCGAAACAGCTTTCGGGCAGAAATAAAATTCAGGCTGGTGGTCCTGTTGGCTGCAGCATGCTAAAACAGGGCAGGCCGTTTTGACTGTGATTTAGCACAGCATGGCCTAGCAGCATGACTCGTATTCAGGCTGGGCATTAGCTGACTCATGTACCACTGAGAGTCGTACGGCCGTGGAGTCTGTGCGGAGGGAGAGGGTTCTAGCATCATGTTGCTCAAGCTTGTCTTGTCATACACCATAAGATCAGCCGAATACTTTAGCTGGAGCATAGATTAGGGTTGTGCCGATAGAATAGATAATGATATTGTGTATCGACGATAGCCAGATATAATGTCAAAAGCATCAGCTATCTGCGATTATCGAGAAGATATGGCATTTCCAATTAATGTATTAAATATTATTATTAGGCTACTATTATTATTATTAAATTAATATTCCAAAAAATCTAGATTTTTCAATACATATCGATACTGAAATATCTGAAATGCTTTTCCGCAGAATAGATACACAATTCCGGCTGCGCTCTCCGTCAGCGAGTTGACACACAAACCCTCCTCCCCTCACTCGTTTTATTTGCTTCTGATGAATATTGTTAGTGTTGCACGCAAAATAATTACCAAATACCGGTCTTGGCAAGTATTCACGTCAACACAGTCAGTTATGTTTTAAGTGAACGTAAACACACGTGTAGGTTAACAGTATAATGGATCGGTGTAACAGCAGCCTAATATTCCTGCTGCCAAATTATGAGATGATATTAAAATATCTATATGGCCATTTTTTTCCCATGATATCAATGTCAGAATTGTGGCCAGCGAAAATGTTCAGTAACTTTGCTAAACCACTGGCCACAGTGGCTGGTGAACATAAAAGTTAATGTCAAGCCCTGATTATGTAATTAAAATGATATTATAGCAGTGACAGTCTATAATAGGTCCGAACACTGCAATAATCAGTCTTCAATGAAAATTAAGGGCAGCTTTATTTTAAACACGAATTTCAAAAAGAACTTGTTTAAAACAAAATACTTCTCTTCTAATTTATTTTTTTGCTGCAGATGGGCCATGGGATGTGTTGAAGTAGATTCATCTCTCGTCGCCTCTGAGAGAATATGTGCCGTTATTGCAGCATCAGATGTCAAAAGCTTGGTCAGTCTCTACTTTCACTTTACTGTAGTGAATAGTTGACTGTGGTTTGAAACTTCTTCACTCGTTCACTGCCATAACTCTTGTGCAAAGTTTGCACATTGCTTGTGTGATGTCCACTGGCTTGCCTTGGTTTAAAACTGAAATATTTCCAATATTGAGACGTGAGATTTTTCTTTATCACCAACTCCGTTCACACACACACACACACACACACACACACACACACACACACACACACACACACACACACACACACACACACACACACTGTATCGGCAGTTGTATCGGCAACTGCACATGCTGATGATAATGGTGCGCCGATCTACTGATCTATGATCTAGCGGTACTGATCTATTTGAAGCCTTCTTTTTATTATGTAGAATTATTTATAGGGATGCTCCAGTCAGGATTTTTACAGACATTAATTCAGGGCCTGAATTTCATTTTAAACTATTTTACCCACGCCGGACGGAGATTGGGACAGCGCCGCTCGCTGCATATCATGCCATACCTCACATTGCCAGAGGCAAGGCCAGAAATATTTAAGTGGGTGGGCCTTTTGCAAAAAACTGCACGGCAAATTGCCACTGTACACGAAATTGTTACTACATTGTTTCGCGAGTCGCTCCTGAAATTGCTATGATTGACTGTGATATATCGTAAAGGTATTTATCAGTGGATCCTTGTTGCAGCCTGTTTTTTTAATATTCATTTTGATGTCATCTAGCACTAACTTGGAGATAGCACTAGATTATGGCAAATATTTAACTTTTTAACGGCACTATTTGAGTCATTCCAGAATTGCGGGTACATTTCAAGTATAGAAAGAAAACAAAAAAATAAGATTTTCTTTTTCTGTTAAACCTTTTTATTTTCATAGAAGGCACTTTAAATTCAACATTTTAAATATTTGCTGATCTTAAACTTGTAAGATTTAAAATATTAATGCTGAACATCAATTTACTAACTGAACATCAATGTAAAAATCTGTCTACTCTGTTACAGACAAAATGGGTTGATTTATATGGGTTGATAACAGAGTTGACGACAACAGAGTTGACATTTTCCACCATTTTGTGCTTTATCTCAAAATGCTAACCTCAAACCAGATACCACATGGCATGTCTAAAATCATAATTTTATGGGTTTTCACCATATTATCGTTTTTTTTAAAAGTGAATGAGAGATTCACTGCAATATCACAATAATAGATTTGACAAATAATTAATCTACTATTGGTGTATACTAAACATTTTGTACAAATTAATGAGAGAAGAATAATTAAATACTTCACGCTTTCCAGAGTTTCCCACCAGAGGAAGTGACATCACTTGGTGCAAGTCACATGCTTTTTCTACAAATGCTTTGGAGGTTTTTTTTTGTTTTATAACAGAGGTAACAGAGTTGACCAGAATGTAGGGACAGACACAAAATCTATTTATTTATTAATTAAATTACAAATAATACAGAAAATATATATTCTATGCAATTGTTTATATAACTTAAAAGAGTAAACACAACAAATATTTGAAAATTAGACTTAATTGTTTCATGATAATTCAAGTTGAATGTATGAATCAGGAGACGGAGACAGTCAATAATAGGTGCAGTGGGAGTCATTTAGTTAATATTTCCCCATTAAATTGTATTTCTAAATATACATAAAGCATTATTTTAGTGATAGTGTAATATAATTTGTGTTATTATTCAAAATTGATTCAAAAAAGTTTTTTATTATTTAAATAAAAGAAAGTTTACCTGCTGGGAGACTCGAAATGTACACCCAATTCTAGAATGACCCATTTATTAAAGTGCTGTGTTCTTTAAAATTATTTATTTATTTAACTATTTATCTCAATTATTACTTTTATTCGTATGTGTATATTTCCATGCTATACACTGTTGTGATGCTAAATTCACTTAAGCATCACAACTGATTTGACATTGTTATATAAATATTATAGATTAAAAATATTGATTAAATTAATTATAAATATAAATCAATTTAAACCAGATATCGGTCGGATTTTTAATTTTCACTTATGAAGAGTTCTGATAATGAGGAACATATGGGTTAGGATTGTAAACGTGTTTCAAACTGTGATGTTTAAGTGACTGATTCCTGTATCAGTTCCTGTAGTCTGGAATTTCATATCAAACACTGTGATGCTTCATCTCTGCTCCATTACAATATTGGATTATTGGGCTTGCTTTAAATGGATAGTGTTTAGCCATGGTGAAATAGGATCTAATGGCTTTAAGGAATCAGCTTAACATTTATAAGTCCCAGCTCACTGTTGAAACCTTTTTTTTTTAGTATATCAGTGCCAGCTTTGTCTATTATTGGCATGAAAGTTATCTAACTATAGCACTTCGTCTTGGTTTGGTTTACTGATGAGTCACTGAGCGATGTTGAACATGTAAAATGGAAGTTTCAAATCACTTTGGGATTTTCTTTGTTGCATAAAAAATGACAGGAAAAAGCAGAAAGAGGATCCCACAGGAGAACCGGTTTACCAGGTAGCATGATATTTCTGATATTTGAAGGCATTTCCTCTAAAAAGACAAAAGGTTTAGTGTTTGCTGTGATGTAGTTTTTGCTCTTGCTCTCAGAAGAGAAAGAGAGGACATGAAAGAAAAGCTTAAGATTCAGACTCCCACAGTGAGTTTGTCAGATGACACAAAAAGAAGAATAAAAAATTGTTTGCGTCAGTGCATTTGACAGGATATAAAGAGTAGAAGTAACTAGATTCATAGTTTCTCAAAACATTGTTACACAATGTCTACCATGGGCACGTCGTCCATTGATGCCACCATAACGACTTCACTTAGAAAAGTAATACCACACCTTTTCGTCCTCATTGAGTGTCTCAGCGAGTTTCTGTCGGCCTAGTTTTTCCGCCGTGTTTCTGTCCAGCTGCTTTTTGGCAAAAACGTCTGTGAGAGATCACTCTGATTGACTGTTCAGCTTAGTGAGCCAGTGAAGGAGAAGAAAAAACAAAGCGATGCAAGCATGCAAACGACAAAGTGGGCAAAATGGTAAGCAAGCACGGCTCTGTTTTGCCTTGTTTGCTCTTTAGGCTTCCCTTTTTGAATGGTGAATACAGACTACTGCCACATGCTGGTAGAGTGGGCGATATGACCAAAATCTTATATCACGATATGAGTCATTTTATTTCACGAAAACTATATATATCACAATACAGTTATGATGATGAGTTATGATTTCAATTATGAATTTCAATCAACTCAATCTTACTTTAGGTAATTTATAGTAAAAGAACAAAGAAACTAATTACAAGCATATAGGAAAACAAAGTACAATAGAACAAAGACACAAATGAAATAGACCTACCTGAAAACTTCAAGCACTAGAAGACTCAAGTATGTGTATTTAACCGTTCAAGACCAATCAATTCTCACACACTTTATGAACAGTGGCTTCATGTGCGCGCATCTCTCAGGCAGTGCTGACAGCACGCGCATATAGCGAAATGAGTTCTCTTTCGCTGTTTATTGCACTTTTAGTAACCAGTGTTACATGAAAAAAAAAAAAATAGGCAATTGTGTTTTTCCCCCTTTTGTACCGAAAACATACCGAACCGAGACTTCAATGTATGTACCGAACCGTTATTGTGTATTGTTACACATTGTTACCTAGTGGTTTGATCAAATCCCTAACTGTAGCTAATTAGAGAAGGATGTAAGTTTTGCTTACTAAGGTCAGGGAAGTGTATGAAGGATAGATATCACTTGTTTGTAGTTTGTTTGTTTAAATGCATCAAGAATGGCCTTTCAGTGGACCAGTGCTTTTATCTCTGTGCTCAATCTCTGGCTTGACTCTCTAATGGCATCCTATAGGTATCCTGTGTCATTCAGTATGGCTATGCATTATATCTGATTCTCCTTGGATGAGTCATCGGCAATGTCATCCCCCCACACGGTGCAGTAAACACGGGGGAGTGAGCTCAGTATGCAATCATCACTGCCACGTTTCACATCATCTCTTCATCTCTCTCATCTACTGCGCTCCTTCTCTCTCAGGTTTGATTTGTCTCACGGCACTCAGTGGGAGGAGCCATGACTGAGGGGGAGGGACAGTTCTACAGCGTGCAGGTGGGGGACTCCACCTTTACGGTGCTCAGGAGGTACCAGCAGCTCCGCCCCATCGGATCCGGTGCCCAGGGTATCGTCTGGTGAGTGGGCGGCTGGAATTAGCAGAGTTTTATCTACCTCCATACTAATGATGTCATCATCACACATCCCATTAGGCATCGCCTGTCTCCATTTGTCATGAACGCAGCAGATGTGATTTTGTCATTGACCTGAATGTCTCATTAGAGATTTGGATTTAGCTGCAGTAATAATAAGGGGGATTTTACAGCCAGCTGCATGTCTAAATTGTTTATCCAAGTGCAGGAGATGGACACTAAACCGTACGATACAGTAATGACATTTAGAAGGGATTCGGGGTACAATAGGACATTGCCCATGCACAAATATGGATATGAATCATGTTTGAAACTCTGATGACGGTTTCTACAATGATGAATCATGTTCTTTCTGCCAAAACTCTTTATTATAAAAGCATGTTTTATAAGATTGTGACCCTGTGAGATACCTCAGTTAACTCTTTTGAAGAAATTTACCAGTGTTTTTAAGTCTTCCCTCAAAACTGCATTTTTAGGGTAGCTTTTATGTGATTTATTTGATTACTTCTAACTATTTTTTTTCTATCCTATTTACTTATTGAATTGTTTTGATAAGTTTTTATTTTTGTATTGTATATCTGAATGTACATCTCTTTTATGAATGCATTTATTTTATATAATTATATTTCTCCTTTATTATTATTATTTTTGTAAAGCATTTTGAAATGTAGAAAATAACGTTTATTCTTATAATAAACCAAATATAGTTTTAGAGTTTCTTTTTTTTTTTTTTTAGCAAAAATAAATTGTAAAAACCTGATATAGTCTTACATTTCTCACCATTAAAATAGCCACAGAAGCTGGCATGGCGTTAAAAAACAAACAAACTACGATGATGATTGTGATTATTTGAGCATGCCTGTTTTTCTGCCCCATTAAGCTCCGCTCTGGACACCGTACTTGACTCCCCAGTTGCTGTAAAGAAACTGAGCCGGCCCTTTCAGAACCAGACCCATGCGAAGAGGGCCTACAGAGAGCTGGTTCTGCTCAAGTGTGTTAATCACAAGAACGTACGTCCCCTTAACAGTGCACTCTTCCACTCAGAAGTACAATTTGAACTGACTCAAGCAACTCTATTTTGGTCAGGGCTGTCGCACCTACGGACTGTTTTTGCTGGAATGTCAGACTTCTGTCTCACTCACCGGTTAAGAATGTCAGAGGAGTAATGGTCTAAACAACTACCTCTGATATTTCTCTCCAATTGCCTGTCACTGAACAGCCTATTATGGCTGAGAAAACAATGGGAAGTTAAGAAATAAGAACAGGAGTACCACATAAACACAAACTGTTGGCATAACCTGAATTCAGATGTAATTCTTGGACTAACATTACCCAGTTAGAATGTCTTTATTTATTTTATTTTTTAAAGGATGTCAATTTTACGAAATTACGACAGCCATGAATATTGGTATTGCAATTTTACTATTGCTCCATAAAGTTTTTTTATTTTTTTATTATTATCATTAAATTTAAATATTTTTGGCTGCACATCTCAGAGAAACGCACAGTACGCACTACTGTTTTGTTCCTGAATAAATTGCGTTTTTGAACAAAAATGTTGTTGGAATGATTCAGTGACCCATTCATCAGGTCACTTCATTAAATTTTTATTTAATGGTAATAATTTTTTATTGTTGTTGTTGTTGTATAGTCAGAATGGGATTTGAATGGGTTTCATAAAAACAAAAGCGTGAATGTTGCCTGAGACACGACAGACATTTTTTAACATTAATGACTTTGTGGAGGGCTTTGAATACCATGTAACTGGTGACCTTCAATTGGTATCCTCTAAATAATTGTTCAGTCATCTGTATTTTAAAACATTTAGACTGTTCAATATGAACTTCAATTAAATTTTGCGGTAATTACTGTTAATATTAATAATAATGGAAAATACACAAATCAAATAATTTAAACATTTCTTTCAACTTTGGATTGATAAGTATATTGAATCTAGTACATAATATACTCATATTGATTAATCTGCAACCAGTAAGCATATTTGATTAAATTATTCATTTGATAGCGGACAATTCTCCAGGGACTACGATGCTTATCATTGAAAATCAGATAGTGAGACCCTGGCCTTTGTTGTCAGGCTGATTCTTATGTGTAGATTATTCCAGATTTGTTTTATCATGTTTCACTTGTTTTCTTCTTTTTTTCAGATTATCCGTTTGCTTAACGTCTTCACGCCTCAGAAGTCATTAGAAGAGTTCCAGGATTTGTAAGTTTTGAGTTTATAAATTCATGCGTTTATGCTGACCTTGTAATTTAGTGTAAGCAGAGTTTGTATAGCCGCAGGGTCTATTAGTGCTTTGGCCCTCGGTGTGATTATTAACAATCATAGTTTTGCTGAGACCACAATGCAATCTCAAGAGGAACTGATGAATTGCACTGTCCTACTCCTGCATGTGATAATTACAGCTTTAGGATCGAAATTATATGTTATTAAATCAAGATTAATTACAACTCCTGACAACAGCACTTCTATTGCTGTTTTATAAAAATGTTGCTGACTCAATGTATTAAGCTTGGGATCTTGGCTTGTTTTATGCTAGTCAGTACTATGCATGAGCTGTACAGGACTACAGAAAACCCTGAAGAATCTGGTTTCTCTCCTCAGGTACTTGGTGATGGAGCTGATGGATGCTAGCCTTTGCCAGGTGATCCACATGGACCTGGACCATGAGAGGATGTCTTACCTGCTCTACCAGATCCTGTGTGGCATCAGACATCTACACTCAGCTGGCATCATTCACAGGGTGAGATGTAACTACAACTCGTGTGGCAGTTCAGTAAGAATAAAACTAAAATAATTAGAAAAACTGAAAAAAACATGTAATGCCTCAAACTTAACTTAATAAAGCAAAAATAACCATGTTAACTAAACATATTTGTTACATTTTTTGGTACACTGTACAGTATAAAATGTTGCACCTTGATTTAAAAATGATACTACTCTGAAATTTAAATGAAACTAAATGAAAAATTCTAAACTATAATAACCTTGGATGGATGGATTGATTGAACTTAATTTTCCATCAAATATGAAAATGTTCCTTCTCATAAAAACAAAAATGTTGTACACAAACAATAATTATAATCATTCAACAAATTCAAAACAACCACCCAATAAAAGTAATCTTTCTCACGAACGATGCTTCTTGCCCTTACTTAAAGCTGCAGTCCGTAGTTTTTCCTCTGTCGCCATCTCTGTTCGAAATCTGCAATTGCAGTTATTCGCGGAATTATCAACTTTACGTGGGTTGTGCCTCGGCACGGCACAGCGCGGATGAATCCAATGTTTTGAGGAGAATGTGGCTGTCAGTCGCCGTGCCGGTGTGGATACTGACATTCGCAATCACAGATTCTACTTTTTGGAAGTATGACCAACATAAGAATTTTCACCGGAAAATGTCGTCTGAACAAGTAAGTTACATTCAATTTTGTTCCGACCAACTAAGGGGAAAAAAGCATTGCAGTAAATTGCGCTGATTAAATCTAACGATCGCTTATCATATCACATCAAACCGTAAAAATTATACTTTTTTCTCAAATTGTTTATGTTAACAACATCAGCATTGCGTGACTACATTTAATGCCCTTCCGATATTTATCCTTGTTTTCCGTTGGGCCCGTCTGCAGTCTCTTTTTTCGGTAGCTACTCCGAAGTCCGAAGTCTTTTGCATTTTACAACGGGTGAATCCTCAGTTGTCACTGGTGATTGTTGTTTGAACCTTTCTGGATCTGCCATCAACTTGATAAGTTTAATTGTATCAAGTGCTGTGAGAAAAGGCTATAAATCTCCACCTCCAACATCCTCACACGCAATATAGCCTACTAGCCGAGACACCTTCTTTATGTGTACAGATTTGACGTAATTACGCAAAGACCTGTTCGAATTTCCCATGGAAATCCACCAGTACCACTGGAATTAAAAACATTATTACAAGCTTACCGTTTTGAATCGAGCTAAGGCAAGCAGATAGTTTTGAACACTGGCTGGTTATGTACCTGCTCAATTTATTTTGGATAATTTTAAACCCAAAAAAGTTACGGAATGCAGCTTTAATTTCATTCAATTTCATTCAATATTCTCACTGCCACTAGTACAAAAGAGTGTTTGGGGACTTTCTTTCAGATGGAAGTTTTACAAATTCAGATCATTTGTATAATTTGTACCCTACTAAAGGCTTCAAGCTCAGGTTTAAATAATGGCAAATTTTTTCTTTCATTAAGTAAAGACCGAATCCAACATGACACATCACCAGCTGTGTTCTCTGAGCCATTTGACATTACAGTATACCAACGTGTGAGATTGTCTTTCAGCATGACTGTATGAGACTGTATCATCTCTGCCCCGCAGGATCTGAAGCCCAGTAACATAGTAGTGAAGTCCGACTGCACTTTAAAGATTTTAGACTTTGGGCTGGCCAGAACCGCCTGCACTAACTTCATGATGACACCCTACGTAGTGACCAGATATTACAGAGCACCAGAGGTCATCCTGGGAATGAAATACAAGGAGAATGGTAATGCTATTTTTTTTTTTTTTTGTCAGTAATATTCTTGAAAGCCATTGAAGAGATAAATTGTTATTAATATTTGATTGTGTTTTGCCAGTGGATATCTGGTCGGTGGGCTGCATCATGGGTGAGATGGTGAAAGGAAGCGTCATATTCCAGGGCACTGATCGTATCCTCTTGATCCTTGTTCAATAGCTTGTCCATAATCACCTGTGAAAATATGCATTTATATAGATGTAACTTTTAAATGCAAATTAAAGCATAGAAAGTAGAAAATAGAAAGCTTTTGTAACAAGCTGCCGTTCAAAAGTTTGGGGTCAGTTCAGTTTTTTGGAAAGAAATTGATAGTTTTATTCGGCAAGGATGCATTAAATTGATCAAAAGTGACAGTAAAGGGATTCATAATGTTACAAAATATTTTATTTAAAATAAACGCTGAATGCTGTTCTTTTGAACTTTATATTCATCAAAATTGTTTCAACAGTTTTCAACATTTGATGACAATTTTAAATGCTTCTTGAGCACTAAATCAGCATATTATAATGATTTCTGAAGGATCATGTGACTCTGAAGACTGGAGTAATGATGATGAAAATTCAGCTTTGCCATCACAGGAATAAACTACATTTTAAAATATATTCAAATAGAAAACAGTTATTTTAAATTGTAATAATATATCACAATATTAATGTTTTTACTGTATTTTGGATCAAATAAATGAAGCCTTGGTGAGCATAAGAGACTTCTTTTAAAAACATTTTAAAAAATCTTACTGATCCAAAACTTTTGAACGTGTGTGTGTGTGTGTGTGTATAAATGTATGTATTTTTTTCACAAACTGCCTGCAGTTCTATCATGCAACTATGGGTGTGTGAAACCCTGGTGTGATGGATTAGACATCATACTGCTTGTCTCTGAATAGTTTTGGGTAACACTTTATTTTACAGTGTCCTTGGTACACATGTAGTTACTATAGTAATGACTATAAATTATACATAATTACATGCAACTAACACTAAACCAAACCATAATACTTCCCCAACCCTGTAGAAAGAACATGTAGTTTATTTATACTACTCTGTACTTAAATGTTTATAATACACTGTAACAAGGACACATTCAAATAAAGTGTAACCTAGTTCTGCAAAGTATCGTTCACTTGTGATTGTTACACGTTTGATGTTACCGGTCTGGTTTTGATTTAGCAAAGTTCATCACACTTAATGTCTCACTAAATATTCATCCATCTGTGTCTGTCCTAGTCGTTGGAAAATAAGCTGTTCTCTGTTTCAATTCCATGTGAATCTTTCACCTTGACCTCCTTAATTGAGTCAATCTCAGATATTGACCAGTGGAATAAGGTAATTGAGATACTGGGAACCCCGTCGCTGGAGTTCATGAACCGTTTGATGGAGACTGTAAGGAACTACGTGATGAACAAACCTCAGTTTCCCGGAGTCAGTTTAAATGAGCTTTTTCCCGATTGGGCCTTCCCATCAGAGACCGAGCATGACAGGATCAAAAGTAAGACATCCCAAATCTTCCATGTCTGTAACTTTGCTGTCTCTCTGAGTACAGTCTTAATGGTGTACTAAACAATTACTTTTTACATCGTTCCTTATGTAGCTAGTCAAGCACGAGACCTGCTGTCCAAGATGCTGGTAATCGACCCTGAAAGCCGCATCTCTGTGCAGGAGGCCCTCAGTCACCCTTACATCCACGTGTGGTACGACCCAGCCGAGGCCGATGCGGTCAGTGCACCCTTTCATGTCACTTTGTCCTGTCCAGTCAAGTTGAAACTGTTTTACAGGGGACATTTGTACAATGCCAAGGAGGTTCCCCCTTGAGAGAAGGACTTGTAATGATTGTTTTGTGTGTTCAGCCACCTCCACAGATCTCAGACAAGCAGTTGGAGGAGCGGGAACACAGCATTGAGCAGTGGAAAGGTACAAATGCCCTCTGCTATCACTACCTTCTGTTGAGCTACAAGCTTCTTGTAGAAAATAAGTGCCTACAGCAAAAATGATCACTGAAGATCTTTTGCATTCTCATTTATTCTACTGTAATGGGTAGTTTTTCAGTCTTGACCTTATAAGCTAATGTCTGCTGAAGGGTTGAGTTGGCTTTATTAGTGATTTGTAAAAAGATGGAAATGGACAAACTCTGCTTATGTTTTCTTGGGGGTTTTCTCTCCGTACAGAGCTGATTTATAAAGAAGTAATGGACTGGGAGGAGAGGAACAAGAATGGAGTCCTGAAAGAGGAGTGTTTAGGTGAGTCACTTGTACAAATGTGAAATCTGTATTCATCCAGCTGTCTCTGTCTAGTTGACAAAGATTAATGCTGAAACTGATAGAAATTGGGTTGAATTTTGACTTTGGACTGTAAACAGATGAAAATAATAATTCTAGATAAATTTAATAAATTTTGCCATACTGAGCAGAGGAGATGTATATAGATATTTATAAGTCACCTGTAAGTCCCATTTATTTCAAATAAAATTAGTGATTTAAGGTGCATTCAGTAGTTTGGTGCTAATTTAAAAAGTTTTACACATTAAGAAATAAATTGTTTTTGTGAAGTCAACTTGAATGGTGTACACTCTTATGAGATGATTGTACTTATAATCATTTTCTAGGGCTGGGCGATATATCGCATGACATTGTTAGGCGCATCTCGTCAGTAAAGCCGGTCCCTTGATTAGTAGTAAATCGCCATCACCTGCTTTCAGATGGAGCGGCATTCAAGAGCCGTAGTTCACTGACAAGCTGAGCCATATCGCATTAATTATAGCAGGCGATACGTCCGCGATATTAATGCGATATGGCTCAGCTTGTCAGTGAACTACGGCTCTTTGTAGTGAATGCCGCTCCATCTGAAAGCAGGTGATGGCGATTTACTACTAATCAAGGAACCGGCTTTACTGACGAGATGCGCCTAACAATGTCATGCGATATATCGCCCAGCCCTATCATTTTCTATAAAAAGCGTTTTAATTATAATTGGTACCAGCAGAGACAACGGGAGAATCAGTACCTGTACGTTCAAACAAGACAAGCAGCAAAGATCTGAAGCTAGAAAGACTGACAATGTCAAACAATCAGCGTAAACATCATTACGACAGATATTTTGAGCATTTTACTCACGTTTGTGACTAAAAATAGATGTGTGAGAACTGTAAAATGTATCTATAATTACTTGAAAGTCATAAATCTTAAATATCTTAAAAGGTAAACAAACGTCATAATGATAATTTATGAGATCATTTAAAGAGTTAAATTAGAGGATGGAAAAACTGAAATTGCGATTACAGACTAATGTTGTTATTGTTATTAAACTTCCAAAGGCTATGATTTTATTAAATATGTATCAGCGCTGCACATTTCAAAGTACAAATGCAACACTGTTGCACGTTTACAGGCTTGTGGTTTTAGAGCAATTCAGTGTCAATGAATTGAACACCATGCATTTATGCCAATTGATTGCTTATGATTACTGTTGATAAATTATGACAATGTGTTCATATTGTAATATTTTTTAAGATGGTTGTAAGAGTGTGTGTTTCATCTCCATCACCTTTTGAATGAGCAATAGTAAATCCAAAATAAGATTCCTGGTGCATTTGGGGCTTGTTCATAATTAAAAGTCCCTCATTATGCATAGGTTTTCTCACCTGGTTATTATTGGCATTTTGGTTGTGCAAAACCATCTGGCATATAAGACTAAAAACATTTAACACATATTCAAAATATAGATTTGACTGGTATTAGCACAATAATCAGTTTATTACAGTTAAATAAGTTAACTATTTTACTTAGTTTTAAGCAGAAATATTTAAAAACTTTATGTACATTTATTATTTAATGTCTCTTTGTATTCCCTTATTAAGGAAAAACATATTATTTGATACATTTTCATTGCACCCCTAAAGTTTTTTTGTTTTTTTAATGCACTCCTAAATTTTTCAACTTAGAGCACATGTGCTCCTTGAGGAAAAAAAGTAAGCGTCAAACCCTGCAGGATGGAAAGATGTGATGACAAAGTATGTCCTCGATTCTTCTTTTGTGTTGGACAGTTAAGAGAATTAATTGTCGCTGTCTAATACTCACTAGGATCAGTGTAATTTACGTAAAACTTCGACATTGCACGTCGATAGATGGCAATGTAGCATCTAACACCATTGAGGTTTTAGTACTTAAATACACAAAGAACAGCAATGCTAATGCTAGCTAAGTAGGAAAGACGTAATAGTAAAAATGTTATCTGCATTCAATATAACAATGTTAGACATATTTAGCGCATTATCTTGGGCCCTAATTTTGATGCATTGCTCTGTGTGTGTTGTAGATGGTACGGTGAACAGTAGTGCCACTGCCTCCCAGTCGTCCTCTATTAATGACATCTCGTCCATGTCAACGGAGCAGACACTGGCCTCAGATACTGACAGCTCCTGCATCGACACCCTCACGGGGCCGTTAGAGGAGTGAAACAGGTGACCTCTTCTCGCTTGTCACGTCCCTCTCCCTCGCCAGTGTGGCCCATGCCGTGACCTTGACTGAAGAGAACTGTGGCTGCACGTTCATACAGCTGCAGGTTTACACTCGTAATTGTTTACTCTTGCTTTTTTCCTCTGTCCCATCTCACGTATACAAATCATGTGAAATTCTTAATTATGTCGTGATCGATCAAAAAAATCTTTATCCATTTCTTGTATGTTTAACTGCATCTTCACACTTTTACTTTTAGATTTTAAAAATAACGGTTTAAAAATGGGTAGATAGGTAATAGGTTTATGCATTAATGCATTGACATTTTACTTCACATAAACTAATATTAAATTACCATCTTATCCAGCTAGTGGAGTTATTATTATTGCAGAAGCATGTGTGATATCTGGATCTATCCTTGTCATTTATGTCCCCTCTCTCTGTGCGATGTAGCTTTTATCACTGTTCATTTCATCACCTAAAAGAAGCACAGATATAAATTCTCTGACAAATTTATAGCTAGTGAGCCCAACTGGAACAAGTTCCTCATACAAGTATTGCTGCATGATAACAAAGAAGACTTACTAGACAGACCATTTAACTACAGATCACTGAAATATGCCTAAACACATCTAAGAAATGGAACAATAGTGCGTGCCTCTGTACATAGTCACCATACATACACCCATTTTAAAAGAGAACCTAATGATGCATTTCTGTTGGTTAGGGTGTAGTCATGTGTATATATACGTACATTGATTTTGTGTAAATGTTCTTTCTTTGTACTGTTGAAACATTTTTACAGCTTCTGAATATGACTTTGCATGTGTACTCTAAAACAAACTATGTATGGAACTTGAAACTGATTTTAAAAGAAAATTGCACATAGAAGTTTCAAAGTGAGCATATTCGGTTTAAAATGAACAAAAACTTGCATCTAGATCTGAGATGGCAAACTGTGGATGCAATATCCTAATCAAAGCCCCTGTTCCTCCTCATTCCAAGGGTAATTAATCACTGCTGGCAAGTTCGTGACATCTCATAAGATTGTACATTTAATTGCATGAGCTAATGCAAACCATTGCCTTTTTTAATTTCCTCAAACTTGAAAAGCCCATAAGAATGTACAAAGCAAATTTATGGTTTCTTTCCTTTTTAAAAAACAGGATTGTCAGCAGGTTTTTATTTCTTCACTTTCCTCTTGAAGATTTATTTTCAGTGAAACACTGAAGAATTTTCATGTTTGTATGGCCATATCATTTTTTTTTTCACATATATGTCTATTCAGCCTTAGTTTACTGTGTGCAGACTTGCAATTCAGTGACACTGTGGCTAACCATGCACTTAGAGACCCTTTTTGGACTGTGTTCTTTAACACTGGTATTCATGATGGAGACCCAGCCATTCAATTCATTTGTCAACCTTTCTGCTTCCTTTTTCATCCAGTGTTCAAATGTTGTAGACTGTATGATGTGTCCTGTACCCTAAATTCATTGTTATGCATGAAAACATGAGCCCTCTTCATCTAAAACTTGAGGACATTGCAGAAACCTGTCCTTTTGTTGTAGAAGACTAAATTGAGAGGCTCAGAAGGACATTTTGAGTATATTGAGTTTTTGGACATCCAAGCTGTCAAACATGATGGACTGAAACATGAATGTAGAACTTTCACTGATGGACAGGCCTGGAGGATGAACTTATCTTCACCATAACAATCATGCCTTAAGCATCTCTCTAACACCATCACTACAGCTTGGCCTGGAGATCACAAAATGATTGGCAGTAATGTGCCTGCAATCAAGTTTTGTTTCTTTTTCAGCAGTCTGGAATGTTTGCTACCATGCCACAACCTCATTGAGCTTGTGAGATCTCATTTGGTGCTTCACCTTACTTCACCTTAAAGTGATAATGTATTACAACAACGCAATAGTGCATTGTGTTCCATTTTCATTTCGGAGCCTCATGCACATTCGTTTCACTGTTGTGGACTCATTGATTCCTCTAATGAATACTGGGGATGGACCTCCGTTTCATTTAGACCTCCAAGACAATGGACAAAGCTGGCTCACACATTCTCAAGGGCTCTTCTTTTAGGTGTCTGTTTCCCTTGTGGGAGAGGGTGTGTGTCCTTGAAAAACAGTGTTTTTTGTCACTGACAATCTATCACTAGAGGTGGAATCTGTAATGACTTGAATAATTATTGACTTCTTGGATATTTACTTCTCAGACTATCTTTCTAAGAAAACAGTTCTCATGATTGTCATCATCAATCTTCTGAATCAAATCCTGTAAAAGGAATTAATATCTAACTGCTCTGTGCTAGTAATGTCTGTTTAGTTTTCATGTGTTTTGTATTGTTGTGCTACATATGGGTGCCCTCTCAGTGGGCTATGATGGGAGTTACCCAAATCACAAACCTGTCTGAAGCATATGCAAAACTTAAATGGGATTCTCTGTCTACAATAATAGAGTGAGACTTCTTTTCTCTACGAAAAGAAAAAAAGAACCACGTGTTACGTCTCTGTCCAAATAAAAATCTCAAACTAAAATGTTTGATATTTATTTTATTTCATATGGTATAAATACATTCAGTGTATGAAGAGTTTGTTTTTGTACAAGGTATGAGTGTCTTGTGTTACCTACACAGTACTCAATTACATAGTGTACAGTGACCCCAAGCCAGGGCAGAGACTTTTTAAGTCTGAGCTCATTTATCATAGAGCATCCCTAGGGACAAGATTTCATTAGAATCTCTTTTCTCAAATATGGCATCCATCCGCAGGCCATGATGACACAGGACCATCCTACTTTTGGGTCCATTCCATTGTCTTTGAACACTTAAATGGCAAAAAATTGTCTTTAATATTATTTAGAACATGCTGGTCCATATAGTCGTTCAGGCAACAGAACTGTACTTAAAAGTGGGGCAATGTTTTCCCTCAGGAATGCATCCTCATTTATACAGCCCTAAAACAGACTCCTGTTTTTAACTCTGTTATTACTCTGAAACTGGTGTTTCCCAGCCCTGATCTTGGAGTACTAAGTTCCAACATTACATATGTCTCCCTAATTAAACTCAGCAGCTGGTTTGCGAAACTCCCTGACTTCTTTCTGAAATGGGGGTATCAGAGGAAGATATCCAAAATCGGTACTATTAGGGGTACTCCAGGACCACAGTTGGAAAACACTGCCCTAAAACATTGAAACCTTTCATATGCTGCTAAGCTTAGATTTGTTGCACAGCATGTGAATCACAAACAGCACGTGAATTCAAAAACTCTGAACAATGCGACTGGTTTTCCGGGCCTCTGCTTTAAGCTCGCCGAATGTTTCAAAGAACTGCTCCATCTCCTGTTGCAGAGTGGCATTCCGTCTGTCAGCATCTACACGGGCTCGCTCTACATTTCGCATCTTGATCTCGGCCACACTGACCCAGCGTCGCTGCTGCTCCAGAGTTGAGCGGAGCCCTGCAACTTCCCCCTGAAGTACCTTGTTCCTCTGCTCCAGCCTGAAGACAGAGAAGAGAATGTGGTAAACTTACTGTGTTCATGCACACTCATTCATCTAGTGTTTCTCAACCGTGTTACTGCAGGCACACCAACATGGCACATTTTCAAAATCTTCCTAATCAAATACACCTGATTCAACTCATCAGCTTGTTAGTAGAGACTCAGAGACCTAAAATGGAAGGGTCTGGTGAGCTACTTTCCTGAACCATTCAAATCCAGCCTTGCTCTTGGAGAGCTACCTTCCTGCACTGTTCAGACCCAATCCTGTTCCAACACACCTGGATGCAATTTTTTAAGTCATCCCAAACACCTTCATTTTGCTGGTTCCAGTGTGTTTGATAAGGATTACTGCTAAACTCTTCAGGACAGTAGTTCTTTATAGTAGAGTAGAGCAGGGTTTCTGCCTTTGCGTTAATGTAATGACAGTGCCAGAGATTTGCAATTTTCCCTTACAAAACAATTGTGGTACAAAGACAATTGATGATGTGATCTTACCTGTTCATTTTTGCTTCATACTCTGCCTTTTGCCTGGTCATCTGTTGACGAAGCCCTGCAACAAGGCACTGCATGGCATGGGAGACTGGAAAACCTAAGGGCTCTTGAGGAGCACTTGGCAAAAAGACTTCACTGCTGCCGGTGCTTAAAGGGGCATCTGTGGGAGCAGATGATGAGGCAGGGGAGTTAGGGCGAAGGTCTTCTTCACCAGAGTCCATTCTGAATGAGGGGAACTGTACTGGAGAACCATGGCATGGGCTTTCAGCTCCACCGCTTCCACTGCCCCCTTCCAAAGGCGCAATCTCACAGGAGGACCAAGAGCTGCTGCTCTCAGCCATGCTGGCAGTACCTTTGGCCTCCTTGTCTTCTGTATATCGCTCCTCAGTAACTATGTTGTCATAGACAGATAAGGTACTATCCTGGACTTCACTGCTGCCTCCACTCTCCCCTAGCGCTCTCTCTGGACTCCAGCTGGGTTCTTCTATGTCAGGCCAGCTCCTTGACTGCACACAAATTTCAACCCCAGCTTCCAGCACTTTGGTCATAGATCGGCAGGCAGGTGGTGGGGTGGAGGGTGTAGGTACATGTCTTTTATGGAGATATTCTTGTGCTGAGCTGTGTTGACTGAGGTTGTCATACATCAGAGTAGAACTGGTTGGTGAAGAGTCATCTTGAAGCTGTCTCTCTGTGTCTGATAGATGATGGTTAATGTTTTTTTCACAAGGGCTTTGAAAAGACGCTCTCCTCTCTGTGGTTAGTGGTAGAGAGTTTACCCGTGGACAGGCTACAGTCTGATCTAGAAGGGTCACGTGATCTTTGCCAAGCAGAGGTTCCCTCTGGTGGGAAGGTGGTTCATGCACCCATTCCACAAGGTTACTGTGTCTTTGTTTTTGGTGGACGGCTTGCAAAGATGTTTCAGGAGGGTTGCAGTTCTCTCTGGAGAAGAGCAAGCTGTGCTCACGGATCAGTTCAGACATTAGATGTTGCACAACTGCTGCCCCTAGTGTAGGAGAGAGGGACGTTTAAGTGTGTGGTCCACAGCCATGTGGCAAACAGCGTCACAAGTATCTGACCTCACAAGCAAATGAGCACATACACTAACTTAAAGGTGCAGTGTGTGATTTTAGTGACATCTAGTGGTGAGGTAACCAACAGAAGTTACGGTGGCCGACAGGAAAATATGTTGTCGTCTGAGACAGCAGAGAGTAGCAGTAAGCCAGTTAAGAGGTTTCTTTACAAATATAAATTAAGAAATTATTTTTACTTAATTATTGAGATGGTCCTCACTGCAGAACACGAAATCCAGGGGGAGGATTTATCCAGGGGGAGGTAATAATCCCACCTTACATATATCTAAATCTCCCCCCCTTAGTTCTGGATCCAACTCCGCCCCCTGGATCTCGTGTACTGCAGTGAGGTGCTACTGTAATTATTCAGTAAAACTATGTTATTGCGATTATTATTGTTACTTGTTCATCATTGTGTCATTGTTTTATTCTCTGACTTTAGCTTGCTGCTTTGCACAAAGAACAACATAGTGACGAAACACGTTTGTCCATTTAGGGCTACTGTAGAAACATGTCGGCGCAAAATGGCTATTTCAATGTAAGGGGACCTGCGGTGTATGTAGATAGAAATGGCTTATTCTAAGGTAATATAAACATAACAGTTCATTATGTAAGATCTTTATACACCACTGAAAACATAGTTATGTATATGATATTGTATTTCTGTCAACAGATCCTCCTAAATATTACACAATGCACCTTTAAGATGTATCTAAATCTCAGAAAAGTCATTAACCCATTGCCTCAGACCATTTTTTTCGACATCTAAATATTGCTCACCTCCAATGATACTTTCTGGGTCCTCTGCTTTAGGCCGGAGAATATTTGGCCCGAAAACAGTTGCCAAGTTCTGGATACTCATCTTGTTGACATTGGAGTATGATTGGACATCATTTAAGAATCTGGTTAAAGATGTGTCATAGCAGTGTTATCTGACGTGAGCCATGACTAAAGACTAGACAGTTCATGGCAAATTAGGTTAAAGCTCCAAATGCCAATATCTAGATAATGAAAACCAAATAAAACAAATGGATGAAACAAAATTATCTTACTGGCAGATGTATTTCAGGAGGTTGAAGTTTGCTACAGGCAGCTCATAAAGGAGACTCTTCAAATCTTGCAAACCCTGAAGTTCAGGATGAGATTATAAGAAACAAAATTATTGTCTGCCCTTAAATGTCCAGAATGTAATCATATTGTCTTAGCACGAATGGGATCGTGCTCTTCTTTGAAGTGAGTAAGATAGTTGACTATACCTTTTCTCTGTCTGAGGGGATTCTTTTGCCACATATAAGAAACTCCTCATAGCGGGAAAATGGCACAAGAGGTTCAGGCAGCTCCCTGAGGTATAGCTTCAGCAAAGATGCCACTGTGTGGACATCTGTGCTGCTGAGAGAGCAAACATGTATTCACTACAAGAGTAAATTCACTTACACAAGTATTTGTACAAATTTATTTACTTACTAATAATCACACACGCACACACACGTTAGGTTTTGATATCTTTGTGGGGACTCTCCATAGACATAATGATTTTTCCATTCCATTCCATTTTTTTTTTTTTTTTTTTTTTGTATGTTGCAGCGGTGGGCAAAATTTTGACTTGAATCAGCGCCATTTTAATTCATAAGTTGCATTAAATTGACCATGTCCAACATGAAGTTAAATTATAATTGTAGGCAGTGCAATTCACTGAATTACAATTAAAAAAAAATATTCAGATAATTGTATTTTGGGAAATAGTGTTTTTTGCACTTTGCACCATTGCCCATACATTGGAGTACAAATGTCTATAGATGACATTTCATACAGATATGTCTATCTGTAAGGCCTATACAACTTTCAAAATTCAAGACTTACTTATTCAAGATGCACATTATGTTGATTTAAACATTATCTCTGCTGTACATTTACCGATTAATGTCAATCTCTTATACCTGTCAAAAGATGGTTTCTCCCCAGCATCAAAAGCTTCCTGCAGCTCTTTAACCAGCGTAGCCTGGCCGGGCTGCCTGAAGAGTCCCACCTCTGTGAGCCCATGCTCTCGGATAAAATCGACACACTGCTCTACCACCAGAGGAGCCATGTGATCCCCATACCTCCTCTCATACAGGACTGTCTCCTCCAACCTTTGACCAAACACACCTGTGATGATAAAATACAGGTATAGAGTTATCAGTGACAGACCCCTTTAGCTTTTCACCTAATTTTGTCAAAGGATATGTGCTGAAATAGTGAGAGGACTCTCTAAATGCAGTTAACCTCAAAAGTGAAAACAAATATCCTGTTGAGTCCGCAGAGAAAGGACATAATGCATCAAACAATAATAATTTTCGGCTAAAAAGTGCCTTTAGGATTAATGCACGCTGCTGCTGCTGCACTGCACCAAAATCTACCTCTGTGTGTGATGGTGTGCCCTCTCCCTGCCTAATATTTAATACTCACGTCTTCTGAAGCTCAGCACCCTTTTTATCTTCCTGTAAGCAGAGTGAGACAGATAGCTTCCAGTCCGCTGGATTGTCTGCTTGTTTTCAGGCATCTTTTCTTTTATCCGTCTGTCTTTTTTTTGGAACACACTTCCACTATCCTGACCTCAGTAGCAATCCTGAAACTGGCACCGAACGATTGTCATCAATGAACCTAAATCCCTTTTGCTCATGTTTTACAAACTTGTTTAGTCTAGGACTGGATGTTCCTTTCTCTCCTTCCTCCTCCCTCTCTCTCGCTCTCCTGTCAGCAGGTAAGGCTTAGCACCGAAGAGAGGCTCTCTCTCTCTCTCTCTCTCTCTCTCTCTTTCTCTCTCTCTCTCTCTCTCTCTCTCGCTGATGTGCAACAGTGACCCTCCAGCTCAGATATGCATGCTTATCGGATATATCAGCATTCCAAATCAGATGACAGTCCTCATTCTGAAAGAGGAGGCATTGTTCAAGTGCACACCTCTCATTTTCAGCACATTTCAGTAAAAAGTATTCCTTCAGTTTCAATTCTGAAAGTTCCAAAGTTGAAGGACAGAAGCTTAGCAAAGGTTTTTATCACAACAAAGTATTTGTCAAAAACAATTTGGTGTCCTTAGTCCAGGGAAAAAAGAGACAACCGGTTTAATTTGTCCCAGTTCAATATACGTCCTGATAGAACACACTGTTGTCCATTTAGTGCTCGACCTCTTCTACCGTGACGGTTGCTTCCTGCGGGAGTTCACCGATGTACCACCTGGTGCTTTTCAATAAAATGGGTAGAAGTCTGGTATAAAGTTGATGTTCCCTTTGACGCCGCCTCTGGAAGTGGACGTCTCAGTCATATGCCACTGTTGACAGTGACATCAACAGAGACATGTCTGTGTTCGCCTCTGAAGGGGAGGTTATGTTTGTCTGTACTTAATTGTCCAAAGTTTCCAGTGACGTGAGTCAGCACCTCCTTGGTTTACTGTTAAATTAAGTCTGCCTTCTTAATTACTAGGGAGGAATTACAAACATTGTTACACTTTCTCTCTCTTGCTGTGTCATTCCCTGCTGTTGATTGTTTATACTATCTTTCACTTACTCCTTCTTTGCCAGTTTTCTGTCTGCTTTTTTCCAAACGTCTTGTCTGTATTAAGCTACTCCACTAGAGGGTTGCTGGAGTCTGGTTTTCCTTTTTCTGCCCCCTCACCATGAATCATTAACACCACAAAACACAAATTGACTAAAAATAAATGAGCTAGAACTTTGTGATGGTCACTTTCAGTTATATCTCCCTTTCTTTCTCTCTGTCCCTGTGTACCTCACATGGCCTGCTTCCAAGACATTTCCATTGGACACAGCTGAACACACCCCTCCAACCCTTTTTATACATTTGTGCCCGGTAACTTGCCCCCCCGATGAGATTCCCAGTCTAAAATGGATCCTTAGACATTGGCCCAGTGAGTGTGCAGTGCATGAGAATATGGCTGTGTATTATCTGGAAGGGCATCTCTCACCTTTTAGGAGCCCCAGAGCTGTGTTGAGTTATGTTGGAGAGGTAATGTTGGGAATTCATTGGGAATGTTAATCTCTCCTGGGAAATAAGCATCAACATGGACTCTGCAGTTCAAGTTTCGCCTTCAGCTCAGATTTGCATGTTTTAACAGGGATAGTATCAGACGTTTCCTCAAACAATAGCTTTGCAAAATAACGTCTACTGGGTGTTTGGGTTATATTTCATTAAAACAATGTCATTTTATAAATAATATTGCCTAATCAATGCATGCTAGGGCTAGCTCTCTATTCAATTGACCCTTCACAAGACCCATTCCCCTTAGTCACTGTTGCTACGTCTGACAAGTTTTTGGGATCAGGCTGGGACCAGGCCAGTAATACCAGCCATGGTGCCTTCATGCCAGACATCATTATACATTTACATGCACCCTCATAATACCCCATGTAAACACAATACTTTCGATGAAACTTATGTGATTACACTTCTAATCATAGTAAACACCTATTTTAATCGCAATAACAGTCATGTAAACACCTTAATCGCATTATTACCACTCTGACCATCAGTGTTGGGGGTAACGCATTTCAAGTAACACAAGTTGCGTAATCAGATTACTTTTTTTTCAAGTAACTAGTAAAGTAACACATTAGTTATAGTTATTTTCTCAAATAAGAAGCACAAGTTACTTTTTTTCCATTTATAGACTGACACCTCTCCTGAAATCATAAGTGCAGAGGCGTTGTGTGCGCTGTGTGAACATGATGGTCAGGCCCGGAGTGGGTAATCGGGAGAATCGGGAGTATTCCCGGTGGGCCGCTTCACTTTTGGGCCGGTCGAGGAATTTTTTTTTTTTTTTTGTTTTTTTTTTTTTAACATTTCAATGTCACATTAGTTACATTAGGATACACACGTTCCGCATTCTGCCACCACAGCGCGCAACTCAGCATGGGTTGTACCATGTGAGGGAGTTCTCCCCTCCCCTCCTATAGAAATGGTTGGGTCCATAGCCCGTCTTTTCCAAAACGTTTTCTCAGGGAGGCTACCGCGGCTCCGCCGGCGCCTACTGATAGCTGGGCCGGCCGTAACGGTACGCGTCAGGGAGGATGGATGGGAGGAAGAGGCCAGGAGGTATGCAGCTTTGTTTCCGCCACAGAATAAAACATTTTAAAAGATAATTGCGACTTTTTATCTCGAGTTTACAGCTCGCAATTCTGACTTTTTTTCTCAGAGTTGTGAGATATAAAGTCAGAATTGCCTGAAATAAAGTTGCAATTGCGTGTTATAAAGAATTGTGAGATATAGAGTCAGAATTGCGTGATATAAAGTCGCAATTGCTTCTTATAAAGTCAGAATTGCAAGATATAAAATCAGAACTGCGTGAAATAAAGTCGCAATTGCTAATAAAGTCAGAACTGCAAGATATAGAGTCAGAATTGTGTGATATAAAGTCATAAAACGTGTTATAAAGTCAGAATTGCGAAATATAAAGTCAGAATTGTATGAAATAAAGTCGCAATTTCTTATAAAGTCAGAACTGCAAGATATAAAGTCAGAATTGTGTGATATAAAGTCGCAATTGCTTATAAAGTCAGAACTGCCAGATATAGAGTCAGAATTGTGTGATATAAGATCATAAAACGTGTTATAAAGTCAGAATTGCAAATTATAAAGTCAGAATTGCAAATTATAAAGTCAGAATTGTGTGAAATAAAGTCGCAATTGCTTATAAAGTCAGAGTTGCAATTGCTTCTTATGCTTCTTATAAAGTCTAAGTGAATTATTATTTAACCTTTACATTATTTGTTAACCCATGGTATTAATACTAACTACACAATAGTACGAGCTGAACTGTTGCTTCATTTATCCAATTTTAAAAAAGTGCTAATTTGGAATTCCACCATGGAAAAAGTGGGCCGGACTTGGGCCTGAAACTCCCGGGCTGAAAAGTGGCCCCACTCCGGCCCTGATGATGGTTATTGTAGTTCTAGATTAAATGTGTGCATGCATTTACTTATCTCACTTGCACAAAAACATTTAGTATTTCTCAAAATGAATAAAAACAGTAAAATGCAAACTCAGAATATTACGCAAACCTGCAATAATGAAATGTTACATTACACAAATATACTTTATGTATTTAATGAATTTAAACTTTATTAACCAATGTCTTTGCTGCTGATCTTCGATGATCCAATTCAACAATACGAATAAGCAAAAATGACTTTAGATAAACATCACATTCTTTTTTTCTTTTTTATTTGCTGAAGTAAGCGTGTTAAAAATTCTTCAGCAGCAGAGCTGAAAGATTAGTTTGAGATGCGCCCTCAACTGTAGGTGTGAATTTGCATTTCCTTCAGCCTGAGGCTTATTCATTTCACTTTTGGTGTGAAAGGGCCTTTACATTTGCCAAAAATATAACTTTTCTGTTATTAAAAAACAAACAAGCAAGCCCATTTTAGCAAAAGTAACGCGAAGAAAGCAGTGTAGTGTAGTCAAACCCAATTAAAGCGGCATTGCAATGTTCATCACGGCGCAAAATAACCTTCCAATACGTCTATAGAAATGTGATTTTCATTTAAACAGTGGCCAGTAACACGCCTATTAATACTGTACCTGAGTTGCTGTGGGGTATGCGAAAAGTGGCAATAAAAATAACCTCATCATTGCAAATAATCAGAATAATGAAAATTGCGTGGTTTGCTTTCATGTAAACATTTTACTGTAAACGTAGTAAATGTTCTCACGCAGTGAAAAATACGTCACAGAGCAAAGAGGACATTGACGACGTGCCGACAGACAAGATAGAGCAGGTTACGTTTGGCATGAAATAGTCTCAGTCTCAGCTTTCAAATTTTGTCGTTAAGAAATTCAAACAAAAAATACCATTTTGTAGCTCTTTAATGTGTCATGACAAATCACTATAGCGCCTCAGTTCAAGTGCCAAGTGAACTGAGCATCTCTTCCTCTTTACTAGTTATAGCACAAAATAAACACGTATGAACATCAGAAGGTATGTTATTTCAATCGCGGAAAGACATCAGTACAAACCATTTTTCAAGTTCAAGTCCACCGACGTTAATCAACTCTACTGTCTGGTCTGTTTGTCAGACAAAATGGTGGATAGCAACATAATACCGGCATTATGATTGGTCAGATTGCCTGTCAATTACAATTAAATTGTATTATTTTTTGATTAATGTGGGTATATTTCAATATAATTTATTAAACAGATATAATCAGCACAAAAAACTTGTCTGTGGATAACAGCTGAAGTAAAATTAAAACTGACAATTGATTTGACGCTTCAGTTATAAAGTGTTCGAGTCTTTTTGTTTGAGTTATTAAAAGGGGCATATGTTCGTAAATGGGATTACACTGTGGTATGAGTTTCGGATTTACTAAAAAGTACCTAATTTGTTCATGAATCAAACCTCACTGGTTGCGCTATCTGTTTTTGATTCACTAAATTCACGAGTCATTCATTGTACTGGTCGCATTGTGTTATTGCATGCTACCTGTAACCTTCTTAACTTATCACATTCAATTTGGACTGTAAAACATGACTTCCTTTGCCATAGGGCTGTAAATTTAGCAGCAGAAGTGCACCATACTGGAAATAGAGTAAAAGATTGAGTTTCCCAATTATTTGAATGAAGATCGGGATTGATCCATTTTTTTTCCTTTATGAAAATTTATATTTGTATATTTGTTTTAGTGTCTTGCACTCCCAAAACTACTTCATTGCATGGGATTGTATGGGTGTGATGGGGTTTGATGGCTCTCATGAGAAAAACAAGGTGTATTGTTACATTATTATTCCCAGGCACACTGCCAAGATGGACATGCCGCGGCCGCCCACAACCCTTCACGCTCTCACTTCCATAATGCTGCAAGTAATAGAGGAGGAAAAGACTGATGGATGAACCACTGAGACAAGTTCTTGAGATGGCGCTTGAACTAATGACACTGGCTGAAAAACACTTGCCAACCTTGTTTGTGTTGTTTTTTAGCCAAAATCATGAGGAAAATTCTCAATATTTGCTGTTTTGAATGACATCAGCTCTAGCGGCATGTGTTTTTCAGCATTTTGTGAGATTTGTGACGGTAGACAAAGTGCAGTCTGTGATGAGACTAGTCATTAGAGTGTGTAATGCATGACCCATGATTTGGAAATGACTGGAATATGTGTGTGTGTATTGTGTGAGTGGGTTGTTATGTCTATGGCTGGAGCCCTGAAGACTGATTGGATCTGCTGTTTCATCGTATGGCAGTCACACTGAATGTTTTTATCATGACAATGACTCGCTCAGGCCTGGATTTTCCAGAGACCACAGAGTCAGATGTTCAGGTCCTAAACTAGTGTGTGTGTGTGTGTGTGTGTGTGTGTGTGTGTGTGTGTACCTGTAAAAGGTATCCAAATGCCCTTATTTAGGCTCTTCAGCCACTCCTCCCCCTGACCACAGCTGTTTGACAGGAAGAAATATGAGCCAGGACTAACCAATACGTCCCTGTTTCCTCCTAAATGAGAGACGGAGGGAAATGGAAAAAGTTCATTTGTTTATCCCACATCATCCAAATACTCAAAAGTCACTTAATTTAGAATTCCAAACAAATTTAGCAACATAATCTTGACCTATAGCCTGATGCACACATGCATGCATAAAATATCAGTCCTATTTTTGTAATGAACAAAGTTGTTATGACAAAGACATTATTGACTCTTTTTTTTATGTGCCAAACCCAAAATGCTTATAATATGTGGACATGGCAACTCTGTAGAAACAGGACAAAACATAATGACTCTGTCAATGGTTTAGTTAAAATTGCACTGTAATATTTTTGTTCAAAATAGTGGCGCCAGAATGTTACTATGGTTACCACTGTCAGAAAATGTACAGTGTGTACATGACCAAAGATTTATACATATATTCGGTTTCCTTCTTACAAATACAATAAACTCGTATTGTATTTGCAAGAAGGAAACCGAATATATGTATAAGTCTTTGGTTTTGATTGTTTCACTGCATGTGAATGAACATGTGCCTCCAGATCTAGGAATGTTCCTCTTGGTTTTGTCAGCAACCTGCACGACATGACAAATTCACACACTCATTAACTGCCACTGTTTTTTCCCATCTTGTGGCTGCTCTGTGGGTACTGGGAAATTGGGATTTGAATTTACGAGGTTTGTTTTTAAGAAGTGAATTTATGTTTTATGTTAAAGGGATAGTTCATCCAAAAATTCTGTCATTAATTACTCACTCTCATGTCGTTCCAAACCCATAAGACTTTCATTCATCTTCGGAACACAAATGAAGATCTTTTAATGAAATCTGAGAGCTTTCTGTCCCTCCATTGACAGCTATGCAACTACCACTTTGATGCTTCAAAAAGTTCATAAAGAGATTGTAAAACTAATCCATATGAATTGAGCGGTTTAGTCCAAATTTTCTGATGAGACTCGATCACTTTATATGATGAACAAATTTAATTTAGGCTTTTATTCACATATAAACATTGATCAGCGAACATATACAGAATCTCAACCGAACCTGCTTTGACGCCTGAGAACGAACCTCATTGGTTCATACTGAAGCTCAAACGTGCTGCGTAACACAAGATTGAACCTCATTGGTTCATACTGAAGCTCAAACGTGCTGCGTAACACAAGATTGAACCTCATTGGTTCATACTGAAGCTCAAACGTGCTGCGTAACACAAGAATGAACCTCATTGGTTCTTGCTGAAGCTCATTTGCTTTCCAAAGATGAAAGAAGGTCTTACGGATTTGGAACGATATGAGGGTGAGTAATTAATGACAGCATTTTCATTTTTGGGTGAACTAACCCTTTAAAGTGCTTTTAATGATTACAATAAAAAATAAACTTGTTTTCTGAGTGCAGTAAGGCTAATGTTAAGTGGTATGTATTGCTCTTTACTGTTAAAAATCTCTCTATGTCCTTAATGGTCACTGTGTCCTTCAAGCTTCCATCTGTGAGCTATAACTGGAAGACAGCCCAAGATGAATCAGATGACCATTTCTTATCTTTAAGCACTGCAAGAGTTCAACGGGGGAAAGGAGCGCATTGATTTTCATAATTTAATTAAAAACTCTTGCCATTTTTTCTCCTTCATGTATTTCTTAAAGACCGTATTAATCACAGGATGGGTCTCAGTCACAATTAAAGTATGCCCCAGATCCCACTCACATTTGCCGGTAGAGTGCAGTAATTAATTCCAAAGAGGACACTTTCCGTAACGAGAAAGAGCTGTAAAAATCCAGCTAAGTGGTTTATCAATACTGAGCGCTCGTCGAATCTGGCCTGAGCAATAATGATATTAAAAGGAGAGTATTGAAATGCCATAAAAGAGCATTTCACAGATTCAGAGCAGTGACCGTCACAGTTATAGGGTTGGTTCACTCATATCATGTCTTATATGACACTCCCTTTTTTTCCATGGAACACAAAGGGAGATGTTCCCATTTTTCTCTTCAGTATGACAAAAGTGAAGAACTTTTTCAAACTCCAGAAATTACAATAAAGCACCTTAAAAGTACCATAAAAGTAGTGTGCTATATTTCTCGTCTTCTAAAACTGATCTGAAGACTGTTTCTCATGCAAAGCAACCATGGGAAAAGTTGTATTATATTGTGCTTTTTGAGTTGAGCAGCGTCCTTTCCCATTCACTGTGAGCATATGGAAAAGAGCTGCATTAACATTCTGACTGACATCTCCTTTTGTGTTACACTTAAGGAAATAAGTAGAGAGTGAGAGTAAATATGAAAGAATTTTCTTTTTGTATATATTCCTTTAACAGGCTCAAGGTAAGTACTTGGAGAGAAGAAGTAGTTGGCTCACTGACATGATATGTTCAATAGACAGGAACAAAGAGCGGCAGGGGGGTTTGGTACTCTGTTTGACAACTCAGTAATTGAAAGAATGGTAAGTGCTTCCTTAAGTGGTTATACGGCAGAAAACAACAGCATAGTCTTTCTCCGTGTTTTCATGAATTTGATGGACATTTTTCACTCATGGTCATGACTTACCTAATAGTTTGCACTATTAATCTATTAATGATTGGCAAAGTACCTCTTTTATGTCTCTTGTGTCAAGTTCCTTTGACTGTTAAACATTCTGTTGAACTGTAATTTTGATGATACTGCTAGAAAACGCTTTTATTCAGAAACATGTTTACATGAAATGTTTTAGAATGTATAAACCAAATGTATTTTAAATTTTCAATCTTATGTCAAGTTGAAATGTTTTATATAATAATACAAATTGTATGGATTGTGATATTGACCTTGTGTTTGCCATGTAAATAGCCCTGATGCTAACTTGGCGTTAAAAACAAATCTAATAGTTTGCATTCTTCTAAGTGGCAGTAAATACTTGTACCTAGTATATCATGCAACAGGTAAACATAGTAGCAGAGCTGTTCCTCGTCCAAAGGTTTTAAACCCAGTATTTAAAGGGAGGTTATCTATCCTTTGTCTCCTAAGTTACTCTGCAAATTACATCGATTCGGAGTCCGTCCCAAACATTCTCAGTCACTCTGCTTGCTTGTCTCATCTGAGTCTTTTCAAGCTCATTATTTTCATTATTTTAGTGCCCCTCCCACACATAAAGCCAAACTGGCTATATACCTGTCGCTTCTTGCTTTTAATGCATTCGCAAGTGAAATCTCGGTCAACACGGCATGGGGTCCGTCCTTCATGTTCTGCTTCCCTTCCAACACTTGAAATAATCGCCTGACCCAGAAACTCCAAGAAACTATGTCTTTGAGGTTGAACTGCTTGTTTTAAACATACTGTGAAGTGTGAATAATACATCAATTTTGATCGACATCTCTCTATCCGATTCCATACTAATGTAATGTTGAATCCAGATTATATTAGTGCATGCTACATCTACATCAAGTTCACACACTCAGGTCATCACATATGTCACACACCAGTGGGAAGCAGAGAAGCACTCGCTCACCTTTCTGTGCAGCACTGTTGTACTTCCAGGACTTGAAGCAGGTGAGTCCCATCCTGCAGGTGGGTGTCTCTTGAGATGCCTCAGCCGAGCTCAGATCCTCTATGGGTGCGCATCATCATCATCATCATCAGCGCTGGGGCTCTTGCGGCTCCTGATCGGTGGAGGCTGGCCACGCTGGCGGCATCCCTGAGCGCAGGCTCCCCAGCACTGCCATGGCCTGGACACAAGCCCCATCTGTCTCTCTACCCCTATCTCCCTTCTCATCCATCTCATCAATAAAGCCCCAGCCCTATCCCGTTGGCAGCCGCTTTGCTGGGGGAGACGGAAGGGCGGGGCATGGACCCTCTGCGGCAGACTATTCCGGACACGCATGCATACAAACACACACACACACACACACAAATACACACACACACTATCTGGCCTCAGCATCCCTCCAGCAACTGTAATTACTTCAGTACAGTATATGCCGTCTCAGGCAGCCAGGACCAATTTCCCTAATGCATCCACTACCCCCCACCCACCCAACCCCAGACCAGCCCCACATTTGGTTTAATGGCCATCGATGTGATCGGCCCTCACCCGCACACAATGACTCAAAGAGGTTATAAAGACGCGAGCGGGTGGCCGGCACGTTAAACTTTTGAACCGTCCTCCATTAGACTAAGAGGAGCCGTCGTCTCTCTCATCCTCCCTTCCCCATCTACCCTCTCTCTCTCCTTCTCGCTCGCTTTCCTTCTCACTGCAAGCTAGATTTATGATTCCCGGCCTGGCAGAATCTCAGGCATATATTGATCCTGATGAAAGAGGTTCACTTCATTTGGCAAGAGGAATGGGTCTTTTCAGTAGACTTTACACATCCCATCAAGTGCAGGAGTTGGAGCTGTACTGACGTGGCCACGGACTTGTCATGAATTCTCAGGCACAGAGAATACACAATCCAGTGATGTACACCTTTGTACATTTTCACTAAATGATTTCTTCAAAATGTAGCTATTTGGTAAGTTTGCCAAGTGTACATGTACATGTTCTGCAGATGCTATTCAGTGGACATTGTTTGAAATATGGACCACTGTTAATGCCAGTGCTCTTGGTGTTGTTACAACCTTTGGTCCCCTATAGAGTGATGGTGTATTTTTGTAGGCCAACCCGGAAGATAGCATCACCCCGGTTCCCTTGACAAAAAACACAATTGGATTTTTCCATTGGCTTTTGGATTATTGTGGTAAATAAGCTCTGTCACCAAAAAAAAGTTCATGATTCTTAAATGTTTTGTTCATCAAGAAAACCTTCACAAAAGAACACAACTGAATTTTGAAGCCTAAATAAAAAAGCTAAACGTATGCGAAAAACAAACTACACCATGGTTGTATGACTTCAACATCACCACCATTAGGCTTCCAACAACTCTTTCAGTCTTTATTTAAAATCTACAAGTTAGAATAGTTTGCAAGAGCGCGATTATGAACGCAAGGCTGTAAAAGCGGACTAGTGAGTAGATGTTTGCAGTGAAGACGTTTAATGTCAACCTCTGCAGTCCATTTAACCAAAAATAAAATAAAAATTAAATCTCAAGGGGGTATTACTGATGTATTTTGTGCTGTAGAATAAAACATGAAAATATCTTGAGCTTTTGTTAACCACAGAGTTTATTTTAGGCATTTAACTAAAACCCCACTGACTTTGGGTAAATGGAATGAGAAGTGCAAAAATGCTAACTTAATTCCAGGTTTTAGGACTCATTCCTGAAGCACTCTATTCAGCACCATGAATGAGTCTTGTTAGAAATGACTTTTGGACTGCTGCAAACCTATTGGAATGTGTGAAGGCACACACATTTTGAATTCGGCCCTCTGGTTTCTCCGCTCTGACCCCTGCTGCACAGTGGCAGGGCAGTTCCAATTATCACTAAGAGCTTTTCGCTCCTTTTTTGTCAATATGCACGATACACGGTTTTGTGCTGAGCAAAGGCTCTTCTGAAAATGAAACTTGTCAGACACACAAGTTACACACTAGGACTCCTTCGCATGCACGCACACAATTCATCTCATGACAGGTTCATCTTTTTACTGGAATTGAAATGGAAGGCAGTAGGAAACTTAAATTGTGAGAATGGAACAGCCCTCGTTTTTAATCTACATAGAAGCTTTTGCTTTACTTAAATAATCACTGATAAGATACAAACGTAAATCTGTCAATCACTTCATCTGACACGAGAACAAAATGCAACCTGAAACTGTGCTAAATCAGGTAAATCAAGTTATTATAACAAATGTATCTATTTATGTTTTGCATGTAATGTACACATCCTAGATTTCTTAACCCAGTTTATTATATTTCCTTTCTTAGAAAACAAAACTGCTTTCTACAGTCTTATGAATGAAATGACATAACAATGTGTATTTACTTTTAAATTGTAATATACGAGTTTAGCATGTAAATGATTATATATATATATACACTCACCTAAAGGATTAGGAACACCTGTTCAATTTCTCATTAATGCAATTATCTAATCAACCAATCACATGGCAGTTGCTTCAATGCATTTAGGGGTGTGGTCCTGGTCAAGACAATCTCCTGAACTCCAAACTGAATGTCAGAATGGGAAAGAAAGTTGATTTAAGCAATTTTGAGCGTGGCATGGTTGTTGGTGCCAGACGGGCCGGTCTGAGTATTTCACAATCTGCTCAGTTACTGGGATTTTCATGCACAACCATTTCTAGGGTTTACAAAGAATGGTGTGAAAAGGGAAAAACATCCAGTATGCGGCAGTCCTGTGGGCGAAAATGCCTTGTTGATGCTAGAGGTCAGAGGAGAATGGGCCGACTGATTCAAGCTGATAGAAGAGCAACTTTGACTGAAATAACCACTCGTTACAACCGAGGTATGCAGCAAAGCATTTGTGAAGCCACAACACGCACAACCTTGAGGCGGATGGGCTACAACAGCAGAAGACCCCACCGGGTACCACTCATCTCCACTACAAATAGGAAAAAGAGGCTACAATTTGCACAAGCTCACCAAAATTGGACAGTTGAAGACTGGAAAAATGTTGCCTGGTCTGATGAGTCTCGATTTCTGTTGAGACATTCAGATGGTAGAGTCAGAATTTGGCGAAAACAGAATGAGAACATGGATCCATCATGCCTTGTTACCACTGTGCAGGCTGGTGGTGGTGGTGTAATGGTGTGGGGGATGTTTTCTTGGCACACTTTAGGCCCCTTAGTGCCAATTGGGCATCGTTTAAATGCCACGGCCTACCTGAGCATTGTTTCTGACCATGTCCATCCCTTTATGACCACCATGTACCCATCCTCTGATGGCTACTTCCAGCAGGATAATGCACCATGTCACAAAGCTCGAATCATTTCAAATTGGTTTCTTGAACATGACAATGAGTTCACTGTACTAAAATGGCCCCCACAGTCACCAGATCTCAACCCAATAGAGCATCTTTGGGATGTGGTGGAACGGGAGCTTCGTGCCCTGGATGTGCATCCCACAAATCTCCATCAACTGCAAGATGCTATCCTATCAATATGGGCCAACATTTCTGAAAGAATGCTTTCAGCACCTTGTTGAATCAATGCCACGTAGAATTAAGGCAGTTCTGAAGGCGAAAGGGGGTCAAACACAGTATTAGTATGGTGTTCCTAATAATCCTTTAGGTGAGTGTATATATTCAGGAGATTGTCTTGACCAGGACCACACCCCTAAATGCATTGAAGCAACTGCCATGTGATTGGTTGATTAGATCATTGCATTAATGAGAAATTGAACAGGTGTTCCTAATAATCCTTTAGGTGAGTGTATATATATATATATTTTACATAAGAAATATAATTTTTAAAGTATCATTAAAATACTAAATCAACTACTGAATAATAAAATAATAAATAACTGAATAATAAAACACTGAAAACAGATATCCAGAAAATAGAAACCCAGTAAGTGATATTCTGAGATTTATATATATCTTAGCTTATATGAATACATATTTAATTGCCAACATCTTAAATGAGGATATTTCATAATAGTAACACTATGAATTTGATTTGAATGATTTTACTTACTTAGCCTAAAAACAATCATTTGGATCCATAAATCCCTGATTAGCAAATAGACACAACAACCTTTGATACATAATTCAACATAATACAATGTCACAGATCAATATTTTCCAGAGACACAAATGTTGATATTCAGATGAAATTACTAATTAAGATTTTGTGACTTAATCATGAGGGAAAAAAATGAGGCATCTTACCCTGCCATACAATCAGAGACGATTCATCTGGAGCAACTGGAGGTTAAAAGTCAGGCGGTTAAGTATTACTGTAAATACTGTAAATAAGTAAATACTGCAGTAAAATGTCAACTATATATTTGAGGGGGAGAATTGTTTATGACAGTGGAAAGTGTTTGTTCTTTTTTTATTGTTCAGTCAAGGTGACTGTGAACAGGAAAGGTGGAACTTCACAATTAAAGGGATAGTTAAAAGACCCAGACTCTCAGTCATCCCAGGGACACACTACAAAAAGGTAAATTTAACACTTCAATTATATACATTAAATAACATTATGTGTCGAATACAAGATGATTTGTTTTATATTTGGAAATGTCAGTACAATTTTTGAAGCAAAATCTTTTTTTTTTTGCCTACTTGGAATATCTTCTCATCAGACCCACTGCAGTTCCTTCATGGACCCCTAGAGGTCTACAGAATACTGAAATCCAGAATCCTGAAATTGGAAAACCTTGACTTTGTCATTCATATGACTATTTACAATATTGTTCATTAGTGTTTCTGTCAAGTGAAGAGTAACAATATAATTATAAAACATTTAACTGATTATACATAATGAATATGTAATTTCACTGGTGAATACAGAATAAGTATTAAGATGTATCAATAATAATAATTAGAATAAAAAGTTGTATTCATCAATCTTGTTTTGTGTATAAATTTAAAGATGTAGAAGAGTTTGCAGAGGAGGCGACAGGCTACTCTGCTCCGGGATTGTTTTATATAGGCTAACAGTTTCATAATCATCTTTAAACTTTGATTTATTTTTTTGAGACAACTTCTCCGACAAGAATAAAGAAAGGCCTGGTTTCATAGACAGGGCTTAGATTAAGCCAGGGTTAGGCCTTAGATCAATTAAGGCATTTAAGTAGCTTTCTTAAACGTGCCTTAGAAAAAAAAACACTACTGTTGTGCATCTTGAGACAAAACAATGGCAGTGACATATTTTAAGATATGTCAGAGCAAGTTGCTTTCAGTTAAGACAACTCAAAACATGCATTTTAGTCTGTGGCAGGAAAATCTTTCAATTCTAGTACCAAATTCACTCAAGAAGACTTGTGCTTTGTTGAGTGTTTACCCAGAAATCCTCGCCACCGGAAGCGGTTCTTGAATGTAAAGCGGAAGTCATATCATAAACGGCTACGGAGTTCAGTCTGGAAAGCAAAGTGTCTTATTTCACGATTTGAAAATAACAGGTGAAAGGTGAGTGCATTTAAGTTCAAATATGTAATATAAGACTGTCTTTTACAAGTTAATTAATTACCTCGAGGCTGCGGTGGTGACTAGTGTAACGTTAAGTGCCTTGCCTCTGCATGGATGCTAACGTTAACTGGCTAGCCACCCAAGAAAAACACTCAGACTTGAAGTCTTGTTTTTGATGAAAAATTAGATATTTCTGCGTTCTGGTCACTAACTTGAATAATTACATAATCCAGTTAGTGCACAGTCGCCTGGCATTGTCTCGTGAGTAGGTTTGTTTATATTAGAGGCAGAAGGGCGGTGGCGGCTAAAGCACGAGTGAGATTAACGTTAGCTCTTTGTGACCAGGCAACCAGAAAATGAAAGTTAGACTGCGACTGTAAACAAACAACCGTTTGATAGACGTCGTGACCAAATGACTGTATTTCTGCATTTACTGCGGGACATTCTGCGTTCAGTGTGCCTGGGTAAGTGTTGAAGCTTAATTTAGAGTAACTAAACCTAATCGATGTTTAATCTCTTGTAAATAAGTTATGTAATATCCGGATTTACTGCATGGTAAACTGCTCGGCTCAATTTTTAACAAGTCAAAACAACTGCAACAACGCGGCAACATGAAATTCAATAACTCGATCTGGAGCGGAGAGCTGCTGGCATCACCTCGGCTGTCTTGAATTTTACAACCCAGCGGGGTGTAGGGAATGTCCTGGGATAGTGTTTCCCCCGTCATTATTTTTATGACTTGGCCCTTTTTTTTCTATTCTGGTGTGTTGAGATGCGGCGATCTAAGCGGATGCGGTCTCCGGATGGCTGGATCGCGGAGTACAGCTGGGAGGAGAGGGTGGAGGTGCACAAGAGACCGAAGCGCAGCTCGCCCAGTGGGGAACGAGACCGGCAGCCCGGGCGAACACATCACTATAAAACATACGAGAGGTAAGACTGACTCATTCACTGTAAAGATATGAATAGAATTACACTGTGCATTTTCATTTTCTTTCAGTTGGACAAATGGACTTTATTTGATAGATTATTTGTTGTCTTATCCTGCATGTTTGCAGTGCCTTACAAGATGTAGTGTAGTGTTCTTGTACTCAAAGACAAACTGTCAGGGTGACAAGTGCTGTAATCGGGCCTGTCAGAGGCTCCTGATCTGTGCTCGCAATTCAGAGAATCCTGATGATGTAAAATCCTTCTGTCATTAAGACTGCAAGTGGGACTTGTTACAAAATTTATGTTGTGAGATTATGAAGGTTTCAGTGTATGTCCATAGTGCTGCCACTAAAGCTAATTGATGTTTCATTGCTTGTAACTAAAAAGTGATGTAATATTCGGTTCAGCTCAACTTTTACCAAGTCAAAACAACTACAATAACCCAGAAATATGGGAGGGTGATCTTCCCAAAATTTCATATCACGATCTAAATCGCGATTTTCCCAATTTCGAGAATATCCAGACTGGACTTAACTATTTGCACGATTTAAAACACAGTATTGCATTAAACAATCAGTTGGCAAAATGGTCCTCTTTTGAACTTTAAAACACTGCATAGTCTTCCCTGTATGAATTAAAAATGCATGATTCTTATTAAAACTACTAAAGTTATTCAGTCAAGAGCAGTGAGTGATTGTCTTTTTTCTTTTGACGTTAATGACACCGACAGCAGAAGGTGTTTACTTTAAGACCGAATGCATGGATCTAATATGACACGCATCCGATTTCTCTTCCAACTGTTTATTCACTGAAGACATAACTGACTGTCTTTATATAAATACTGTAGATAATGTAAATGTATTTTGATATATTTTTGCATATATTTGACCATTGCGCGCACCTACCTCAATTATACTTTGCCCTACCGTGTTCTGCTCCGTCTCGCAGCGCGCACAAAGCACGTGGGGATCGGTCTCTTTCACAGTTTAATGTGCTTTTAATAACTCTTTAAAATAAAGCATGTCCTGCAGTAGACTGCATTTTACGACAGTCACGTTACATGATTTGAGCGGCTACTCAATCCAATGATAAAACCGCTGAGGGACTAAGACAAGGACTTTATGCACTTGTGACGCACAAATAAAACATCGGGTGAAGAAAGAAATTTTACTAGCTTTTCTTTATTGCACAGACTGATGTTTCTTGATGGTACAAAGTTTAGTGGTCAACAAAGAATACGTCGTCCCTGCTCACCCCCTCTCCCTATCTCAATCAGTGAACAGGTGACTAATATTCACATTCCTACGTAATCCCGTGACCCCCCACCATGATCATGTGACAATCATAAAACATTAACTCTTTCATGTCTACTACAGACTGATTTAGAATTTAAGGTTAGGCTTTTAAGGAGAGGTGAAAGCACAACCCTTTAAAGGGAAGAAACTGCATGCGAATGATCATTTTATCTTGATTATCACATTTTCATATCGTTGGAAGCCAAAATTGAAACCTGAACTAAAATTTGATTCATTGCACAGCATTACTGCTGTTGAATTGTTTTCAAATGCGTCAACACACCTTAAAGACACATGATAGAGACACACGATAATTTGGCCAGTCAGCACAGCCATCTAGTAGGCAGTCATTGCTGTATTTTAACATTATTACGAGGAAATAAAAGATCACAATCTCTACGATTCACTTAAAGTAGATCGTGGATGTCTTCAAGATCATTCACAATATAAAATCGTCAGATCGCCCACCCCTACCCAGAAAGTTTTTGTGTGGATGTTTTTATACGGTAGGATGTTAAAAGCCATTTCATTAGCTTTCTTTTGTCCCACCCAGGCAATTTGAAGTGCAAACTGAGAGCTTGTAAAGGCTTGTTAACTCCAAGAATGATAACTATATTAGCACTACACCAGTGACGCATTCTGTAAATTTCTCTGTGTTATGTCGTCCAACACTTTAAAGTTGGCATGAAATACATTAAATGTTAAATACATTAAATGTTAAATGCATGTTATATAGGCTATCTTACTGTGAATGAATGTGTTTGTTTAATTGGGTCAAAATGTCATACCTGGATCTTCTAGTGAAAATGACTCCTCTGGTGACGTATCTTGGACTTCTCTAATCATTTAGTCCACTTAAATCATGCCCCTGCAATTTTGCGTTCATCTGTGGTAAAGTCCAGTCAACAACCAATGCATTGAACCAAGTGCCTGCCATCTATCTATCTATCTATCTATCTATCTATCTATCTATCTATCTATCTATCTATCTATCTATCTATCTCTCTCTCTCTCTCTCTCTCTCTCTCTCTCTCTCTCTCTCTCTCTCTCTCTCTCTCTCTCTCTCTCTCTCTCTCTCTCTCTCTCTCTCTCTCTCTCTCTCTCTCTCTCTCTCTCTCTCTCTCTCTCTCTCTCTCTCTCTCTCTCTCTCTCTCTCTCTATCTATCTATCTTTTGTTTGGTAAGCCCTTTCAAATACGTAATTATTAAATACGGAAGAAAGTGTTTGTCGCTACTTTCGTTTCATCCCGACTTTAAAAGCTCGAGCTAGATTCTAATTTGGCCGTCAATGTTTTTATCACTCATCAGGTGGGGAAAAAATAGTTCCGAAAGCTATTCCAGACTTATTTTTCCTGTCGTTATTTTTCTAGCTGTGGAGTGTAGATGCATTTATCCTCAAAGAATTAGAATAATTGCTCAATTTATAGTTATCGTTAGCATTATAATCATCGTCCTTGTTGTGAACGGGCCTTAAATCTGCACTTATTTTTCTAATGCAGAAAATATGCAGACTTGATGATATTCTTTAAAAAAGGATGTTATGAATAGACAGCTACGCAACTACCAATTTGATGCTTCATAAAGTTCATAAAGAGATCGCAAAACGAATCCATATGAATTGAGCGGTTTAGTCCAAATTTTCTGAAGAGACTCGATAGATTTATACGGTGAGCAGATTGAATTTGGGCTTTATCACATTTAAACATTGATCAGCGAACATAAACAGCTCAACCGAACCTGCTTGCTGCGCAAGAACAAACCTTATTGGTTCTTGCGGAAGCTCAAACGTGCTGTGTAACACAAGAATAAACCTCATTGGTTCTTGCATATCAAGATGAGCTTCCATTTACCACAACTGATGTGTGAGTCGATGAATGTTTAGATGTGAATAAAAGCCTAAATTCGATCTGTTCATCATATAAAGCATCGAAAGGATATTCATCAAAACACAGAATTCTCATTTTTGGGTGAAGTAACACCCTAAAATTTCACTGGTCAGGAAGGCTTCAAGTTGTCACAGAACGTTCTGCTACTCTACTATGCTACAGGCTGACAGCTGTGACTTGGACCATAAGTTGTTTAAATCAAACACAGCAACACTCAGGCATCCGATCAGATTTACTGCTTCGACATTGACAGGTTAAAGCATCGCTTTCACTCATAACTGCTCTCTCGGAGTTAGTTTCTGTGGCTCTTTCTAAGTATAGCTTGTTCTTGAACTCCACTCTTTCGAGAAGACACTTGATGCTTTCAGCACCCAGCAGATCACGATTCAGCATTCCTTACTCCCTGCTGAAAGGGTTGATAAATTGCAGCAAAGTGAAAGCCACTTATAAATTTAGCTGTCAAAATCTCATTGTCATTCGATGTAGAGCTGTGTCATCTTCCTCACTGATGCTTGTTTTTGTTAGGTGTCACATTAGCTCCAAGAGGCTGGAGTGCCGAGAGCGCAGGGCCAGAGAGGCCACTCCGGAGCATGGCGATTATAAGGGTCAGGTAGACCCGGTCAGCGAGACGGAGAGGGAGAAAGACGGCAAGCATTACAGCCAGTCGTCCGCACGCAGCGGGCGCAGTCGACGCAGCAGCAGAGAGCACCAACGTTCACGCCACCCCAGTCCCTCCTCAAACTCGGTAAACCATTTGTCATTATTTTTACTTAGCTGATGCATTTGTTAATGTTTCTAAAATCCAGATTTACCGTAGTAACCATCCGCTGTATACTTGCAGTATTAGGTGGTCAAGGAATCAGTTGATTTTCACTTGATCTACACTCATTGGTTGCAGAAATGGCTATTTGTTGATTGGTTGAGGGTCATGAACAGAATTAGCTGCACTTCAAAGAAAGTTGTTTCTTGTCTGAAAATGTGTTGCCATGTCTTTCTTCTGTAACACACACTATGGTGGCCCTGTGCCGTTGCTTGGCGATGAATTTGAATTTGCTGCTGCCGCCGTGGCCTGGCGTGGGGGTCCGAATCACTCCCTCCCCTTCATCCAACCCCCCCTCGCTGAATGAATGAATGATGCGTACGGGCCTGATTCTGACTGGTGTTTGATGGTGGTGATGATGTACCCCAGAGAAGTCATCGCAGGAAAAGAACCAAGAGTATTGAGGATGATGAGGAGGGTCACCTGGTCTATCACAATGGAGACATGCTAAGAGCAAGATGTATAGAACACAAACCTTTCTCTATATAACTGTCTGTTCTGTGTCTATTAGTGGGACAATTCAGCCTACACTTGGGGGTTATAAGGGGACCTTTGAAGACTTCTAATATTAACCACTTAGAATTTAACTTTCATGTGTGAAACTTTAATTTGGCACAGAATTTTATAGGCTACTCAATGAATATGATTTAATGAGCTTGTTTAAGGGATAGTTCACCCAAAAATGAAAATTCTGTCATTAATTACTCACCCTCATGTTGTTCTAAACTTGTAAGACTTTCGTTCATCTTCGGAACGCAAATGAAGATCTTTGATGAAATCTGAGAGCTTTTTGTCCCTCTGTTGACAGCTACGCAACTGCAACTTTGACACCTCAAAAAGTTCATAAAGTGATCGCAAAACGAATCCCTATGAATTGAGTGGTTTAGTCCAAATTTTCTGAAGAGACTTCATATGTGTTCTGAAGATAAATGAAAGTCTTACGTGTTTGGAATGACAACAGGCTAATTAATGATAGAATTTTCATTTTTGTGTGAACTATCCGTTTAAGTACCTGTTAGTAATGTAAAATCTATGCTTTTGTATGTTGCATCATCCAGTCACAAAGCCTTACTTATGATTGCTTCTTTACCCTGTTTATAGATGAGATTGTAGGAACTCTGGGCGAAGGAGCCTTTGGAAAAGTGGTGCAGTGCCTCGATCACTCAAAGTAAGCCAGATTCTGTGACTTCTTTGTCATACATATTTTTTTCTTTTAACATTTGCTATGTTTACATGCACCAAAATAATTTGGCAAGTATGTAAATGCTTAAATATATATAAAAAAATTCCTTGAATGTGTATGTTTACTTGAGTCTTTTTATAATAATATCTGTTTACATATGCACATTTGTAAAAAGTAAAACGTGTTTATTTACATCTTACAAACCAGCCAGTGGAGGAGACTGAACATTTACTAAATATTTGCTTCATAGTTTCTGCTATAGTTCTGCTGTCTAAAATTTAAGTGACATTAATATTAACTACTTTTTAATTGAACTGTTATCTGTGTCACGTTTCAATCGTGATGGTATTCAGGAAAACTGCACTCTTGGTCATGTTATGTTGCTTAACTGTGTCATATGCTATAATATAAAAAAGGCAGTATGTTAAATGAGTTTCTTTGTGTGTGCTGTACTCATTTGTTTCGATTTCTTCTCGAGGCTGCGTGAGCCTCAACAGCGCAACCTTGTTACTGTCAGTACATTATACATTTATGTATTATTATCTACCATCAATCGCCACTTAGACTAAATGTGAAAATCAGAATACTTCTTGCGCTTTTTGTGATTGCCTAGTTTTTTGTTTTTTTTACTGACATTTTGATCAGGCTACTTGTCCGTAAAATTCTTTCACTTAAAAAATCTTCAAAAAAATCAACTTGTCCCTGACCAGCGTTAATGTCCAGCCATGTACTGTAGGATCTCAGTTGTCATTTAATGTCAGACTTTATGGCAGTCAAGACGCATTAAAAACAGATGCACGCAAGAAGACTCGTCGAGTTTTACATCATAAATCTGTGACATGGTCAGTGACGTGAGCATGCATGTGGGATAGAAATGGTGACTTGCAAACAAAAACAATCTCTAGCATTAATTTTGATCATGGCTTTTTCTTTGAATCTTTTAGCATTCTCAAAAATGGTCTCGGACAGCCAAAAAAAAAAAAGCCTAAAAACGTAACATGTGAACCCAAAATAAATCTAGCATGAGAACAGAACAGAGCAAGTTTACCGTTACGACATGGAGGAAAGTACAGAAACAGGGAAGGTGAATTGAGGACAGGATAAGGACTTCAACATTCATGGAATATTTTGAATACAGGAGAGATGATCTATCACAGAGCCAGGTAATTTGCAAGACCTGTCAAACTATTGCTGCGGCAAAACAGAGTAGGAGTCATTCACAGAGGACGTGTGTTTGCGGTTAAAAACATGAGACGCAGGCCTAGAGATTGCGCACAATTGGTTAGACAATCGTATAGCGCTTTTACATAGAAAAGCAATGGCACATTTCGAACCATGTGAACAAAAATACATGCATTTGCAAACTGCACAACATACGAAAAGAGTTCAAAAAGGCATAAAGAAATAACCGTTTCATTTATGCAAAGATATGGTTGCAGCATCGTCAAAGCCTGCTTTATTGATTAACGTCTGATATATTAATCAGCTTTCCTTTTAGGTATGTCATCGAGACAAAAATGTTAATTATACTCACGGTGGCTTTCTCCAGCTCTGAATGTAGTGGCTTGGGATCTGTGCATGTGCGGAAATGCATAAATGCACATGTAAACATAAATGCAAAGTATAGGCTTCATATAAAGAGAACTTTCAGAATCTGAAATCAGATTTGAGTGATTCGCATTAACAAAAATGCATGTAAGCATACCTTGTTTCTTTTGTTTGCAGAGGTAGTGCACGAGTGGCTTTGAAGATCATCAAAAATATTGAGCGTTACCGTGAGGCAGCCATGTCAGAAGTTGATGTGCTTGAGCGGATAAATTCGCTTGATGGCGAAAAAAGATTGTGAGTATTTGACTCCAGGGTAGAAATACTTTGTAAAATTGACAGAAGTTTTCGGATGGAGCAGTGTAATAACTTACCTCTATTTCTTTGCAGTGCATGTGTCCGGATGCTAGACTGGTTCGATCATCACGGCCACATCTGCATAGTGTTTGAGCTGCTGGGACTGAGCACATACGACTTCCTGAAGGAGAATGGGTTCATGCCCTTCTCACTGAACCAGATCAGACTCATGGCAGATCAGATCTTCAGAGCCGTGCACTGTGAGTATATATGTATGCATCACTGATACAGATCCTTGTTAAGCACCATTTCATAGAAAATCACTAAATCTGTTTCATAATAGTGATAAATCACTTTATTATACACCTTGTTTCCATCAGTTCTGCATCGAAATAAGTTGACGCACACTGACCTTAAGCCTGAAAACATTCTCTTTGTGGACTCCAACTATGACATTAACTATAACTTCAAGATGGTGAGTAAAAGTACATGATAAAAGTTTGGGGTCAGTAAGATTTGTATATGGTTTTGAAAGAAATTAATACTTTTACTGATTCAGCAAGGATGTATTAAATTGATGAACAGTGGAAGTAAATGCATTTATAATGTTACAAAAGATTTCTATTTCAATTAAATGCTGGTCTTTTGAAGTTTATATATATTAAAGAATCTTGAAAAAAATGTATCACGTTTTCTCAAGAATATTAAGCAGCACAACTGTTTTCAATATTGATAATAGTAAGAAATGAGTATCTATCAGCATATTAGAATGATTTCTGAAGGATCATGTGAGTATTGATGCTGAAACTTTGAGCTTTGCCATTACAGGAATAAATTTAAAATACAATTTCTATGTATTAACATATATAGAATTTAACATATAAATTAAGTTACTGTTTTATTGTTGGTCAAATAAATGCAGTTTTAGTAAGAGACTTCTTCAAAAACATTACAAATTCTTACAACCCTGAACTTTTGAACAGTAGTGTTATGTCTGTTTAGAAGATAAGTGTTGATTTATAGTGAGGAGGGGATGCTGACCGTAATGTTCATTGTTACAGAAGCGAGATGAGAGGACCTTGAAGAGGTTGGATGTGAAAGTGGTGGACTTTGGCAATGCCACCTATGACCATGAGCATCACACCTCTTTGGTGTCAACCCGCCACTACAGAGCTCCGGAAGTTATTTTGGGTGAACTATTTGTACTATTCTATCCACCAGTTTCACAGACAAGGCTTAAGCCCCAGACTAAAATACATGTTTGAGCTGTTTTAAGTAATATGTCAGTGTCATTGTTTTGTCTCAAGTTGCACACAAGTAATGTTTTTTTCTAAGGCATGTTTAGAAAACCTATTTAAATGTCCTAATTGAACTAAGGCCTAATCCTGGCTTAATCTAAACCTTGTCTGTGAAACCAGGCCTTTACCTTTAAAAAAATGTGTGCATGATTTTGTAAATTGCTAAATGTTGATCTCTTCTGGCAGAACTGGGCTGGAACCAGGCATGTGACGTGTGGAGTTTGGGCTGCATCCTGATTGAGTTCTATCTGGGATTAACATTATTTCAAGTATGAAATTTTGCATACAAGCGTTACCAAATGCCACGTAGCATGATTTTAAATGCAGCGAACTTACAGAAACTTGCTCTTTTCAGACTCATGACAGTAAGGAGCATCTGGCCATGATGGAGAAGGTTCTAGGCCCCATACCTACATACCTACTCCAGAAAACTAGGTGCAGTATTTTAACATGAGACTAGTTTACGTTGCTTGTTTCTAGTTGCAAGTTTATCATGTGATTTTGAGATTTATGCAATCTCTCTTTGACTCTGACTGCGCTTCATTGTCAGGAAGCGGCGCTATGTGCATCATGACAAACTGGACTGGGACGAGCACAGCTCAGCAGGGAGATACGTGAGGAAACACTGTAAACCTCTAAAGGTAAAGAACATTGACTACTGAACACTACTAAATTCTCAAATCCTAAAATCTTGATTATATTATGCTAGGACTGCCCCATAATAGTCGACTAGATGAGGCTTAGTTGATCAATTTTATTAGTTGGATAGTCATAGAAAAAAAAAAAAATCAACAGGAAGTGGTGAAATCACGCAGTCCATGAGGGACAGATCATTAACGGCGGGTCCTTGTGGAAATTACAGGATGTCTGGCAGGAAATCCAAACGTTCGCCTATCATCCATCGACCTTGGCTTATCTTTTGAAACATTTAAATAGTAGCAACTTTACATAACTCTAACGTTAACCTAGATAAATGTGTGCTATTATTAGGTGCATATCCAAGTGTTTGTGTGGAAGCTAAATTATAGGCATGGAGGCGCCGGCACGATCACTTGCATTTTTTTCCTGATATCAGCGGAAACAACTGAAAATAATCTGTCGTGTTTGTTCATTGTGTAAACTCACAATAACAACAGAACGTTGTGCATTTGTAAAATAAAGAAAACAAACAGGATGCACTTTCTTCAGTCTCCCTGAACTGCAGCGCGTCGCATGAACTGAAAGTCTGCGTATTAGTCGGCTAATGGCTGAAATGAACGACAACTAGTCGACTAGAAAGATCTTTAGTCGGGACAGCCCTATATTATGCTGCAATGCTAATAATGACTCCTTTTTTTTAATCTGTAAACCATTTAGTATAATTTCTATAGCATCAGAGTTGTATTTGATCAATTTGTTCTATTTATATGCACAAGTACAAAATGTTAGAGGTTTTTGGAATGGAAATACTGCATTGATGGTTGTTTTCTGTTGATTGCTCTGCATGTTTAACAGTATGTAACTGAGACATACTGCTGTTTGAGTTGCCTAGATGAGAATAATGTTGTTGAATCTTTGCTCCGTACGCAGCAATACATGTCCTCTAAAACCCCGGACCACGAGCTGCTTTTTGACCTGCTGCAGAAGATGATGGAGTATGATTCATCCAAACGAATCACCCTGGAGCAGGCCATCGGACATCCCTTTTTCAATCCGTTAAGAAAAGAGAGAAAGTGACTCGAAGGCGACATCGAATGAACATTACTGCTCCCAGGGAGACTCCTGCTGACTGTATCAGTCTGCTTTAAGACTGCCTGCTTCATTACCTCTGTCCGTATTTATTGGCATTTTGAATATAGGGGCCAAATTCCTCTGTACTTTTGACAAATTAAACTTGAATGATTTGAATGCACACCATTGTTGTCTATTTATTTTGTCATTCTTATTGATAATAGTGAGCAATTACAGTGTATTGGAGTGCATTAGGCATTTTTATTATTAAAATTCATCTATCATTAGGCAACAGGAAAACGGACCGGTGATATAATGTCTCTCCTGCAGATGGCACCATAAGCTCTTCTAGTTCTGCAGTCTTTTTGTTAATGTTTGCTGTAATGGACAGCATATGGACATCATGTGGGGAAAATCTCGAGATTTCGCAATATGTAAAGCAAATTATATTGGCTGCAACCCTAATATGTGTTCTTTATTACAGACGGATAAAAACAATACTTTGTGCAATAAACCACTCCTAATTGGACATTTACAGGGTCATGTCATGTATGCACACACAAAAAAATGTTCTTGATGTCTTTCTTTGACCCTTGTGTTCCATAGACCGAGTTTTGAACAACGCATCATAAGTAGGCTACATTTCATCTTTATCGGCAGTAAGTACGTTTTGCACAAACCAAATTGTATTTTGTCCATAGTGAGGTAACGTCTTTTGGACCTCTAGTGGTTGAAGCATAAACTTACAAGTTACTTGAGGAAGAACAATGGTTTAGTGCCTACTTGAGCTTTCATGCCATCACAAACAAAATAAATAACAGAAAAAAGCAAGAAAGAGAAAGATGGATAGCCTAAGAAAAATCTACGTCAAATATTTGGTTATAAATTTTCACTATGTTGGAGGATGACGATGCAAATATAAAGAAAATTGTTGTCCTTTATTTAAGGACATCACGTAAAAGACTAAAGGTTTTTGATGTACTTGCTCATTAATAAAAAAAAATCTGCAACATTCCATAAAAAAATAAGAATAGTCGATTTCAATTCCATGGTGACTTGTTTTTAAACAGTATAGTTTTTGTTTATTTGTGTTTTTGTTTATTTGTGTTTATATTTGTGATGTGTGGTAATAATAAAGTGATAAATATTAATAGTTCTTATACTTCCATCAACGCGCAACCTGACTTGTAGCCTAATCTTGTGTTACTGAAACTATTGGAAACTGAAACTTGAATCACATACTTGCATAGTAAAAGAATAGAAAACCTACTCTCAAAACCCACCGTCAATCTTTTGTTTTGGCTTTTGACCTTTGGGTCTGGGAGGGGAGAAGACACTTGCGCGCACACGCAATTCGCACAACTGTCGTTTACATTGATTTGTTTACGGTAGTTGAGCAGCGAGGAAGGGGCTGACTAGAGAGAGACACTTCAGAGGGAAACAACTTAACCTGCGCTCGAGACGGAGAGAAGCGCGCGACCATCAGCTCGTCTCGCGCAGCAGACTCTCAGTAGTACACGCTCTCTTCTAGTGTGCGTCACATCGTCGCGTCTCCTGTCAGCCGCAGTTACGCAGAAGCCACAAACTCCACTTTACTGAAATAAAGAGCTACTCGTGTTTCAAAAAAGGATTCAAGAACAAGGATACTATTTTGTCAGATAACCATAATGCCAAAAATGGTTTCAACTGGGGATTCAAAAGATGTGTCAAAGACATCAAAAGGCAATGGACATCACACATCACAGATATTTCACTGCTTAACAACCCTCGTATGTTTTATGCTGTCGGCGTCTTCGGTGGCAGTTTGTCTGTTTATGAACGTCAAAACTTCTCATCTTGAGCGTAAAGTTGAGCTTCTGGAGATGGAGAGACTGTCTGTGATTCAACCTGTGCACGCGACATTGGATGCGCACGCGACTCTTTGGGATGCCATAGAGAAACTTGTGCAAGAGGTGAGTGAGGCGACTTTTAAAAAAACATTCTTGCCTACTTTTATGAACATTGAATGAAAATGAGGCAATTTATCTGGCTTTCAGTTTGGTTTTATATTGCATTATGTGTTTAGAACACATTATTATGCGACTAAAAGTGAAATTAATTAGAGAATAGCTGTTCATACTATAAACGTTTAGATTTGTCTCATGTGTTTTCCCCATAGGCTATTTTGAATTACGCGTTGCTTTGTCTTATAAGATTAAATAAAATCTGTCAATTTAAACCAAAATATTGTTGGTTTAACTTAAAAAATTAATTTAATTTAGTAAGTAACCTGGTTGCCTTTAAGTTAATTGAAATGAAAAAAAAAACATTTAGTTAATACAATGAAGGAGTGGTTTAATCAACAGAAACTCAAAATATTATGTTATCTGACCCACATAAATGATCTTATCTCATCTTAAGTTGATTTGATAAAAATGTTTTTTTTTTGATAAATCATGAAAATAATTTTTACAGTGTACTTTTTCTGTTTTTTTCTATGGATTTCACCCCCATACAGTGTTATTTTAAATGACTAATGTGTAAATGTATGTCATATACATCTGTTTTCTCAGAGACTCAAAGAGGGGGTGTCGAAAATCCGCACAGCTCGAGAAGCGGCGCAAGAGTGCTCGTGTCCTCCAGGTTTGTTCTGCTGCATGTGCCAGAGATACTTTTTAAGTTTTGTTTATCTTTCTTTCTCTAAAACTACTGAGCCATCTTCGCTCTATTTTTATCTCAAAATCTGAACAATGCCTTTAATTGGTTCAGGTGACATGACAGGTGACTTCCTGCTAGCATGTTGATAAGAGTGTTCAGCTCAATAGGGACTTGTCTTATTCATCTGTCTTCAGTTGAACTTTATCCCACCAAAACATTGTGTATGTATTTTGAAAGAATTGTTCCAATCAAGCTCTTGGAATGATGGAATTAGTCACTGTTTCATCTCACCATTGCAATTTACACTGTTAACTTAAGTTTAATTGCTGCTGTAAAGTTAAATGGTGCCAACGTTATAACCTGCAGTATGAATTGAATTACTAAAAAAGAAAATCAAGTTCAAACTCTGAAAACTCATGTAATTGAGACGGAGTAGCAGACATTATTGTGGCAGGTTAAATAGATGGATGCAGAGATGTTGTAATGATGAAAAAAAGCATTTTACAGCGTGGATAAGTGACAGTGTTCTGACTTTTCGGTGTGACCACAGGCAGAACCACAGCTTATATACTTCATGCTGAATTAAATAACTCACATGTGGAAGTTATAAAGATGAGTGGCGCTCCTCTGTCCACAGAGGCCAGTGGATGCCACAGATTTATTTTGTAAGCTCAGCTACGAGACATTAAAATTCATTACCAGCTATCGGTGCAAAGTAGAGGAGAGACAGAGGATACTTAACCTTGCATGAATTTCTTGCTCTGTTTTCATGTTTTAGTCATTGGAAATTTGACTGTTGCATGAAAGAAAATGACAGGTTTACACCAGCACTGTTAAAGAGACGTACTCTCCCAGGGCATTGTGGAATTATGGAGAAATTTACTAACCTATGAAGATTTCATGGTAGTGGTGCCTGTACCAAAAGAGGGCCCCCCTTATACCCTCTGATGTTGTTGCTAAAATGTGGGTGTAATTGAACTTTTAGTCCCATTGGACACTACATTTTTATTTAAGCTCAACTCAACTTTAAAGCTCTTTTATCTTTTTTTTTTCTCTGAATTCTTTTCCCAAGGACTGGTTTCATATCTATTCATACAACCTTATCATGCACTCTGTTCTCTTTCCATGCTTAACTTTGCCATGAGCAAAGAGCATATTATAAATTCAGTTTATCCCTGATATTGAAATATCAAAGAGCACAAAAGCCTTAAGAACAGAAGGAAGAACGGGAAATACATCAAAAGTCGTCTTGTAAGATCAGTGAACTCTGATAACTTTAAAAAGGACAGTATCTCATATCTTCAATTGTCTGTAAGAGACTTGTTTTAGTTTCTATGTACCTGTATTACCTTTTCTTACCTGGGGCCTCATTTATAAAGCTTGCGTACGCACAAAACGGGGCTGAAAACATGCGTACGCCAGTTCCTGCGCAAAAGGTGGGATTTATAAAGAAAAACTTGACGGGAAAATTTGCGCACCTGCACGCAAACTCTGACCCATGCGTACGAACGTTTTGGAGATGGAGCACTTTGGCGACACCGATGGTGAGCTGGAGTTAAATGTATTTTTGGTCACTTTTATACAGAAAATCTAAAGAAAATTAAACCTATACAGAAAGATTATACAAATACAATTTCAATCACCAAGCCTGTCACTTGAAGCAAATATCCATTCCTTCTTAAATGTCCGCGGCAGCGAGCGTGTTGAGCCGTTTAGTGAAACTGACGCAAATAAGTTTAAATAAATAAAATACTAGATATAAACATTTATATTAAATATGCCATTCAAATTAATGGAGTTAAACACTTAAACATGAAATCATTACTGAAGTTACAACATTTTTTTAAATTCAATCATTAGAAATATTTGTTGTGGATGCGATTGTTTTTTGAACACTTTTCCTGTGGCGTGCTTTAATGTTTTAACCACAGAGATAATTGCTTATCATGATAATACCAGATTGTCTGAGAAAATAGTTTCGTGCAAATAATGCCCAAGGCCTATCTGTTTCCATTAAAAATATAAATCAATTAAAAATACAATTCGGCAAGTGGAAAAGATTGAGAAAATGTATTTTACACTATTTGATTTATGTAGGCTATTCAAAAACAAGGCAAGGATAGACAACTACTTGATTTGTATTAATGTAATGTTTCTTGTACCGTTTATATCATTTGCATATGATTATTCATCCACGTGATAACGTTTAAGTTATCACGTGGATGAATAATCATATGCAAATGATATGTAGATGAGGATCTGCATAGTAAAACTAGGCGTTGTAAGCTCCATATATGGTTATTTCAGGTGGAGACGCATGTACGCACAATCTTCCGCTGACTGGGATTTATAAAGTGAATTCTGCGCAGGTTCTGGCGTACGCACGGTTTTATAAGTCTGAATATTTTTTTGCGTACGCCATTTTTGGCTTTCGGGCGCACGTACACTTTTAGTAAGATTCCTACGCACAGTTTTATAAGTCTGAATATTTTTTTGCGTACGCCATTTTTGGCTTTCGGGCGCACGTACACTTTTAGTAAGATTCCTACGCACAGTTTTATAAAGGAGGCCCCTGGACTGGGCTTGCTTATTTGTTTTTGAATAACACCCCCCCCCCCCCCCCCCCCCTTCTATTTTTTCTATTAAGTTCTATTTTTGCCAAATGTAAAGGCCCTTTCACACAAAAAGTGAAATAAGCCTCAGGCTGAAGGAAATGCAAATTCACACCTGTACAATAGAGGGTGCAGCTCAAACAAACCTCCAACACTCTTTCTTCAACAATAAAAACAACAACAAAAAGAAACACAAATGTGATGTTTAACTAAAGTCATTTTTGCTGATTATTATGGTTGAATTGGATCATCGAAGGTCAGCAGCAAAGACATTTGTTAATAAAATGAGATTAAATACATAACGAATATCTGCATTGCAGGTTTGCAGAATATTCCTAGTTTGCATTTCAGTGTTTTGAATCATATTGAGGAATACTGAATCTGTTTTTGCTCATGTGATGAGTAAACTACGGTAACAATTCATGTTCACACAGCGCACACAACGCCTCTGCACTTACTCATGATTTCACTCAACATGAGGACAGGAGAGGTGCCAGTCTATAAATGGAAAAACATAGTAACTTGCGTTTCTTTTTTGAAAATGTAGCTCTGAAATTTTGTTGTAAATTTAAAAGCGATGCATTACTTCACTAGTTACTTGAAAAGCACACGATTACATAACTCACGTTACTTGTAATGCGTTACCCCCAACATTGCCTATGGCAGACATATGTTTTAAGATATCTTTGGAGGAACCTTCTCTCCATGTTAAGTTTTGTGTATGTAACCCCTCCGGCTGTACTTCACTGCTCTGAGCGGGATTCGAACCGGCACGGGAGGCCAAAGCATCTAGTGTCAGTCGCTAGCGCGCCTCTTGAGGCCAGAGGAGTGAGGTTTACTCTCACAGCTCTTACTAGCTGGCCTCTGATACATGTAGATCCCAATAACATTATTCATCAGACACTTGATACTTCTGTGATGCTCTTTTAAGAGATGCTTGGTAAGGCAACCATCAGTAGTGTTAAACCCAAGAGATGTTCTATTACTTTTCTAAGCAATCATTGTCAGGTGTATGATTTACACCTGGAGAATGATGTAACAGAAAACAAGTCCATATACTTACGCTAAAGGAGCTGCAACTAGCCAGAATCATAGTGGGCTCTTTTTAATGTGGGCCATCACATTACATTTGTCCTTCACAGTGACGTTTTAAATCACATTATGTAATGATATTAATATAAAAATACTGATGTTTAATAGTTTTGATTTGATTATGTACATCTTTACCAGTTTACACCAAAATAGTGAGGTCAATTCTATTAAAAAAGCCCGTTTTTATGATGCTCATGGGAGCTTTTATTGGCTCACAAACTATAGTTGATGGCATTTGTTTAACGTTAATGTTATAAGGATGTCTATAATTTACAGGCCCACTGCTAGTATAACACTGACATTTAATCATGTTATTTACTGTGATATAATATTATTCTCTTTAGTTGTTATTATTCATGGTTGGGGACCAAACATGCATGAAGAATACAATTGAAGTGGCCAGGAAGTAAGTCTTGTTTCTTATAGGTTTTCTACAGTGAATAGACCTTTTGTCTTTCTCACTTATGTTGCACTTCCCATCTCCAATTAAAGACTAAAGGTGCTTTTGGTGAATCGAAATGTTTTCTTGAGCTGAATGGTAAACCTGAGTCATGCATCTGTGCAATTTGCTGTTCCTTCCTTTGCCTTTAATGGGCTTCCTTTCATGGCAAACATCAGAAAAAAACACTTGAACTATAGACACAAAAGGACTACCTGTGGACCATAATGAGCTCAACAAAGCAATTAATTGACTCAGGCCTTGTCAAAGCTGAATCCACTCAGACTTTCCTCTCAACCTGAAATGACGACACTGGTCACTCAGAGCTCAAAGATGAATGAGATATTGAAACAACTAGCCGCGCAGACACTTCCCAAAGACGGTTGAATTCATTCTAGCTACTGTAAAAAAGTGATCAGTGAAAAAGTAAGGAAACCCATTGCCTTAAAATTATTAAGTAGGCTAAGTAAACTTCATGCGTAGCCTAATTGAAAAAATTAAGTTTTGCCAACTCGATAAATCCACAACTTATTTTTTTCAATTATGCATGAAGTTTAGTTAATTCATTATTTTAAGGCCACAGGTTTCCTCACCCTTTTTTAAGTTGTCAGCTGATCACTTTTTACAGTGCTGCTACCAGTAATAGAGAATACAACAGTATGGTCTTTAGCAATGTTATAACATTTTAACAATAAATTATAATGTCTTCTAGATACTTTTGGTAAAGTTTTCTTTATTTACTATATCTTGTAAAATACAATTTTGTTTTGTTTTTATGAGTTTTAAAACCCTCCTCTTTTTGGTTTAACCCTCCTCTTTCTGTGGTTAACAGCTGAAAGCATTCATTCAAAGTATTCAACATTAATTTTCTTCATATTTCCTTGTCATAATTATTATTACTGTTTTGTTTTTTGTCCTGTCGTCTTAAGAACGAAAAATCGTCATTTTAAAGTGCCCTACTCTACATGTTGTGACACAGCCATATCACCAGAATACAGATGTTTGCATTCATTGTCTCTAGAGATACCACATTCATGACTGAGTTCAATAATACATCTATGTTTTTTTACTTTTCACAATTAAGCCTGAAGCTATACTGGCCAGTGCTCTGAAAACCACTGCTATTGTCGCTACAGACAAATACATTATTTTAAAGCCAAAATCCGAGCATGACTGTGAAAATCTACAGCAGGAAATATCTGCATGTTTCACATAACTGCGTGACCGTATACTCTGAACCTGAGGGCAATGTAGATCCTAACCCGTCACGGATCCGGACACCTAGTCTCCTCTCCCAGGTTGGGAGGTTGTTCTGGAAACAGCGCGACGTGCTTGGATAAACGTGCCTCTTAAGAATGTAATCCGCCCTTGTTTTATTGGCCTACCCATTGAGACGGCTGTAAGCTTTAATGCTTCCTCCAAAAGCTGTCTAGGGCTGTAAGGGTTTCGCTGTGGGTGAGATGGAGGGGTACAGATTATCTGTTGGCCTCTGTGTTGGTTTTGAACTTTTTCATGTCTGATCTACATTAAGCTTTCCCCTCTGTGCATAAGTGTAGTCATATGCTATACCTTCACGTTGATTAAAGTAAGCATGAAGCGAGTTAACGTGAAAATCTAGCCCTTTCGATGCACCCTGGGTGCTTACGTGTTTCTTCACACCGTGTTAGAAGGTTACTTTGCTGAGAATACGAGGAGATGCTCTGGAAAATTAATAAATATTTCTCGCCAGAACCGACTGGCCAACTTTAGCAATTGAATCTCCAGCACACATATCGCATTGCTTTGTCAAGGTGACTCCAAAATAACAATGCAGAAACTATTTTGAAAGGACAGTTCGCCCAAAAATGAAAATTCTGTCATAATTTACCCAAACTCATATGGTTCTGAAAACTTTCTTCTGTCGAACATAAAAGAAGATATTTTGAAAAATCGCCTCTTTTTTTTTTGCCCATATAATGGAAATCAGTAGTAACCAAATAATTTGGTTACCACATTCTTCAAAATATATTCTTTAATGTTTCACAGAAGAAAGAAAGCCATACAGATTTGAAGCTACACAAGGGTGGGTAAATGACGAACTATTCTTTAAGTGCAGCCTACGTGCACATATTATGTGGCACAAACTTTTCTTATTACTTTTTATTTACATGAGTCTGTAGCTGCTTGGTTTTGCGAAATAGGTAGTCAGAATGTATCTCCATCAGGATCTAGCTAAATAAATAGAAAATAAAGGCAATAGCGGTATAGGTTCTGTACTCTCGGCTTATTAAAAGCATCTGTCTGTAGTTTGTGGGAGGGCATTTTGCCATACTCTCAACATCACTGTAAAAACTCCCTCCCTGTTTGGCTGCAATATTTCCCAGTTTCATTTGAATGAAATGTGAGGCCATGTGCCCACTGAAAATAGAGAGGAGATATGGAAGCAATTATGGCATGTTAGGTCTGATAATAAGAAAAAATAGGTGATTTGTTGATCATATGGAAGACTCTCGCCGTCATCTCACACCTCACAAGATTTTATACATTTGGAGAACATTTATACCTCCTTGCTCAATCCATGATTTAAAAAATCTCCAATTACAGTAAAATAACACCAGGGTGCTTTTGTAACTATTTGAAAACTGCCATGAAAGCTCATTCAATGTTTTTCTGCTTTGTCAAAAGTAATCAACCTTATCTTTTCTGTTTAATCTCAAAGAGGATGTCAATTTAGAAATGATAAGAGCGCTGTGTTCTCTCTGTGGTGCAGTCCTGAATTTCATGCCTGTGAAGACCTTTTTTTTTTCTTTTTTTTCAGTGGTTAAGAGTTTTTACTCATCAGATCTTGGCTCAGCTGTTTGTTTGTTTCGGTCTGCATGCACGGAAGAGTTGGCAGGGCTGTTGCTGTTTTAATTCGTCTCCTAATTTGTTAAACAAGTGTTAAAATGCTCGTTAAGCACTTGCAGTTGGCAGAACAGAGCCAATTCTCAGGCTCTCTGAAATATAAGTAAGCCAGTAATTCAGTGTTCTCATAACAGCTTACTGGATTCTATCATCATTCATTTATCTTCATGTCATATCATGTACAAGCGTTTTTATCAGAGTTGTGATTGTGAGAGCGAAGTCTGTTTTGAATACGATTAAAAAGTGTTGTCAGATTCATAAACAAATTACTCTTATGATCCGGTTATTTTAGTGAATCAAAAGCAGAGTAGTCCTATTCACAAAATAAATAACTCTTTTGAGCTGGTTCTTTAAAAATAAATTGAAAGATTATTCATTTTAATTTTTAAATTCTGCCATGTATATTTTACAGCAGCAGAGAGAGAATTTCTTTCAGATAGATCAATATAAAAGCAAACTGGACAATGAAATGTACCTTAATGATTCTGAATCAAATCAGAGAAATGGTTAGGGAAAATTTGTATTGGACACAGAGAGACAGAAGAGAGAATTTATCTTTATTTACTCTAGTCTCTCCACTGAACCATTCTTTATTATCTCATTCACATATCCCATTTCCTCCCAGTTATTCTTGATCTTTCAATGGGGACCCGTCGCCGGTTTAGTCACACATGCCGCACATCATGCTGTCTGTTTGCATAATTGTGTGTACTAAAGGAGCCTGGTCCTTGTCCTAGCATCGTCAGGCCTAATCTTAATTGCAAATCTCCCAAATGCCTCCAGCGAGCCAGAGAATTTATTTTCTCCCTCTGTTGTATCCCCCATCTGTGTGGCAGCGTGCCATGTCTTTTCACATTTTAAACTTCTCCCCTAACTGTACTTTTGGGTTGCATGGTCCACGGCAGAAACTTGGAGCTGTGGAGCCTTGTTTCCTAGACTGGGATTTTGAACAGGGTTGCACTTTTTTCAGTGCCAGGGGGAGATCTTGCCATTTTCCTGAAACGTTTTTTACTGTCAAGCTGTGAGGTTTGTTTTACATCGTTTTCACCTCGGGGTTTTCTGGAAACTGGTCTTGCGTGATTAAAAAAAGGAAAAAGAATCGGACTGTTTAGTTCAGATGTTGCTTAATTTAATGTAAAACCATGAAAAGACAGTAATGGTTCCTCATCATTCCCAGTTATCAATCAAGCAACTTTACCGTTTTTTACCATCAAAATTACAAACATTTTTATGCTGTGTGAGCTATAGTACTAGCCTTAGCAAGCACAAAGCTTATGGTTTTCAACCAGGGAGCCTCAGCAAACATCTAGGTCGCAGGAAAATGATTACAAATGTAAAATAAGGGTAGCCTACGTTTACACGACAATGATGTAGCGAAAAAAGGAACGTTTTTCCTTTGTCATTTTGAAAAGTTTCTCGTACAGAGGACAACGTTGTCAAAACGTTCCCCGTTCACATTGACCCGCGAGCACGACTAAAAACGCAGTATTATTCATGCCAAGCCAGTAGTGGGCGATGTCACTATGTAAAGAAACACTACGCTCCTATAGACTGAACACGTAATACGTGTAAATACAAATAAATACATTTATTCTAGCTTAATGCATTAGTTTTTTTATCAACACTTGAATGTGGGTAAGTTTAATACAAAAGCAACATTTTGAGCAAAAAGATGAGAAAAACGTGTTTCTGTCAAAGACTACATCCAGATCAGATTCAGAAAGATGATCAACTCATAGATGGAATAGATCACGTCTATCAACATCCCCAAAGCTTGTACAGTCCTATAGCTCGTCCTGGGTCGACATTTCATTCAGTAACATTAGGGTTTGATTTATATGCTGTTTAATGCTGATGATCGTGTTATTTTACACATACATCTGCCTGCATATGCTATCGCTTGTTTCTGCTTCATCTTCGCAAGTGTTTTGATCAGGAGATTCTGTACTCTTTCAGAAGATGTGTAATAGCGCCCCCTACCATATAACAGTGAAAACACGGTAAGGCAAAAAAAATTGTCAATACCGGGCAAACATAGCCTGGTCCTACCAGACTCTCATACATTTTATTTGTACAGAGAGTCTGGCCACTCTCCATTGACAAGCGTTAACTTCCTTGAAGGCGGGTACTCTGTTTAAGTTTAAAACTATTTGATCTGCCCAGAGCCACTCTGGATCTGCCATAACCAATCGCTAACGTTTGGTCGAGACGTATGTCGACAACTCAAACTAGCGCACCTCAACGTCATCGTTCTCAGCCACTCCCTCTTTTCCTTGATTGGACCGCCCAAAAATTGGCCGGAGAAAATCCAAGAATATACTGCAAACTCAGACGGAGTACTGAAGGAAAAAGAAAATTGAGCGGAAGTAGGGCGGAGCCAGGCTAGGGGAAACAGTTAAACTTGACTAAAATGCAAAAAAGTACCAAATCAAGATGTGAACTGAAGATTCCTTTTATTATTTCCCCCATAACAACTCAATTTATTAACAAACAAACAGTTCTTGACATTTCTGTAATGACAAACAGAATTGAGGTTAATTAATTTGGGATATTGACAATCCCAGTTTCTGTTAATATTTTTTTTTTTTTGAAAACAAGCAGCTTTGCCATTATTACAACAGAAATACCATGGGGGGCCTTTGAGTCAAAAAGGTTAAAAAGCTGCTGTAGTAGAGTTTGAATGAAATAGGCAGCTTCATAACACTACATGTGGAGCTCCAGTGACTCTCCATGCTCTCTAAGTTCTGTGCACTGCTGTACTGATTCATTCTGGGACGTCTGATAAACAAGCATCAGCGAGACATGGCCTTAGTGCAGCTGCATTCAGTTATCTGAAGAGAAAGAATTCAAATCCGTGTGAAGACTATTTTGCAGACTAAGTCCAAGTTGCGTGCAGTTGTTGGATTTGGGATGATGGTAATCTCCTAATTGTGTGTGTTATTGCAGCCTGTTTTGATTGACTGAGAGATAAGATGCTTTGCCTTCCTCCTTCAACCAGACTCTATTGAAGAGCAATTCAACAGATGTCATTTATATTTTTACTTTTCTTCACTGGAGGAAAAACACACTCTATATTTTATAAGTGTACTGGGCTGACCTGTTGAAATTTATGATAAATTCTCCCAGGATAAACAGACTCTTGTTGGGAAAGTTTTTCCTGTATTTTCTATTAAGCGTATACAGCTTGTTTATATGTGTGTGTTGGCTCTGGCAGGCCGGTTTGTGTTTGTGTTTTTTGAGTCTGAGTGAATGTGTAGGCCTCTAGCACTTGGTGGTGGGGGTTGTATACTGAACGTCTGGCATCCCTCTGATAGTCTAAGTCAGACTTTGTCTGCTGCTAGTGAGCTTCAGCTGTGTCAAATAAACATGATCCTGTTTTGGACCACAACTGTTGATTACACACAGTTGTAAAGTACATTTCAAACATTCTATTAGACAAATAACGTGTTTAAGTGTTAAACTGCATTGTGGCATCTCAAGATAAATTAATAAAAATTCGGTAATACTTTAGTTTAGGGTCCAATTCTCACTATTAACTAGTTGTTTATTAGCATGTATATTTTTAGCATATTGGCGGTTTATTAGTACTTATAAAGCACATATTAATGCCTTATTCTGCATGACCATATTCTACATCTCTAATCCTACCCAATACCTGAACTTAACAACTACCTTACTAACTATTAATAAGCAGTAATAAGGAGTTTATTGAGGCAAAAGTCGTAGTTAATAGTTAGTTAATAGTGAGCATTGGACCCTAATCTAAAGTGTGAACAAAAATCCAATAAGCAGTACTGTTTAAACATTTATGGTTTTCATTTTTTTTTTAATGAAAATGGAAGAAGTCTATTATTATGCTCACCAGGGCTGTATTAATTGGATCAAAAATAGTCAAAACGGCAATATTGTGGATTGTTACAATTTAAAATCACTGTTTTCTATTTTAAAAATCTAATTTTTTATTATTTTTAAAATCTAATTTATTCCTGTGTTGGTAAAGCTGAATTTTCAGCATCATTACTCCTGTCTTCAGTGTCACATGATCCTTCAGAAATCATTCTAATATGCTGATTTGCTGCTCAAGAAACATTTCTTATTATTTGTGTTAAAAAACAGTTGTGCTGCTTAATATTTTTGTGGAAACTGTGTTCATGTGTCATCATTTTTATCAGGATTCTGTGAATAGAAAGTTCAAAATAACAGCATCAATTTGAAATATAATTTTTTGATCAATTTAATACGCCCTTGCTAAATAAAAGTATTTCTTTAAAAACAACCAACAACACAAACAAACAAAAACAATAGTGACCTATATGTATAGTTTTAGAGTGCAAAGTTCCTAGGCACTGGCCAAAAAATGTCTGTATTACCTCAGTTAAACTTGGCATTGATAATTCTTTTTTATTTATTTATTTTTTCCCCCACACATATGAGAGACACAATTTGGATCCGACATTGTGGTTTCAGTTTGATCTCTTGGTATTGATTGTGTTTAGAGATTCAAATGCAGAATGTGCTTGTTAAGGGTGTCTCTTCAGGTAGTGTTGTGCATGTGTCTATGTAGACATTTTGGTGACTCGCATCACAGACCTTGAAATCCCTCTCATCCTTCACAGAGAAAAACAAACTTCCGGACGTCCCCCTAGCGTTCATGCCGTGGTGAGAATGTTAGTATGTGTTCGAGAACAGAGGTGGGTCTGTTTCTCCCGCCTATTTAGAAAATGTAAGTGCTGGTCATCGTTTTACTCTGTTTGTTTATGCTGTTCTATAGTGGAACAACAAGATGAATTAAATGAGCTGGAATAAATACCCTCTATTTGTTTTTCCCTTTCTTGTACGTCTTTTGTTGAACGCTAAAAATGTTGAGTCTGGTTTACAGAGGAACATCCCGTGTCTGAGAGGTCATTGAAGTGTTGGGCTGGATTAGAGGTTTGCCTAAACAATGTGAGTCTGGTTTTGTGTTTTGCCTTGGAATGAGTATTTTAAATGAGTGATGGAAATCAACAGATTAAGTATAACAATGTTAAGGGAGTAATGTTTACTACGTGTTAAACCAGGATAGCTCGAGTTAGTGAGACCTTCGACTGTTATCTAGACCGACGGCTCCCCTGTCAGCTTGGACACAGACCACACAAAGTCAACTAAAGGTCAGACCACAACTAAAAAAATGTGACATCATCGAAACAACATGCATCACTGGGGTGCAATTACGTTCTTTCTGCTCTCAGAATAGACATTTTATTTTATTTTATTATTATATGATACTTTTTTTCATTAGAAATGTATTAAATTAAATTATATTATTTTGTACATTTATTACAGTATATTATCTATATTATCCAGATCGTAACAATTAAAAATGTTAACAATATTAACAGTTTTGCAACCTAAAAACACCAGATGATAAAAATGTAAAATGATGATAAAGATGTGATAAAAAATGACTGTATGTTGGTTAAAGAATAATGCTTTATCTACAATGTGCGTAACATGCATATCATTCTGTAAAAAATATTACAAATAGTCTTGGTCTACTGCTTTTCTTTGCTCAGCAGGCTCAGGTATCATGCTGTTTATTGACAGGCCATAGAGGAATGGTTATGAAAATACAGTGTTGTTTTTATCTTTATGTGTGCCCCGGTTTCAGTGAGCCTTCAGGTGTTTCTGCTTTGCACAGTTTGACATCAATTCTTGCCATTCACTCAGTAGCACATCTGTTCCTGTCAGCATGCACACAATCACACATTACTCACCAGACAATCTAGATAGTGACTCATCTGCAACTATACACACAAACTGTCTGTTTACAGTTAATCCACTGCCCAGGAAATGATTCCTACTGAAACTTCTTTCACTTTTGATTATTCTGTCTCCTCCACTTAGTAATACATCTGTCTCAGTTTGGCTTGGATTTATATTAATGTTCATCCAAGACCGGGAGCATTTAATTTAGCCATCTGCTAATGTGATTATAGTAATTCCAGTGAATCTTCATTGAGTTTACTGAGCCTTGTTTTATTTCACTACAGTGGACGCTAAAGTTCAGTTAACCGTATCTGATCTGCATCACTTATATCATGGAACTCTGAAGTTCATGGCATTGAAAAGTTGTAAAATTAAATAATGTCACACAAAAAGAGATCCATTGTATATATATATATATATATATATATATATATATATATATATATGATAAACAGAAGCTCAACCGAACTTGCTTGACGCCTGAGAACAAACCTCATTGGTTCTTGCTGAAGCTCAAACGTGCTGCGTAACACGAGAATGAACTTTGTTGGTTCTTGTTGAAGCTTTAACACCAGAATGAACCTCATTGTTTCTCGCACGTCAAGCGAACATGCTTGAGCTTCTGTATACCACAACTGATGTGTTCGCTGATTAATGTTTATATGTGAATAAAAGCCTAAATTCAATCTGTTCATCATATAAATCAATCGAGTCTCTTCAGAAAATTTAGACTAAACCGCTCGATTCATATGGATTAATTTTACAATCTCTTTATGAACTTTTTGATGCATCAAAGTGGTAGTTGTGTAGCTGTCTATGGAGGTACAGAAATCACTCAGATTTCATCAAAAAGATCTTTATTTTTATTCCTAAGATAAACAAAAGTCTTATGGGTGAGGCTGAGTAATTGATGACAGAATTTTCAATTTTGGGTGAACTGGCCCTTCACTCTCAGAAAAAAGGTACAAAAGCTGTCACTGTGGCGGTACCTTTTCAAAAGGTACACCTTTGTACCTAAAGAGTGCATATTAGTCCCTCAAAGGTACATATTGGTACCAAAAGTGTACATATTAGTACCTACATGGTACATATTAGAACCCTTTTGAAGGGTATTGTCCCAGTGACAGCTTTTGTACCTTTTTTTCTGACAGTGTTCAATATTTTGGTCATTTTATCATTACCTAAAGTTACAAAGCTAAAGTTCAGCCAAATGTTTAATAGTTACGGGGATGCTATTTATCCTAGCGCCTCGGGCCATAGACGTTGTAAAATGGATGACTTATTAATGATTATTTTAGTGCCTTTGCAATGTAAGCATCACAACAAAGTATGTAAATACATTTATATGGCAAGTACTTTTTTCAGGCTTAACAGTCTGAAAAAGGTCAGAGACCCCTGGTTTTGGTAGATTTTGAGTATACATATCCTCAGTGTTTGCTTGGTGCATGAGAACCGAGCGAAGCCCCATAAGTGTTGCTCCGCTGTCTTTTTATTATTACTTCTTGTTTTTAAGAGCCTGTTAAGATGACCGACCTCTGTGAAATGTTTGAAGGCTTGTATTAACTATTAATCTAAACAGATACTTAGCACCCGCCTTTCCCAGAGCCTCAGAGATCACGGGCAGTGCAGGTGTACACCAGTAGCACAGCACTTCTGATGAAATATGGTCCAGACTTCAGACCTGTGTTTCTCATTACCACGCATCGAGATTTAAGCTTTCTGGAGTGGCGTCTTCCCTCCTTCGCTTCTAATGGAAAGAGTGTGAGATCTGTGCACAGCAGAGATACAGGAGGAAAGGGCTCAGGAGACTGACAGGGCTTCTGGCCTACATATGTTATTGTCGTTACTCCATTCAGTTAATGAGGAAAGACTGGGAGTACAGGTTGTAAAAGTAAACCCAGTAGAACCGAATCCTTCCTGTGCATTTATTGTTGGACAGTTAACATCAGGTATCACTCTTTGTTCGCAGATCTGGTCCACCTTTGAAGATCAGGTCAGGGTTATTGACACTCATTGATCCGTTGTCAATGTGTTTCTTTTTACAATACACACCTGCTCTGAACCCCATACAAGATGGACTGACATCACTTGAATGTTTTAAAGGCTTCTGTCTTTAATATGCAATTCAGCTCAAATTATCTGAGATTCGTAACTTTTTGAGTCTGCTTCACATTAAGTTATTTGACATAATTATTTATAGGCTTTAGAGTAAATGCCATATTTAAAGGTTGAGAAATTTTGACCAGAAAACATTCATACCAGATCCTAGAACGGAGTGGTCTCCATATTACAGGTAATTGACATCAGCTAAAAAGGAAATTGATTTTAGGCAGAGCAACTTATTAGGCTATGTTTATGAAAGATTGTTTTTTTTTATGGAAAATGTACAGATGTATCATCCACAAAACAACCAGGAACATGTATTAAGAAAGGAAATAGGGTCAATTTTGACTTTAAGAAAGTACAGAAGGACTGGGTATCGTTAGATTTCCCAATTTGATTAAATTACTTGATTTGATTTGGTTACTTTTTTTATTCAGTTTGGCTACGTTCACACTGCCAGTTTTTGGGATTGACAACCGCATTTACTTACAGGTGTGAGTCTCGAAATAGTGCCGTTCAAACAGCAGCTTGTAGTAGCGTCTTTTATTCTGTCTGTATAAACGTGCAATGGGAGTCAATCCCGTATTCTCTTACCAGTATCCATATCAGCAGTGACCAAAGTATATCAAATATGGCGACGTCCCTAAAACTGAAAAATCGTATCACTTTTCAAACGACAAGAGCTCAATCAAGCCATGAGTTCATCTGTCAAATCTTCATTAACTAAATACTTTTATTTAGCAAGGGGAGCATTCAATTGATCTAAAGTGACAGTAAAGGCCTTTATTTTGTAAACTTTCTAAACTTTCTATTCTTTCAAGAATAGAATCCTGAAAACAATATATCATGTCTTCCACAAAAAAATAAGCAGAACAACTGTTTTCAACATTGAAAATTATAAGAAATGTTTCTTGAGCAGCAAATCAGCATATTAGAATGATTTCTGAAGGATCATGTGACACTGAAGACTGGAGCAATGATGCTGAAAATTCAGCTTTGATGTCACAGGAATAAATTACATTTTAAAAACAGTTGTAGGCAGAAGTGATTAGATGGATGTTTGTTTTCGGTTAAACCATCAAAACACTAAACTTGGTTAAGGTTTTTATCTGACAAAATTATTATTAATTATTAAAAAAAAAACAGACAAGAAACTCACATGGAAAAGCATAAATTGACTACAACATAATCAGTTATTAATATTTTGTTGGTTATCTCTTGTTTTTGCATGTCTTCAGAATTTCTTAAATGGCAGCCTTGCCAAAAATGTTCCGCTCCATTTGGCATGTTTCATTGATTTATCACAAATAAAAAATGTACTCCAAGCACAACTACACAATATGCTAACACATTTTTTATAGTATTTGAAAAAAAGGTAAGCATGTCAATTTTCCTAGGCCGGACATTACTTTTGGCCACTACTGTATATTCAAATAGAAAAAAAACTTTATTAATAATTCACAGTATTTGAATCATAGTGTATGAAATGTATTTAAGTGTTTTATTAAAATATTCTGTCACTGAATGTCATGATAACTTGAATATGTTGATTCAGTTACTGATCTGACAGATTCAGTGGGTTCATTCAGTGAAAGTTTGACAATTTGTACTGATTCATGAAGAGGACCGACGCATACCAGTCATTTGTTCATGAATCAGACTACACTGGTGGCACTTTGTTATTGCATGCAGCCAACGAAGACAATTCAATATTAGAAAGACTAATACTGCTGCATTACACATCTAAACTGGAACTCAGTGTTTCATAAGTCATTGCAACATTTAAAAAAACATCAATGGAAAGTGTTTTGCTGGAGTTTTTGCATGTGTCTACTTTAGGTTTCATGGTAAAGAATTTGATTCCAGTTTAAGAGCAAAAGCGTCTGTAAGCTGAGCCCAGAAATGCATGGGTTAAAGACGCAGTGTAGAAGAGAAGAATTGTCACCCTGTGAGTGATGGCTTAGATGAATGGTCTGGTTACGCCACCCCGCTGATAGAGGCCGGTCCGGTGTCAGCACCCCTGATGTGAGGAGTATGTCAAACTGATGTGGAAAAGGACCTAGTATTTGTGATAGATGCAGGGACAGTCCAGGCTTATGGAACATGGCTGCAGACAGGACACTTAAATTAGCTTTGAATATGTAGTAGTCAAACACGGCCTGGTAACACCTACACAATTTGTGATTTGGGTGAATGTGATTAAGTCCAAGCAGTGACAGCTGTGTGAAAGCTCTCATATGTTTCAGTCTCAGTTTTTGAGTTTTAGCAGACTTTCACATCATTATGCTGCCAGTTAGAGGCAGTGACAGCTGGTTTGGTTGGAGTTTGATTGACTTCTCTTTAGCTGATCCTCTGTCAAGACTGTAAGGGTGAATGGAGGGTCACTAGAGCCTCAACATAAACGTCATTGCCATAGAAACCAATGCAGATATTCCGGAAAACGAAAGTGCCACGGGACACACAAATCGGATCTGAACAGTTGTGATACACAACATATTATTTAGATCAGATTTAGATAGATTGGATACACAAATAGTCAGGTCAAGTCACCTTTATTTATATAGCGCTTTTTACAATACAGATTGTTTCAAAGCAGCTTTACTGTGATAACAGGAAAACATTTTGATTCTAGAAGAAAATAGCATCATAGTCCAGCTTGGCAGTGTGATCATTGCCTATGAGAAGGTTTGGTGATTTTTATAGAAGCTATAGTGATCTTGGGATGGTCTCCTCATACACTTCACATGCCTAGCATGATTTACTCAAGTACCACATGTTCCTAACTTCCTAGATCAACATTTTATCAACTAATCATATTTTAGCAGTAGAGTTAGGGGCTTGATCAACTTTCTTTTTATTTCTATATTTTACAAAGGTTAGAGCTATTTTTGTTTGATAGGAATTGGGGTGGGCTGTTGAATATTCAGTTAGTGAGGTTGACTATTGATTTTTTTATTAATATCTTATTCTTATTAATAATTCTTATTATTATCTTATTAATATCATTAATATCTTAAATGAATGTGTTTTAAAGCGAATGAGTGTAGAAACAGAGTCTATGCTGACAGTCTGATATTTCTGCTGACAGTCCAACTGCTTATTATTTTCTTTTGTACGTGTATGTCTTTATATTTAAGAAGGGAATCCTTTGCAACAGGATCATCTTATTTAAGGGTCCTTGGCATAATAAAGTTTGAAAACCCCTAAGTGAGACTGTCAGCACACTAAAAACCCTATACAGAAAGCTGTCTCTAATTTCATCCACTTTACAGCACCGCCGCTACAACCATCAAAGCACCACTTTTGTAACAAATTCACTGCCTTCAACAATCAATTTCAAGACAATTACTGTCAGACTTCAAATCGTCCTTCAAATGTTCCTGTTATTATGCATAACCCATGGGTCACCATTTTTTGTAAGGACTATGCTGGTTCAGGCCAATCAACAGTTATTTAGCACATATTTATTTGGTGAATGCATGTCCGATATCCTGGAGCTTCATTTAGCGTCTATGGGCCTGTTTACTTCCGGTCACTTCATGCGTTTTTACTGATCAGATAGCTATCTTTATGTTAAATCTCTTCCATTTACACTTGACCACATAAATGTGTCTCTGTAAAAAATATAAATCTGTTGTTTAATTGATTGTGTGTTGAGCCTTCAGGATGCGACGGTGAACTTTTAGATTATTTTGTGGCAGTTTGCCCGTCGGCTTGCTGAGGAGATAGGCTCCTCATCTGCGGCAGGTCATATCTGTGGCGATGAATGTTGCAGTAGCACTGTCATATGTGGCTATCGGGAGCTGGTAGCCTATAGCATGTTCATTTTTTTATTATTTTTTTTACCATTTTGGGAGGAGATTAATTTATACTTGGCTAGTTTCATGTGGAATATGTCTCAAACCACCTCCTGAAGTGGTTTGAGTGATTTAAATCAGCCTCAAATGCGTTTCGGAGAGCATTTACATCTGGTCTCGTCTCTGATGACGTGTTTTCTAGCACAAGGGCAGGACAACCTGTCACTCACATGAGCTCGACCAATAGCAAACCACAACCATCCAATCAATTCCCAATGGACAAAATCAAGTCATTTTTCTTGTTCAAGAAGCCATTTCACTTGAATATACAATAGGGAAGAAAAAATCACAATAGGGAAGAAAAGACTGTAAGCCGAAAACGTATGCATGGGATATTACGATATCACATGAAATAGCCAACAATTCACAAAAATGTAAAATAGTTACGCATTGCCATGAGAGTGTGTTGGCACAGAAGAGTGATTTTCGGAAGGGAGTAAATGGCCCTGACCTTTTCCGAAGTTCCTTTCCTGAGGAGGAATGTGGCCCTCCACCTGCATGACGAAAGACAAACCTACCAACCGCAGTATGTCTGGAATGTGGGCCATTTGCTGCTTTGGACAGCTGCAACTGGCCAGCTCTGGTATAAAGTCCTGGCATGGCCAATAGATCAACGCCCTGCCCAGCGTGATGTTTATTCACTGCAGGAGTGCAGCACAGCACCTGCTGCACCATCACTGCATTGCTAGAGGCGACCCATTAAAGTATCTCTCTCTCTCTCACACATTCTCACTCTAAATCTCCAAGCAAAACAAATGACCCTAACTGCACAAATAAAAATAATTAGAGAGTTTTAATCACTCTAAATGTCCCAAAATACCTTCAAACATGATGATGTCATTAAGTCATTTTAAGAAGCTATTTGTTTCTCATTTCCCGATAGTAAATTTAATTCATGATATTTCCCCCCAAAGTGCACATGTTTTAAATGAGAAACACCTGTTATCCATTAGGCAGCATCAGTGAACTGTTTTTGAATGCATGTTGGTAGCATTGAATATGAACTCAGTGCTAATTTTGCTTGTTCTATTTAAGAGTGAAAATCAGATCATCATTTTATGAATCTAACTAGATCTATTGCCCATCTGTTGTGCTCTGCTTCCCCAATGGCCTTGGAAGATGTAACCTTTCGAGAATGTCAGTTTACATAACGTTCCTAGGGCCGCGTTTAATTCACATCTTGCGTAATTCTCTCTTTGAGGCTTTGTGGCACTTTGGTCTTTAAGCTTTAGAGTCTTTGTGAATCTTTTTTTCTTTTAACCACAGTGCTTCCTGGATAATACTGACACATAAATAGTGATGCTGTACAGCTGGGGCATAGACTGAAGCTTTTTTTCTGGTTGAAAAATTACAAAAGACAGAACAGTGCTTTTCATTTTCATGGTTTTAAGCCAAACTCAAATATGTCATATATTTAATTACATTTATTATCATATAAAAATATTATGAATGTCTGTATGAAATAGGCCTATATAATCAATGCATTACAACTGATCATTGTTCATGTTAGCTCAGCTCCATGAAATAATATTACCAATATTAACTCTTGATTTGAATAATGTATTAGTAAAAGTTGGAATGAACTAAAATTAATAATTATTTAGATTTTTTCTTTCTTTTCATTGTTAGGTTATGTTAACTGTTACCTATATGTCAGCTATATATTTGTTAGCTATATACATAAAGTACCAGTCAAAAGTTTGGAAACATTACTCTTTTTAATATTATTTTTAATATAGTTAAACAAAAGTCTTTTATGCTCATAAAGCCTGCATTTATTTGATAAAAAATGTAAAAGTAAATAGAAAAAGCTAAATATTCATCAAAGAATCCTGAAAAAAGTTTCACAGGTTATAAAAAAAAATATTAAGCAGCACAACTGTTTCCAACATTGATAATAAATCAGCATAGAATGATTTCTGGAGGATCATGTGACTCCGAAAATTGGAGTAATAATGTTGAAAATTCAGCTTTGCATTACAGAAATAAATGATATTTTAAAGTATATTAAAATAAAAAAAATATTATTTATTATTATGGAAAAAAACTGAGGAAAACTGTAATTTCTTTTCTACAGCATTCCTAGATTTAAAGTGCCTAAGTTAGGTTTAGCTGAATTGTTTTTAGTGGCATCAGTGGCACTTTGTGGGTCAAGGTTTGGCTCCTGTCCTGCCTCAAATCAGGGCACTGAACCCTCTGACCCCAGCCTTCCTACAGCCTGGGGAACAGAGAGAAGTCCAGCATGCCCAGTTAAACCAAAGCATTTAGCAGCACTCTCTTTGAATCATTACCTCTGCTGATTACTCCACAAAGACTTTAAGGTCCATGTCCACTGAGTTTACATTTGTTTATACACAACACGTGTCCAGTTTCCGTCTTTAGTCGCAAACGATCTAAATAAGACAGTTGTGGTGGGGAATAAACACAATTTCATTACTGAGTGGGCTTTTCAGCAGCTGCGCGCTCTGCTAGCGCTCATTAATTAGCGCTCATTCATTATGATTACAGAGGGGAATGAGGCTGGTGGAGTCGGGCTGGGAAGTACAGCACAATTATGGGAAGCATTTCCTCCGTGTCTAATGGGTCTCTAATAGCTGTGGATTACCGTAGGTTTGGAACTGGTGAAACGGCAGTGGTTTTCGAACACAGCCCCCAAAGGGACGTCTGACTGGGCACTCAGGGCTCGGCCTAAACCAAAGAGGCGGTCGGGAGGTTACCTCAAGATCTACTGCAGATGATTGGTCTTTCTTGAGAGGGCGGGATGGGCTTAGGATTTGGAAAGCAGTGGCTCAGGATTTATGGTGCATGCATATGCAACTGACCTTCACTGTAATGGATTTTCACTCTGTGTTTAGGACGCGTTAGAAAGCAACAGACACAACAAATCCTGTCGGACAGCCTCAGTCTTCGCTATCCTGCATGCGTCTGTCCCTCATTATAGACTTCCACACCCGCAGCAGCCACAGCCCAAATGTTTTCTTAGTTAAGAGAACTCAGGCAGAATAAACATTAACACAGTGGCTTTCTGCCCATCAGAGGATTGAGAGAAAGAAAGAAAACAAATAACTATCGCCATATGCGCCCTTCCCGCACATATCCACCATAAACCCTCACTGAGAAGGTTAAACGTTTAACTGCGCAATGGAAGCCAACATACCCCTAAGATATTGATGGTGAGTGTAAACAAGGCACAATCCTTAAATAAACAACCAAAACACATACTTTATGAAAAAGCAGGAAATTTCTTTCTGACTAAACTGGAGTGGTTGGATAGTGTCCATGATAAAGAAGAAAAACCTTATTTAAACCACTTTGAAATTTTGTTGGTTTCATATGGTTTTGATAAACTTTTATACCATTTTCAGGCAAAGTTTTAATTTAATAACTAAAATGTAATATAGTATACAATATAAAAAGTAATAAAGGTGAAGTAGTTGTGTTAAAAAAAAGAAAATAATAATACAAATGTTATGCCAAACAGTTTTTTTTTTATTCTGTAAATGAGGCTTTTTCTTCAGTTTGATATTTAAAATATTTAGAATTGTTTTTCATTGTTAAGGTTATGTTAACTATATGTAGTTATCTAATGTTAACAAATGGAAGCTAATTGTAAAATGTAATCATAACATTTTATATAAGAATATATGTAACATCTCAAATATATATATGCACAGTCCTTGCTCAAGAGTTTACACCTTGCAGAATCTGCAAAATGTTAATTATTTTATCAAAATAAGTTTATTTAGTGCTGTCCTGAATAAGATATTTTACATAAAAGATGTTTACATATAGTCCACAGGACAAAAATATAGCTGAATTTATAAAATTACCCCATTCAAAAGTTTACATATTGATTCTGAATACTGTGTCGTTACCTGAATGATCCACGACGGTTTTTTTTGTTTTTTTGTGATGGTTGATCTTGAGTCCCTTGTTTGTCCTGAGCAGTTAAACTGCCCAAAGTTCTTCAGAAAAATCCTCCAATTCCTGCAAAAGTTCAGTTTTCCAGCATCTTTTGCATTTGAACTCTTTCCAGCAGTGACTATATGATTTTGAGATCCATCTTTTCACACTGAGGAGTGGGTGGGGTGGGGGGTGGGGGGTGAAAACTTTTAAACAGGATGAATTTTACTTCTTTTTTTATTTTGTTTAACAGAAGATACTTAAAAGTAATCACTCTATGTTTAACTTTTTTGCAAAAAATAATTTTAATACAGAAATTAAAAACATAAAAATGTGTATTCAAGTCATGTATTTTTTAATGTATTTTTGAATCAATTAAAATAAGCATCACATCATTGACCCTATAACAAGCGTAGTGTGAATTAGATTTGACTTGCCTCCTGTTTCCTGCATGGATGCTCAGTAGAGCATGTGTTTTTAATTTATTCTCTTACAGGTCAGCAGTGTATCTGTCCTCAGGGCGAATCAGGTATGATTTGAGTGTGTTTTGTGTTGTGTGATCTTAGCTCTACTGTATGATTGGATTAAAGAACATTTTGCACATTGCATCTCAGAATCATTGTGGTGCATCACTCATTCACAAACATGAAGAAACCGTTTGAAAGAGTGTGAAGGGTGACAAGACAATCTAAAGAGAGAAATGCAGACAGACAGGCAGGAAAGCCCCTCGCTGTGTCTGCGATGCTGAATTGTCCATACTCTTCAGGTGAAGTCTATAGTGTCCATTCATATATCATTGGATATGGCAGCGTCAGTCCAGATGGATGTGGTTAGACGTCTGTAAAACTTCTGACCTTTCGCTTTTCTTGACGGGTCACAGAAGGGGGAAAGGGTGAAATGAGGTGTTGTCATCTGAGGAGTAATTTGAAAAATGATTGCACCTTTTGTAGTGTGCTTTTAATTTTAGCCCATTTTTAAATTCTACACTCTTGCTATTTTTTTAATTAGCTCTGCATTCAAAGCTACACTGAAGAGGTTTCATTTGCGAACAAATTGTCCGAAGCTACATAACTCATCTTTTCAGCTTTAAACCCACTAGGAGGCCAGACTTTTATCTGCGTTTGACGTGGCAAAAAGAGATGTCCGAGATGAGAAGTTGGAGGGCAGGAGGTCCTGTGGATGCTAACTCTTATCCTCCATCTCTGTCTTGCCGCTGGAAGACATGTGGTACGAATCAGTGTGAGAGGAAACAAAGCGGTATGATGCACCAGGGGTCCTTGTCTATAATAATTCAAAACTTATAAAAGATCATGGGCAAGGCATTGATTACTTGGGAAAGGCTGGAGGAGGGTCCATTAGCATGGTTCAGATCTTCTTTGAAGCTCAGCAAATTGTTTTTAGTTTTAGACTTGAGGGTAAATATCAAAGCATAAAGAGGATTGCTTTGTACCCTTCAAAAACAAAAGTCATTTTTGATCTCAACTTTAACTGTTAAAATATTTACCACCAGATGAGCAGAGATTTGTCAGCAGAGAGGTTTAAGCCCAGGCTCATTGGAAAAACGTATCTGTGGCAACATTTTTGCAAAACGCATGAATTTGTCGTGTCGTCCATGTTCTGCGACAATTTCAAAAGTGATATGTCCAGTGAGTGGCGCTAAAAGCATGTTTAGTTTTTTCCAGAACAGATGAACGTGAATATGGCAACGTTTTAATACGTTGGCATTTGTATGTGCCACCGCAGTTCTGAATTGAAATGCCTGGTGAGTGCCGCTAAAAGCTTAATGCGTTTTAAAGGGGTGGTTGATTATGATTTCACTTTTCTAACTTTAGTTAGTGTGTAATGTTGCTGTGTGAGTATAAACAACGTCTGCAAAGTTACAATGCTCAAAGTTCAAAGCAAAGGGAGATATTTGCTTTTAAAGAAATTGCTTTTTAAGGACTACAACAAACAGCTGGTAGGGACTACACAACATTCCTCCCGGGTTAGTGACATCACCAACCCTAAAATTTACATAAACCCCGCCCCCAGGAACGTGATTTATAGATTATCATGACAGAATATGCTAATCAATGACTAGAAGATAACTACACATAAGCTACATAAATTCATCAACTAACCATTCAGAAATGTTGTCTACATGTTGTCACTTCTTCTTGAGTCTCTTTATCTTTGTATGACTCCAGTTTGAACATAAAAGGAATTGAAATTTTCAGGACACAAGCTGTTGTAGCTCCGCCCCCTGTGCTGGGAGCAGCAGCTCATTTGCAGGGACTGACACAAAAACGGTGGGTTTTTCCTCACCCTCAAAAAGTTAAAATTTTTAACATGCTATATAAAAATATATGTGGGGTATTTTGAGCTAAAACTTCACATACACACTCTGGGGACATCAGAGACTTATTTTACATCTTGTCAAAAGGGCATTATACCACCCCTTTAAAATAACATACATCCACTCTAAACCCTAAACCTACCCGATAGTGTTAACAAAACCAACATATGACATAAAAATGAAATTGTAACCATGTCATTTTAGCTTGTTTTTGAGCTCTTTTATCGTGACTCGTCTTTCACAGGATTCATACTCGAGCTTTCCGCATCACAAGTATACAATGCTGTACCAGCTGAGCTACCGAGCAAGCTTAGTACGTCGGAAAAGCCGAACATATGGAGCGGTTTAAGTGATCCAATCTCCAAAATGTATTCGTTTACAAATCATGCACTATGGTAAAAAGTGTTCTGAGGTCATAACATAACATTATGTCTTTATTAAACAAGTCTTTATTAATCCATAATCTGCCCCTGTAATCATAATGGTGAAATATGAAATATTTTCAATATGAAAACGATTAAAAGTGTTTTACTGCCACTGGTGTTCATTTCTGTTGGAAAACGGAAGTGATATAAGTATTGGTACGTATTTTGCGTATTGCAAAAATGTTGCCACAGGTACGTTTTTCCAGTTAGCCTGTGTTGCGCTTTCAAATAAGGATTTAACCAGTCAGGTCTGACGTCAAGAGCCTATACATTATTAACATTTCTAAACAAAACTGTTTCAAATGAAACCAGTAAATTCCTTCACACCATCCCATATATATTTTAATTTAGCCTATAGTTTGGTTTGAATTTTTTTTTTTTATCTTTCAGATGCTAAACAATTCATACTGGTCAATTTTTTTACAATTTAAACATCTCACAGATCAAAAAAGTAGATTCAGAAATTCAGCATCAGTGTCTAATGGTTTTGGTGCCTTTTTTAATACTCGTAAATATAGTTTATTTTCTTGAGCGAATATTATGCTAACAAAGGCTGAATTTATTTGATAAAAAATACGGTTAAAAAACTATTATTACAATTTAAAATATCTGTTTTCTGTTTTAATATATCTTTTTTAAATGTTATTTATTCCTGTAAAAGCAAAGCTGAATTTTCAGCATCATTACTCCAGTCTTCAGTGTCACATGATCCTTCAGAAACCATTCTAATATGCTGATTTGCTGCTCAAGAAACATTTCTTATCATTATCAATGTTGAAAACAGTTGTGCTGCTTAATATTTTTGTGAAACCTGTCACTTTTGATTAAAGCAATGCATCCTTGAAGAATAAAAGGAATCATTTCTTAAAAAAAATAAAAAAAAAACTATTGATTGTGGCTGAAACAAAATTGCAAGTTGCTTCTGGAAGAAAATTGTTTAGTGGCATTTGTGGCACAGAACCTTTAATTGTTTTTATAGGCAGAAACATGGACAGCTTCCCTAGTTGTGATAAAAATGTACCTTCAACAGAACGTTAATAATCGGAAAATCAGTCGGTACGTTTGTGTCTCTACATTCACAACACACTAAACGTCCCGTGGAGAATGTTGTCATAGTCAGCACAAACATGTCGTTCTGATCATATTTCATTTGCTGTTAAGAAAACAATTTGGCAGGGATGATACAACATGGCCTTGATCTTATTCTAATTAATCACACATCCTGTCACACAGCGTCAGTGAGTCAGTCAACACTTTTATTTAGGAGATGGCTTCTTGGCTCTCGTTGCTAAACAAGGGCATACCTAAAATGAGCAGTGCTCCAGCTGTGAAAGTTCCTCTTGAAATGATGCCACTGCACACTGTGGGAAAGTATCTGCTGAGAAGAGGTCTATTCCAACATCGTGACACACCAGAGGCTTTTACTATCTTCCATTAGCGTCAGCTAGTGCTGCCGATTGACAGCAGATGATAAAATCATTTTTATCAGGCATTAATCGGTACTTGACATTGCACATTGTTGTGGGATGTCCTAAATGTGTCCCCCCAACAACAGTTTGTCGTTACTTCCTCCATAACTCATTTTAGCATAATAATGTTTTTTGTAAATTGCCACATCATAAGGATGAACATATGTTTTTGCTGTTCAGTGTTTTGTTTTATGAATCAGAAATCAGTCACTGTGGATTTTAGCTGTCTAGTGACACTGTCTAGCTAAATGATGCACTCACACATCCACTGCAGATTTTTTCCCATGCAGTAATGCAGTGAAATGCAGTAATAATGTGTAAAAATTAGCATATATGCATAACGTTTTCATGGACATAGCAACCATCTACATATAGTGTTCATCCAACTGCGGAGTCAGTACGATTTTTATCTTAGTAATTAATAGTTTTATTCAGCAAAAATGCATTAAATTGATCAAAAGTGACAGTAAAGACAAAAAAAAAAAAAAAAAATAGCATTTGAATAATGCTGTTCATTTGAACTTTGTTTTCATCTGTTTTCAACATGGTAATAATAAGAAATGTTTCTTGAGCAGCAAATCAGCAAATTAGAATGATTTCTGAAGGATCATGTGACACTGAAGACTGGAGTAATGATGGTAAAAATTCAGCTTTGTCATCATAAAATAAATGTAATTTTAAATTGTAATAATATTTTGCAGTATTACTGTTTTTACTATATTTTTGTTTAAATAAATGCAGCCTTGGTTAGCAGAAGAAACTTTTTTCAAAACTTTTGAACGGTAGTGTACATACTACAGTTTTTCACTTACACACAAACACATGCACAAATTTTGACTAATACATACACATGAAGGTCATCCTAGTTAGAAACATTTATTTGAGAAAATCTCATAAAGCCTGTATTAACACAGCATTTGACACTTGACCATTGTTGATAATCTACGTCTAAACAGTGCTTAGGTTATCTAACGGCTCATAAGAAATGACAAATGGTACACCAAACAGAGTGAAGAAGAGTGTGTTGTGTGTGGCTGAGACACACTGGAAAGGAATCTCACACTGAACAGCCAGATGATTATGCATGCACTACATCGACCGTGGTGTGTTTGATGGCTCTGAAGAAGCTTAGTGGTTTGACCCTAAAGTTTACAAATGCTCCACCACAATTTGGAAACAGTTTGGTTTAGATTAACCTGGCTGTGCTTTAGCCAGATTTTACATTGGCTATTAAGTGGTGAGCAAAGCCAGTACCAGAATCAGTAACAAAAGATGTTAGGGATACTACAATATTACAATTTTGTCCAATACCAGTAAGTTGATAATTATTTTCATGTTATGTCTGATAAAATGTCTGATATTAAAATTCAACTATTTTGTCTAAATAAATCCAAAATAAAACACACAAAAAAAAAAAAAAAAAAAAAAAATAGTATTCTTTTTATATATATTTTTTTAATGATAGAATTGACACTGGAGAAAACTTGCTGGGAGCATAAAACATTTTTTTGGATACATTTTTAATTAATTGATTTGTTTTATTTCCCAGAATAAGTATTCTGCTCTCCATTTTATTTTTCTTGAAATACATTCATTCTGAATCCACCTTCCATTCCTTTGAAAGATACTTTTTTTTTCACAGTACACAGTTATTACGCATAACCATTACTTGGTCAAGGTCAGAGCCATATAGAGAGAGAGTTGCGACAACGGAAGTTCAAAATGCTTAGTTGTCACGTGATTCGCGTAGACCTCAGATAGTTCCAGGAAGTGCTTCGTAATCAACTAGCATGCTTTAAAACACAAGTTTATTTGATTCAGATGTACTCATAATATACAATCTTATTCTTTAAACGTCTTACCTTTTAAAAGTGCATCACAAACGGTCTGTTCTACCGCTCTGCTGTTACTTCCGGGAACTATTGAGAGGCTCTACGAGCCGCCATTGCTGTAAAAAAAGCGTTCCATTGTAGTCAATGGAGTTGTCGCAACTCTCTCTCTATATGGCTCTGGTCAAGGTACAGTAGGCCGGTATGCATTTAATCTCATAGGTCACACACTGAACCAGAAGTGGCGTAATGCATCGAAGACAACTCACAGGTATCACACACTGAGCACATTTTCCTGTACTTGTGTGCTCAAGTTCAGGATGACAGTCCATAAGTTCAATTCAAGAAAGAACAAAACAGCATTGATGAGTTTGAAGTTCAGTGTGTATGAAAAAATGCTGCAGTAGCGCAAATGGAAATATTAGAAAAGGATATGTATAGGCGATATCCTTACATGTGGTGCTAAAGACAAAAGACATGATAATGGATTTTAAAACAGAAGCTCATTCTTCCCAGCGTACGCTCATTAAGGGCGAGAAGGAGTGTGTGGAAAGTTATCTGGGGACAATGTGTAAGAAGCCTTGTGTGAAAAGGGACATCAGCGCCTATACTGTCTAAGAAAATGAAAATAATTTAATATAGACAAGACTTTGATTGATCTGTTCTATAAGTCTTACATAAAGTCAATGTTGTCCTTTTCCATAAGTTGCTGGTTTGATAATCTTAATGTGTAATATAAAAATGCATTAAACAGAATTGTCATGTGTAGTGGAAAGTTAATAGGAAATAAACAAAGAACCCTGTCCATCTTGTTTAACAGAAATGTCTTAAATCGAGCTCGTCTGTGCTTCTAGACCTCTTCTTGAATCCGGTCTCTCAGTTTTGCCTTCTGGTTTTCCCTATAGACTACCAAAGATGAAGAATAACTGATACAAATATTAATTTGTTCCTTGTGCAGTCAGATTGTTAAAAACTCTTAAAGGATTTTATATGTATTTATTGTGTGTATTTATTATTTTTTATTTTTTATAATTGTGTCAGAGGGCTGGTTGTATAAACATACACGAAGATGAAGATGAAGGCAATTAGGTCATATTTAATAAATCCAACAGGTAATTCAAACGAACAGAGCAACATACAACACACCCTCAATAGATGACACCAGACACTGAACTGAAACAGAACTGAGCATATACAGGTGATAATGATGGTGATTAATGAGTGCACAGCTGAACAGAATTAGTGTCCGTGAATACAAATGAATGATTAAGTCAGACTATGGCTGCGTTTACACTTGGCATTAACATGCGACCTGTATCCGGATGTTGTCCACATACACATTGAAAAGACAAGTGTAAACGTGCTTCTGATGGGAATGTTATCCGATCAGCGTGTCCAGGTTTGGAGGTAGTCGAGGACTCATTGTGATCAGATCTCAGTGTAATGTAAACACTTCTTGTCTGCATTCACAGGTGGACGTCACACAAAACCCCGCCCATTGTCATTATTCCCCCTCCTCTCTCCAGGAAATTCTGCACGTAGCTGTGTGGTTTTGCGATACAGTCGAGCGTGAAGTTCATTGCAAATATACTGAAATGTTTGCCTTCGCATCCGAAAGTTGCAGAACCATTGATTTTCTGTAAATAATTTTTTTCCACCACAGCTGGCAACGTTCTCGGACGCATACGTTTCTCTGTACCGTTTCCAATATGGCATCTATCCACATTATTTGTACTTGCAGCATTTTGCGAGATTTGTAAAATGTGAAAACTGTTTTTAAAAGAAAAGCCACCACTTCAGGTTGACTTTGCACCGGAGCCAGCCTTTTTTGCTTTTCTTTTTTTTGCAAAAAAGCGAGATCCGATCTGTTATCCAGATACAGAAGCCACTTGATGTGGACAGGTGTAAACGCACCGTGTCCTGATTGGCTTATGATCACGGTGATCGCATGTTAATGCCAAGTGTAAACGCAGCCTAAGACCGAACACAACAAGTCCAAACTAACGTGATTGTGACAGAACGCCTTTAACAGTCTTTATTAACCCCCTGGAGTTGTATGGATTACTTCTATGATGGATGAATGCGCTTTTTGGAGCTTCAAAATCTCAGGCTCTGTTCACTGCCATTATAAAGCTTGGAAGAGCCAGGATATTTTTTTTATGTAACTCCAATTGTGTTTGGCTGAAAGAAGAAAGTCAAATACACCTAGGATGGCTTGAGGGTGACCAAATTATGGGATCATTTTCATGTTTTCATTTTCATTTTTGGGTAATTCTGCAACTGCATTGGATTTCATCTACTAGCCGGTAGGCCACATGGAATGACCAGGCGGGCTGTAATGTACGCCTGCAGGCTGTATGTTTTTGCGCATGACTTTAATAGGAAATGCTGATGGCGTGCTTTTGGACTTTATGTTGTATATAAAGACATTAAACTTTGGTCTTGTGAAACTGACTCCATACGTACTCCATCTCTTCACAGTTTCCCAATACACAGAAGAGTTCTCTGCTGTGATGTGAATGGAGAAAGGAGAGAGAGAAAGACAGATTAGAACAGTGCAAAAACACATCAGAGGTCACAAACTAGGGCCAAGCACTATGTAATCCTTTAGATTTATAGCTATGTCCTGTTGTATTTGGTGTAAAAGTCTGTTTTAATGGGAAAGAAGGCAGCATAAACATTATCAGACGTCAGCGCCGACAATCCTCACGGTTTACGTGATAAGACACATTATGCGAGAAAACAGGTTACCTGGGGAGCCTGTGTCAGCCGAGCTGAGTGATGTGGAAAGCTTCATTTATACACTGTCATGTCCATTTTTCATATAGTGTGTTTTTTCCGTCTGGAAGGCTGTGACACAGCTCCTCTCCAGGACTCCCGGGGACTGAGCACAAGTTAATCTCCCAGGGATTCTCTGCAATTTCCTCTACGGACCTCGTGGCATCAGTCCTGGCTGTTTTCTCTGTCAACATTGACTCGGTCCAGTGGGAAATCAAGAAATCCAAAATAAAAAAAGACAATCCTTTATTACATGTCCAACCCAGTGAGCGAGGCTCTCCCTTCTCCCCGGCATGTCGAGGATGAGAGATGTTATTTGGCATGCCTCCTGACCGAATGAGTGATAAGGGTTACTTTTTCCCATTAGATCTCATTCCAGTGAAGATGGGATTTACACGGCCATTACTTAAAACAGCTCAAGTGTTATTGCTGTAGGAAAATACGCAAGCTGTTTTTTGGATGAATTGATCTCCTGAGGTGCAGCCGTTGAATGAGGAGGTGATGCTTACATTTATTGGTCCACCGCCATCCATCAAGAGGGGAGAACTTTGTTTTCCTGACTTCTGACTCCTCTTCCCCTTTTGTGACTCAGTGCAGTGCAGTTGAGTGCAAACACAGAGTTCCTGTGGTCTCTCAACCGAACTGCGAAACATGGGTCATAACACGAGCATGAATTACGGCACACCTATTTAAAGAAGCCGTGATCATTTGAATAAGTGAGGAGTATTTAGGAGACTCTTTCATCCTCTGCGAAATAATACAGAAAGAAAACAGTGATGGTTTTGAATTGGCCTAGCAACTCACTAAATCTGGGAAACAATACAGATTTTCCAATTCGACTCTCAGTACAGTAAGATTTGACTGTGTTTCATTTTGATTTGATTCGATTCAATTTGTTGACGTACAATTCAGTTATAATGCCCATTTGGTGACACTTCTTAAATATTGCAGGCAAAAAAGGTCTAGTCAAATAAGATCTAGCACAGCTCACACAGAAGTAGTTATCTGTTTCTCAACGTGACAAATCCGATTCATCAACTTGAACTTGAAATTCCAGATTGTGTGGATTTTTATTGAAATGACTGGTTTTCACACACAAACATTTGCCGGACAGCGATAAATGTGACTTCACCGTAACTTATCTTTGAGAACTAGTTATTAAAAGAACCGACTCATAAGAGTCATTTGGTTCAGAAATGATGCCACATTGGTCACTTTATGTTTTTGATTCACTCAAAAAGTCTCGTAATGACTCTCGTAAGAGTCATTTGTGCATGAATTGGACCATACGTTTGTATTTTATGTGTGTTTTTGCTTAAAATGAAAACTGTTCATGTTAGCTTGTTATTGCATAACCAAATTAGGCCAAATATTTAATAAACAAGGGTAAAGGATCGGTATAATCATATGGTCTGGTCTGTTTTGGTATTTATTTTTTTAAGATATTCATTTTTATTATTGGATTTTTAGAGACCATGCACAATATTTTAGTCTGTAAAGTAATTTGAGTTAATTATTCTTAGGACAATGTGCCTTTTAAACATATATGTTCCCTGTAGAGCTTTCGAATTAGGTTGTTGTGGCTGATTTATTTATTATTAGAATTGGGTGTTTGTGTGATTTTCCTGTTTGTTATTCACCCTACGCAGGGAGTTTAATTGTAACATCATATTCCGCTATCCGCCGAATCCGCCATTTTGTACAACAAAGAAGTCAGGAGAGTTAATAGATTAACGTCAGTGGTTTTGAACTTGAAAAACGGTGTGTACTGACGTTTTTCCACAGTTGAAACAACATTCCTTCTGATGTTCATTCATATTTGATGCTATAAATTAACTAGAAGGAAGAGATGATCAGTTCACGCGCAGCTTTAACTGAAGCGCTACAGCGATCTGTCATAACACATTAAAGAGCCACAAAACGGTATTTATTGTTTTAATTTCCAAATTTTTTTTCCAAATTTGTAAGTTGAGACTTTGTTTCATATAAAAAGTAACCTGCTCTGTCCTGTCTGTCAGCACGTTGTCAGTGTCCTCTTTGCTCCGCGATGTATTTTTCACTGCGTGAGAACATGGTGTGGCTTGAGAGCGGCATGACTTGTCGGACATAGCAGCAAAAGTAACTAAAGGGGGCGGTTCTTTGCGAACAGTCAATTGTTATGTGTTGTGTGAGCTAGTGATGTAGTACTCGAGTCCGGTCTCGAGACCGATTTCTGCTTTCTCGGACTCGTCTCGGACTTGTTCCTTCAAAGACTCGGCCTTGACTCGGACTCGACCCTTCAAAGACTCGGTCTTGACTCGGACTCGGCATAGGTGGTCTCGTCCCCATCACTAGTCCACTAGAATACATACCACTAGAAAATTAGTCCATATTAAGACGTTAAGACTGCTCCTCTAAACAATTCCCGATCTAGCTTAGTTTGTAGGCCTAACTGTTGATTATTAACTGGGGTGATATTAAATCATGAATATGAAAACTAACATGTTTTTATGGTCTTGGTCTCGACTCCTAAAGACTCGGTCTCGACTCGGACTTGCTTCCTCAAAGACTTGGTCTTGACTCGGACTCGACTGTATTTGAAAACCAACGGACTCGGTCTCGACTCGGTCTCGACCCGTCACAGACTCGGTCTTGACTCGGACTCGACATAGGCGGTCTCGTCCCCATCACTAGTGTGAGCTACTGGATGCTTGAATTTCCCAAAAGGGATGAATGAAGTATTCATCAATCAATCAATCAATGGCTAACAGGAGTTACAGTTCTAGAGAAATTTGCTGAGCTTTCGGCAGTCGCGGACTCCATGTGGGGTCTGTTCATGACTCACTTCTTCGTATCCATTACCATCTCTGAGTTTAAACCATACACCACACTGTCTGTTTGAAATCAGACTCATTATATGGTCTCTTTCTCTTACTTAGAGTGACTTGTACTACGCCTTAGGCTTTTTAGAAACATTGACCTTTCAGATTGCAACATGAAAAATAGCAGTGAAGAATGCATCTATTATTGCCTGGCCAAACTCTTCATAGCTTCCCTTCCTCACTGCAGTCAACCCCAAATGATGAACACTCGAAGATAAATATATGCTGTTAGTCACAAAGACTTATTATTTTCAACGTTTTTCTGCCAGTGAGTCGCCTTGTTAGGATTCATCACGGACCACAGGCACCACAAGAGTCATCTCTTCTAATAGTCTGACCGTGTGCTTATGTAATAATGATATGCTGTAAAGAAAAACGGGCCCTGCTTTCTGTTATGATAAGCAATCTGGGGAACAGACCATTTTAGTTGTGATCTCCAATTCAATGGGCTCTGAGAAACCAAACACATCTATTTTTAATCTTGAATTCCCCACTTCAGAATGTGCTGATTTTTCTCCCCGTGTTTGATACCCCGCTGGAGCCCAGCACTGACTGGCTGACTGGGGAATGTGTGTGAAGCTGCACTTTCTGCTAACGCTCATTGTTGAGCCTGCAGAGCCTCATGTGTGGCCGGCCGGCCGGCCGGCGGGGTGGTGAGTGAAGCCAGCGGTGGGGTTTTTTGGGTGAAGGTACAACTAGAGAGCAGAGGTCAGCCATGAATGACCCTGACAAAGACCAGTGCAGCTGAACGTTTTGCTACTAAATTCTGGCCGTATAAATCACCTGCACTTGCTGGACACTTAACGTCACTGAAGATGGCAGACCTGGGTCTCACCTCTGACCTGAGGGTTTACAAGCTGGTTAAGAAAGTTATGAGGAAGGAAACTTACCGATTCTGAGATTTAGTGAAGGTTGATATTTGTGACTTGTTATAACACAAATTTCTGCATTATAAGCAAAACCAGGGATATTAGATATTAAAATTCTGGCTGATGCTGATAATTATTATGGACAATAATGGTAAATGGTAGATAGTAAAATTATTATATATATATATATATATATATATATATATATATATATATATATATATATATATATATATATTCTAAGTTAATTTAAGCATCATAATATTATAATGTACACCATCAATCAAAAGTTTGGGTGAGTTTTTTTTTTTTTTTTTTTATTCAGCAAGGATGCATTAAATTGATCAAAAGTGTCAGTAAAGACTTTTACATTGTTACAAAAAAAATCAGTTTCAAATAAATGCTGTTCTTTTAAAGTTTCTATTCATCAAAGGATGTATAAAACGCATCTCGGTTTCCACAAAAATAGTCACAATTGTTATTCTGCACAACTGCAGAGCAACTGTTTTCAACATGATAATAATAAAGTTTGTTGAGCAGCAAATCAGAACATTAGAATGATTTCTGAAGGATCATGTGACACTCAAGACTGGAGTAATGATGCTGAAAATTCAGCTTTGACATCACAGGACAAATTATATTTAAAATATATTAAAATAGTTATAATACATATGCACATATATAAGACCCAACAGATGTGGGTACTACTTTGAGTGATTCGCTATGGCTTGTTAGTGGAGCACCAGTGATCTTTTTGCTCTCCCAAGGAGCATCTCTGTCATTCAGCCTCTCAGATCTCAGGTCAGGAGGTACAGAGGTCATGACCCTGCCTGGAATGGGTGCTGGGAGAAGGTCTTTGTGTCAGCAGAGGTGAGAGAATATCAGGGCCGATGACTGACAGACGTATCCAGGGCCTTACAGCTCTGACACATACAAACACAAACAGGAAGAGCTTGATGTGTATTAACTGAAATTAGAGGCGGATTTCAGATAGTAGTTCAACACACAAGATATGACCTATGTAAAAAAGGCCACAATAGATGATAGCTAAATATCATCAAGAGTCCAAATTAAGTAATGAATCAATAGGACACACTGTCCACAATATCATACTGTTATGATCTGTCATTTTATTGTTATTCAGAGGCTTTGTTGATTCTTTAATTGTTCAGATTCCAAAAGAGTACATTACAAATCATTTTGAATATTTTTGTGTCATTCAGCCACAATCACATTGTATGCTCATGTTCAGCCTAAATCTGATTTTTTTGCTCATATGTGAGTAATGCTACTTACACTAGTGCGTTTCCGTTTTTTAAAATGCATAGCTTTAGCTACGGTTACGCCTGGCGTCCTGACTACTCCGGAATTTCCGAACCTCGAAAACGGAGACTTTTGCAAATACTGCAGACCCTTGCGTTTCAGTGTAGACGGACCAAAATTGACACTTTTGAAAACGAATGGCGTGGCTGCCCACATTTGCTCCCTGATTGGTTCTTCGGGATCATTGTACTCATACTCATAAGTAGCCTATGACAGTGACAGCTCATACAAGCAAAACACAAGGGCTCGTATCATAAATGTTGCATAAATGTCTCTTTTTTTTGCATCATTGTCTTTGTTTTTTATATTACCTGCTCATAAATACACTGGCTTCCGCAGCAGATCACGTTATAAATAATCACGTAATCGCTTGCTTTAATGTTCTCCATGTTTACATTATGCATGCGGGTCAGTCCCGGACCATGATCTGTTCTCACTGGAATCTGATATTGGCCACATTTAAAACAACAATGTCAACAGCTATACTAAAAAATCAGATCTGAGCAATAAATCAGCATTGAGCACTAAGGCTCGCAGTGAAAATTAGATACTTGTATATAATTGTTTTTAATTCTCAGAGGAATCTCTGGTGATTTCAGCTACACTGAGTCCTGTTTTTGACACAATCTGCGCTCAATTACTCTGCCCAGAGTTTAATAGACGCTTCAAAAACTCTCCCCTCTCAGCTTGTTAACATCTACCACAACATCTTTGGTTTACAAAGAAATGTGATGTTCATTTTCTGACTTTTATTATGCAATGTCAGATTATTAATATTTTATTGCATCTCTTTTTTGCTTTAATCAAGTTTTTTTCAATCTATTATTTTTTTTTTTTTTGGTTTCTTTTTCTGCACAGCATTTTGCATTCACTGAAGACAGATTTTTTTTTTTTTTTCCCATAATGCTTGGTTACACTTCAGCATACTTGTAAAAAGAGTAGTTATTATTGAAATAATATACATTAATAGAATATTCTTACGTGCAAACTGAATGTAATGTCTTCAGACACTTATTTGCATGTTAACTGAAATTTATAGTTTTATATAAATCCATTTAGTTGAACATTAGAGTGTATTGCTCAATATACCGACAAGCATTTATGGTAAACTACTTTAAAGACATTTCTATTGAAACTTCTGTCATATTTTTAAATATATTTGTAATTAGATATTTGTATGGATGAAGCTGCAATTCAGTACATTAACAATATATTCACTTAATTTCGATTAACACTCTATAGTTCAAATTATAAGTAAATGATTTACTTGTGTTTTAGTATTTTAATCAACACATCAAAAATAAGTGTACTTTACAGCATGCCATTGATAAGTTATGTAACAAATTATGTAAAATGTACAAATAATATTGATGTAAAACTTTTAATTTGACAAAATGCACTTTTAGTGTAAAGTGTACTTAAGTGTGGTAAGATACAGTCATGTACTCTCTCTCTCTCTCTCTCTCTCTCTCTATATATATAGAGGTTATATTTGAGAGGTTAAAATACGTGAAACATTTGTTTCTCTAGTGTGTGTGTGTGTGTTTATTGTGTTTCTTCCTCTCTCTTTGGTCAAGGTGAAGCGTATCTTGTCTCTCCAGGTGTGCAAAGATGAAAGTGTTTGCGTTTAGAGACCCATGAAGTCCAGACAGTGGAATGTATATCATATTTTTAAACATTTTCAGGTTTCTAAACCTGACATGTCTGCTAAAGAAAGTGTGATGCAGACAGACAGCTATCATGACTTACTTGGTCAGACTGCAGTGGGCCGAATGCACATGTTGTTGACATACAGTCGGGTGGTAGGGCTGCAGGCGTAGCGTTCATGTGGTTGACCTACTTGTAAAGTCTTCCTGGATTAAAGATGGATAAATGGGATATTAGAGCTGTTTTCGGGTGATTTATTTACACAAGCTGGTGCTGGTTACTCAGTTGCGATGCTGTTAGCAGTGTTATATCAGTGTAGATTGGAATGTATACAGTTCATTGGTGCTACGGCACATCTGCACAGAGGTCCCATGGAGTTGTAAGGCCTTACCACTGCGAGCAAAGAAGAAAGATAAACAGAGGCTTTTGCGCAAATGCTTACTTACTAAGGGGTTGCTTACTGGTCCAGGTGAAACGAGCCCAGCTTGAAATCTTCATGATATTCTGTGAAAAATATTGTGAAAGTGTTTCATATTGTATCAATTTCACAGAGTTTTCACATTTAAGGTGGCTCATATTTTTACTTTTACTTAAAAAAACATAATTTTAAGAATAATTTACTGTGAAAGTATACGTCACAGGTGTAGCAGGGATGAGGAGAGATGAGCATCTTTAGCAAACAGTCTTTATTCCATTAACACATAAACACAAAGATAATCTGAACCAAGAGCCGATGGCAATAATCCAAACATGAGGACAAAGGGAACACAGGAGATGCAACAGCTTTACAACAGATGTAAAGAAAATGACTGAAAACTACAGACTGAAACACAAGGGTAGAAATACACTGAGTAACAAGAGGGATAATGAGGAACAGGTGTAGGACATTAGTAACCATGGACACTAACAAGGGCTAGGGATGGAGGCCTGACCCATGTGGTGAAAGTGGGCCTAGAGACCAAGGCAGAGCCGGCAGTTCAGGTAGCCAAGATGGAGCCGGCAGGGCAGGAAAACAAGGCGGAGCTGTCAGAGCAAGTGTCCAGGGCGGAGCAGAAGACCCCCAAGGCGGAGCAGGCGGAGGCGAAGACCACCACGATGGAGCAGAAGACCACCACAGCAGAGCAGATGGGACAGAAGACATCCACAGCGGAGCAGGAGACCACCAAGGCGGAGCAGGTGGATTAGAAGACCACCACAGCAGAGCAAATGAGACTCAAGACACTCACGGCAGAGCAAGAGACTCTCAAAGTGGAGCAGGCGGGGCATGGAACTGATATGAGGCCTTGGCCAATGCGAGGGTGTTAGGAACGACCTCACTGGTGGTGACGGGAAGAGTTGCTGCGGGCAGTGTGTGCAGCCCAAACACACAAGATGGCAGTAGCCATCACAGGAAGCTCCGCTGAAGGTGGAAGGACCTCTGAGACCAACGGACTTGCGACAGCCGGACTCAGAAGCACTGAGACCACAGGACTTGGGACCACCAGACTTGGAAGCGCTGAGACCAACAGGCTTGGAATGAAAGTATCTCCTAGCATTACGCCTTTAAAGGGTCCTCTGGAGTATCTTTCCATAATCAGCCACAGATTTGAGCAGTTTCACATGGATCATAGCGGCATTCACATAGCTTTGCTCATAGGGATACAGCCATGGCTCTAGAGAGCTTTACCACAGAGAGAAAATTCCCATATGACCTGTGTGGTTGAACTGGCTCAGCATTTCACAGCTATTTTGTGAGCGGAGGAATGGATGCATGTTGTTTTCATTGTGATATTTCCATATTAAAGAGCCTCTCAGATGTAGCCCATCAAATGGATAATCAAACACATGTTTTTCATCTTTTAGCCAGTCAACTGGATTTGAATAGTATGATTGTCTTAATTCACACAAATCCCAAAGTGAGTTGGTAAACTACTTAACTGACCGCATCATTATCGACCCCGTAAGCACAAAATGCTGTTCCTCGTTACTCCAGCGGTGACCTATGGCTCAAACCCCTTGCAGAGTTCCTCCATGCTTTGGGGCCCAGTGGACCAGGGTGATGACGGCTGTTAGCCAATGGCCAGGAGAAGATAGGCACTTATTATAAACCTGTGCCCTCTCTCACTGAGGGAGTCAACCTGGGCCACCCTCGTGAGAATTGTCAAAATCAGGCGACTCGATGATCAGAGCTGGACTTACACTATTGTGACATACTGTTAATAGGGGTTGTTTTAAAGGAATGTTGTGGGTTGTTTTACTACAGAAAGTATTTGACTTGTATCTTTTATGGAAGCGGTATGATCAAAACATTCACCCCAGACCTCAGCGAGAAGCACAACTTGACGTCTATTCAAAATATGGTGGCGATTAACAAGCATAGACCTTAGTTAGGTTAGATGCCATATTGATTTTAACTTAGATAAAAAAAGAGGCTGTGAGGGATGGACTTTACAACCTTTACAAAGGCATGTGCTGTATAAAGGTCCTAGATCACGTAATGTTCACAACTCAAAACTTTCAACAATGTTTTCTTGATTTAAAAATGCTAGACAAACGTCCAGCTAAATTTTTGGTTACACTTTGTTGTAAGTTGTCCGTGTTAGAGTGTAATTATACATTTAAGTACTGAGTAATAATAATTAACTACATGTACTTACTCTATATGGTTAGGGTTAGGATGTGGTTTAGGGTTAGTTGCATGTATTTATGCACAATTTATAGTAATTACTATAGTAACTACATGATACATGTAACAAGGACATTGTAAAAAAAGATATTTTACCAAAAATATAATTTAATTAACGATGTACAGATAATATTTTTGTGCTAACATTTTTGGAACGTTATTAAAGACCAAATAACTTGAACTAATGTACGAATTTTCTATTAACGTCATTGGAAGATTGTTCATAATTGAGAGAAACTTGCCAGTATTTTAGGGAAGTTCTGAGAATGTTCACTGTTAGCTGGGACTCTAATTTCCACCTCCAACTTCATCTGGAGAATGCATAATTTTTATACTGGGTAGGTAACAGTAAACAGCTGGGCTGTTCAACTGCAAAGTGTAGTTCTTTTACACACCTGACTGCAATTTTCAAGTAATCCTAAAGACTTTAGTTGAGCAATATAGGTGTGTTTGATTATGGCTGGAGCTAAACTCAACAGGACAGCAGCCTTCGAGGACTGGAGCTGAATATCCCTCGAATACAGTATATCCCTAAATTTGATATATTGAACTAATGCGTCAGAACACTCAAAATAAATGAACAAGGAAGGTTGTGCACTTGACATAATATATTTATATTCAGTTTACTTATAATAATTGTGTTTGTTGACTTTAAATGTTTTTTTCTATTAAGGTCCACGTAATTTTGTCTCAACTTAACTCTACAAAATCCTAACGCGTTGTCAAAACACAAACCATTTATGTTAAGTAAAAAATTCTTACATCCAGAGGGTGGCAGTATAGTGCGACGCCAACTGCCATTTTGCCCTAACTTAATTTGATTGTGTTCAATCTGCTTAAATATATATAAAATTTAAATTTACTTAATCCGTTTGTGTTGGATTACATGAATGATTTGTGTTGCATTAACTGAAACTGGACGGAGCTTGTTAGTTCCCAGCATGCTTTGCAAATGGTTGAATTAAGAGAGAATAAATGTTAAAATTAAGTGTTATTTTATGTTTTTTTTTGAGAAAATGAGAAAAGGGGAAGACTTGATAGTGTGTAATTGTGTTTAATGGTCAATTACATTGGAATTATTAGAACCATTTAAATTACAGTGTGTTACCATTGTGGAGAAGAGTGGAGCATTTTGTTTGGCTGTGGACTGATTTTATTACTTACAACTTCTTTGGTTGAAAGAGCATGTAAATCTTAGCATTTAAGATGATAATATGTGCTACTGCTAGCAAATAGCTATCTGTAATCTATCAATTTAATTATGTGTCACAAAAATAAATGAAATATATATTTATATTGAATATGAAAAACACCTGAATCATGTCAGGAAGCCTTTAAAAATTCTCTTTGAGACTACTTAAATTGGGTCGCTTAAAATGACTTAATTCCATGATGTTGAAGTTACATGAACAAATTATGTTAGTTTAACGTAACAGTTATGTGGAACCTGTTGACATACATTTTTTTTATTAAAGCCAACATATAATTTTTTTGAGTGACAGACACACATGAACCCCAACCCCCAAAATCTCATGAGTGCCTTCTTAAAGGGGACATGTCCAATATGCATGCGTGTCGGTGATGTGTGAATTATGTCAGTAGATCAGTGATGTGTGAGCTTGTATCTGCCCCTACAGACCCCTTTATCTGAAGTCATTAGGATGGATGTAAAATCTACAAATCTACTGACATAACGTGGGGAACTGCGAAGAGGCCTTTGTCTTTTTTGAGACAGAGAGTTGAAATAAAAAGACTGAAACATATCAGGATTCACACAAGCAGCCAAGACGCATCAAAATGCACCATCAAGTCTTGTGGAGAAAATGACGACATATAGTAAATAGTGTGATGTTTTCTGTGAAGCGGTAGTACTACACAGGAAATTTGCTCTATACCACAACAATGTTGTCTTTGGAATAGCTAGTACCTCTTTTCTTCTCCTGCTCAATCTCTTCCTTGTGTGTGCACACAAACACTAATACAGCAGTGGAAAAATATGTCTGACCATATGCAAACTAGATCTGGGATGAGTTGTCCACAGATTCCAAGACAGCCATCTGATCTTCCTGTCTCCTTCAGACACCCCGCTAAGAAATGACAGGCTTTATAATTCAACAACAAATACTGAACGCCCCATAAAAGGCCGGAGCGTTTTCTCCATCTTCTGATTTATTTGGATCTCCCACATCCAGCAAAGCAAGAATGAAGCCACATTATGAAGTTTTAGAGGTATGTTTATCTTTCTGAACAATGCCATCCATTGTGTCCTCAAAGACATACTTGAGAATACTGTCTGTAATTGTGAAGTATGTTTTCGTCTGTGTGCACATAATTGATTTCATTCCTCCGTGGCTCCAGATGGGGGACAATGGGGTTTGCACCTATCATGTGATCGCATCAAACTGTTGGTCTCTGGAGAAATGATGGGCTATGATGGGGGAGATATTCACATGCATATCAAAAGAAGACGCTCCATGTGTATTGATGATGAGTGAGGCGGACGAATCCAGTCTGATTTCGTAACTTTTTACCACATAACAGGCTTTGAACTGACTGTCGATGGCTGTGGCATCAACATATTTTAGCAAACAGTGTTGCTATGAAGAGGCCCCTGTTAAAGGGAAGTTATTCTGGACTCCAGATGGACCAACAAAATGTGTAATTCACACACTGAAGCAGAAATTACACACATTTGAGTTATGTTAACAGGATCTTAATGCTCCAGTTTGTGCTATCAATCTTACCATGTGGTTTATTTTTAATTGCATAATTGCAGAACCTAAAATATACACCCTGAGAGCTCAGTGTGGTAGTTGTGTGTGTGTGAAATGATTCATCAACCTGTATGGTATACGAGTGTCTGCGGTAGGTATGACAGAGCCGTGCAAAGAGAACAAACATAGGAGGACCACGGCGATTGGTATTGTGTATACAGTATGGGTCTCAAGCAGTGCTAGCAACAAATGTTATCATTTTACATTTTGTACAGTATTTGCATTGCATGAGAAAAAAGGAAAGGTGTAGGGATGGCTATGATTTTTGTCATTCAATCAATCTCATGTTACTCATGTTACTTGCCACACAACAATAGTTCATAGTGACCAGAGACTATCGAGTTTCAAAAAAAAAAAAAAAAAAAAAAAAAAAAAAACGTTTAAAGCAATATGACAGCTTTGCGTAAGAAACAAACAGAAATGTATTACCCTCTCCTGTACCCCACAAAATAATTTGTGGCGTCAATAATATCAATGCATCTTTTTTCAACAGACAAAGTTGAATTTCGGTCTATTCCTCACAGAAGAAGATGCGAGAGATGAGGGAGGGTTGCATCCAAATGCAGAAGGCTAAACAGAACTAAAAGAACTAAACAGAAGTGCACCAACATACAGCAATAGAAAGACCTGATAAACAACATGAAAAACACAAGGGCTATATAAACAGACAAGATAACAAGGGGTACATCTCAATCAACTCCTTAGCTTACTAGGTCATGAATCAGTGTATAATGTACTGTACACAAATTCGGGCACTGGTAAACACAGTAAGGAGCCTGGCTCACAACATATTGGGACACTGATGACTATTTCCAGTGGCATGATAACGTCCTCATTGTACAACATCACTTCTAGTATTTATGAACAACAGCAGGACTCTATTACATTATTTTTTAATGTTATTTAACGTCCATTAAGATGCATACTTTGCTTGTTACATATATGTGCAGCATTTCAGCCGTAAATCAGTTATAAAGGTTAGCTAGATTATGTTCATTACCTGTCTAGCAATGCATGTTATTGACATATAATTAAATAATGGTTTGTATTTTTAAAAACATCTATCAAATGTCATTATGTGTTGTGAGTTGGCTCGCTTGATTTATGTTTTGCGCTTTAGAACTTCAGTTTAAGGGAACATAGTGAGCATAGATGCTCCCTGGTTTTCACAGTGCATTGTAGGAACTTTTAGGGAGTGAACGTTTCAGTGGACTGGAAGGATTTTGTGATTGAGACAGCCCTTAAAATGGCTGACTTCCTGATCAGTGCTCTGACTACTGAACTAGGGAGCTGATTGAGACGCACCCCAAGTAACAAGACGTACCTGTGGATACAATCAAGCGGAACCAATTAAACAAAAGGACTACAAAACTAGACACAGGAAACTAGAAATACAAAATAAAAGTGCAAACAAACAAAAAGCATGGTCATGAATGTGCATGCAAAGTTTCAAATGTGTTATGGAAAGGATGCACAAATATTGTGCCAACAATGATGTTAGAGGTCCAACTGACATCCATTGGTTTCCATGCAACCCGCCAAAAATCTGCACATTGAAAAACACCAAAGTATCAGGAAAAATAAATAAATAAATAATAATAGTAGTAATGTTTATGTTCAGTTTTGGTTTTGATTTGACATATATCATAGGACATATATAATTATAAACATTTTGGGTCAATTTGACTTCAACACAAACGGAGGACCTATTTTATTATTACAGAATTCTCATGAAGTGAAGATGCATGGCTAATAGCGACTTGACAAAGGGAATTTTTTTTTTTTTTTTTGAGTCTGTCTTATTTATGTCAGTGCTCTAAGTGTAGTTTTCACACCCAAGAAGACATTATTTCAGAAATCCAGAGATGTAAGTGCTGAGATAAGAGCTGGAACTAAGATAGTGAGCATAAAATGAAAAATAAATAGCTTGACTAATGATTTGGTATATTACACAAATGTACAATATCTGTAATTCAACTACAGATATTCTGACAATCAAAACATTTGAAGAATTTAAAGTTTCGATTTCAGGAAAAACAACATACTTCACTAGAATAAAGGACTCCTTTCTGGCAAAACTTAAGAGAACCGAGACCAAAACAACAGAGGCAGGGTGAGGACAAACAACATCCAGAATAAAAGTGAAACAAGCTTCTTCTTTTTCATATAGTACAAACATTGATTAGTCACAGTTATGAAGTAAACTGTGTTTGTTGAAAGTGTAACGTGCTCATTGTTGAAAGGTGCCCCACATCGAGCCTTTCAGGCTGACATATAATCCTAACCACAAAACTACTCCTAACTTTAACCATATTGAGCCTGTAAGGCTGATCAGAGGGGAAACTTGCGTATATTATGGCACAATGAATTGCTTCCAATATTACTATATCAACATGATATATTCAGGAAGATATTACAAATGAAACATATAGCCATTGTACATGATTACTCCATAGAAAAATGAAACTCATTCCTCCTTGTTACTCTAAAATTGACCTGACAAAAAAAAACCTTCTGACAAACCCTCCCACCCCCCACAAACACTGTGATTTTCCTGTGCATTAAATTAGGTACAAGTCAAAAAATCAGTTCAGAAGTTCTACCCTCATCAGGGCGCAAAGGAAAGTGGCCCCTAAAGAAAAAAAATGTGAAAACAGAATAACACAGGACTACTAATTAGATTTCCCAGAAGTCAAATTATAATCAGACATGCTATAGCACAAAAAAATAACTTAATACAGTCCAGACATACACTAAAGTTTGGGTGCTGGGTGATGGTATGTGCAGACATGTTTATTATAAAATATAATGAAGTCTATTACTGTTTAAAGCAATATTGTGGGTTTAATATAAATTAAGCTCAACAGATTGTCTTAGCATCAGTGGCATGCTATTGACTACCACAGAAAATAATTTTCAACTAATTTTGTAAAGGCAAAAAAGTGTTCACATAATGGTTGTACGTTTTCCTTATACACTTCCATTGTAAGTGCACAACACATTTTGCTTCTTTGTACAAACTAACATCTAGTTTGGGTGAAATGAAGGAGAATTACTCATCACAGTTTACGATACCTGCAACCCTAGAGAGGATAAGCGGTTTGGGTTTGGAGATTGGATGAATGGATGTTGATGATAAATGTCTTTGTTAATGATAAATTAGAAGAAAAAAAAAAAAAAAAAAAAAAAAAAAAATTATATATATATATTTTTTTTTTTTTTTTTTTTTTTTTTTTTTTTTCTTCATTTATATAGCGCTTTTAACAATGTAGATTGTTTCAAAGCAGCTTTACAGAGATAAGCGTATAATTTAAGGTAACAGAGATTGTTTCGGCTTTACAGCAGAGTTAAGTTATTTCCATCTAAAGTTAGTTTTGATTTATTTGCTTCCGTCGCACTGATCATTTGTTATTAAATTAGGGGCCGCTAAGACGACACCATTCTCTCTACACAGACTTTAAACGCGAACCTGTGAGAAACACTGATGGCGTTCACATGCGCATTTAGAATGGGTTCTATAGTTATGTGCGTTTGAATATATGCAGGTTTGGAATTCCCTACAAGCCAAGCCTAAACAAAGTACTTGTCTTTCCCTATAAATTTTGATAAAGAATTTTATTTTATTTTGTTGCTTTGGGGTAGGAACGCGAAACGGAAAAAAAAAAAAAAAAAAAAAAAAAAAAAAAAAAAAAAAAACACAACTGTTGTTGTTCTGACACTGCAATCCTGCCTCCGTGTATTTTTGATAGCACAAAAGCTACAGGTCATACATACAGTTGTCCTTTGATTCCTTTTAGATAAAAGAGTTCAGTGTACAATGAAAGCCATACTTTTCAGAACTCCTGAGTGAAAAATGTAAACATTTATTTAATCTGACATCAGAAAGATGAAGATAACTGCCCACAATAATTGGCCCCCTTTCTAATAAATGGCAGCCGAACCTGATTTCACCAAAGTAAAACATGTTTCATGTGGAGCAAAATTCCAATTAACCAATTCGATTTGAGGGACAAGTTTACAGTTTATGTCAAGTTTAAGCTTACAACCAGGGATAGGTGCTTCAACATCAGTGTTATTCACCCTCTGATTTTAGGGATAGCTTATGGGTAGGGATATGGTTAGGACTACATTTTCAGACTGGAATGTTGTTTCAGGATCATCAAAATATGTTGACCTAGGAACAAGTCTAACTCGGCTAAATCAAGATGTGCATAAATGGCACATAATACTCTTTTAGATTGATCTGATGTGTGAAATATAGATGATCATCAGGAAAAGGTTATAGTACAAAAATTATATTATTTATTATATATATACACCAGTTACTTCAGGTCCTCAAAGCTGGAGTGCTGATGTCTCACCAGTATCAGCAGGACTGTTCACCGTTTGTATCACTCTGCTTATCTCTGCACATTCTAGATAGGCAGCATTATTTTATATTGTAATACTATTTCACTATATTACAGTTTTTACTGTATTTTTTTTTTTATCAAATGTATGCACCCTTGCTGAGAGACATCTTTCAAAAAAAATCTTAATGACCCAAAACTTTTTTTTTTTTTTTTTTGGCCTGAACTTCTCTTTTTCTATCCAGATTGAATCTGGAGTTCAATATCAATCTTAGAATTATTTTTAAGTATACAGATATGAAATGCCAGGAAAGATGCCAACACCCCATGCCTTTCTTAACCGAGTAACTCATACAGATCAAATTTTTCACTAATACTATAATGATGCACTTCCAAACTTAACTGTGCTCTATGGTGCCAAAGAAAATATGATGTGGTATATGACCAAGCACAGGAGAAGAGAATCAGAGCACTTCTACTGAAAGTGGCTATTTGCTGTTGACTAATAGAAGGGTGCGCTCACTTACTGTTTGAGTTGCTCTCGCATGGCTGAAGTGCTTGAACAAAATGTTCTTAAAACAGCCACTCAGAGATGAATCATAAACAGGGTCTTATTAAAAACAGAGCAACATTAATGATGTGCCGTGGTTTTATGCTTAAGACAGCATTTTATTTTGTCCTTTTTCAAGTAAAAATATTTCAATATCCTTAAATAAACATGTTATCTACAATACAATTAAATACAGTTGTCATAATTAGGTGTAAGGCCGAAAATAAGCCATAATAAATGGCATATAGTACAATTGCATCGGAATAAATTAAAAATAAAAACTTAAAACTAAAATCAGTCATTTTAAATGCTACTAGTGAATTTAGACATAACAACAATAAAATGTACAGTTTCTAAAAGGGATATTTATTTTGAGTTTTGCTTAAGATTATGTTTAACTTGTATATATTATTCATTCGTTTTTAAGTATTACATTTAGGTGAGTGTTAGATGACATCAAAGCTAAACTAATTGCAAAAATTATTAATAAATAATTATTATATTTTTAAATAATTAATAATGTAATAATTTAGCTTAATGTAATAATAATTCTACAGAAGAAAAAAGAGTAATACAGGGTAAGTTAATAATGATCTACTTCTGCGGACTTCTCTATTAATGTGTTGCTCAAATGTTTAGGTCTCCTTTATAGCCTTTCGTCCTCGTGTTGCTTAATATCATCTTCATTTTAAGATTCATGACGTTGTCATATATTAACCCTCTTTATAGTGGTATAACAATAACAATCTTTCATTCCTAATGGAAGGGGAAGAATTACTGAGCTGTCAGCGGGTATTATTCTCAAAGTTATGAGCACTTGGGTTCTTTTGACCTCTTAAGGACAGTCTATGAGAACACAAAACATGTGCACACATCACATACAATATTTATGTGTGCACGTTCACTTCTCTGCATGCATCAAATACACAACAAGTCGTATACTATAACCTTCTTCTGTGCTAGATATCTACATGTGTCCATTTGAAACAGTCCACAAAAGAAGGAGTATTTACATTACATGTATTGTCTGAAGTCTCGATATTGTCTAGAACTCCAGGGGTGCTAAAGCAGAAGACCACAGAAACAGGATATGCAGCGTTCATTTTCCTCTGTGGGCCAGAGATCTGTCTTCACCGACTCATTCTCCACCGTCTCTGCTCTTCTAAACAATGACACCCTCCCTGCTGAGATCTCCTGTGGGCAGCTTTCATATCAGCGTTAGCTGTGTCTGTTCAGCTGGGTGACAGAAATGTCTCAGACTCTGGGGCCGTCCAATGGGAGTGCTGTTTACAGCCTGTGAAAACACCAGGTCGCCACATCTGGAGCCATCTGGAACCTCCCAACCTGGAGATCTCCCCCAGTCTGTCTACATATGCACAGCGTCTGTCTTCTCTAGAGGTCAAGAGGATACATGCAGACCTTACAGTTGTTTCCCAACCTTTTTTTGTCTAATGTACCCCCACACAGCCCTCACAGCTAGCCTTAAAGGAGTAGTTCATCCACAAATTAAATTCTGTCATCATTTTCTCACCCTCATGTTTCTCAGAAAAGAAGATATTCAGTGGGTTTTTTTTGTCCATACAATGAAAACGAATAGTGTCCAATGTTGTTTTGGACCCCAGTGACTCATTGTACGAACGAAAACAGTTGGGTGTAGGAGGGTGAGTAAATGACGGCAAAATTTAAATTTTTGGAAATTGTGGTGCAGGTATGACAACACAACCCGATAGGATTTTCCCATAGGCTTTTGGATTATCGCAAAAAAACAAGCTCTGTGATCAACAAAAGTTTATGATACTTGCCCCGTTTTGTCCATCAAGATAATTTTCAAAGATGAACACAATTTTTATGAATTTTGATGCCTAAATGCAGTCACCCGAAGTAAAAGCTAAAGGTATGCTAATGAACTACACCACAGTCCCACGGCTTCAACGTCACCATCACTAAGCTTCCGACAACTCTTTCAGTTTTTACCTAAAGACTTTTTTCTTAGAATAATTTATAAGAGCACAATTATAAGCATAACAAGGCTGTAAAAGCGAACTGAGTTTACCTATTTTTTCAAGACACATAATATCTTAAAGTCAGAGGGCAGGGTTTTACTCTAGCACTCCTCCTCTCCATCTCTGCTCATAGCAGACTAACGGTTTGAGGGGAGTGGTTAAGCGTTTCCCAACCCAAGCCGTCAAACCTACATCATCAGCCATTCCAGACCGGAAGTAACTTTTCAGACTTTGATTAAAGATTACGATTGACAAACAATTATTTTCTGTGTATTAACTTGCACGGATTAATTTTTCACCACAAGACTAGTAATATGCGCTAACAAAGTAAATAGGGTCAATTTTGATTTCAGTTGGACTTTAAAAAATCACAAGTGGGGTAATACTGAGGTATTTTATGTCGTAGAATAAAATGTGAAAGTGTCTTGAGCTTGTGTTCACTACAGACCTTATTTCAGCCATTTAACCAAAATACCATTCAAAAAACCCATTGACTTTGGGACGATGGAACCGGAAGTGCTAAAATGCTAAATCGTTTCCGCGTTTTGGCCTACAAAGTGATGTCATTCCTGCACCACTCTGTTTCTCAAGAAAGGCTTAACAGCTAATCTATGTATTAATAAAGTACAAAATGCTGTCATGAAACTCTAGATGGTGCTGGCTGATAGGTTCTTATCTCAATCTGCTTAAAATCACATAATTCTCTATAGAGCACAGCTGATTGGTTCCTGCTGCATCAGTAGTCAGTGAGCTCCTTCTGTATAGATCTGCTACAGGTAATTCATGTATATTATATTGTACAGCAGCAGCAGCATGTCTTACTTGTTCACAGCACTGTGTCGTGTATTGGCAGTAGCAAGTCCCGTAATTTCTCTGCAGCAGCAATAACAGCAGCAGCAGCAAAGCAGATATATTTCGACAAGACCATACATATCAACATTGTCATATCCATTACCATGCCAAAAAATCAGAGAATTGTCATGACAGAAATACAATTAAGTCATAATAAGGGATAAGTGCTGCTAAATTATAGTTTGAAAGATTAACTAAAAGTGAGCATTAGAAAAGGGCAAAGGACATTTTATTTATTTTATTTATAATAATTATTTAGCTTAATGTAAATATATTTACAATCAGTATTGGCTGATAACCATTATATTGGTGAACAAAGCAAATTCTAATTATCAGCAAGTACCTGCCACAACCCCTGGTTGGGACTGGTGAGGCCTGCTGTCATCCCTTCTCTCTTTCTCTTCATGCCTGGAGCGCAGGGTTGCAGGAAAGTCTGTCGGCCAGTGGCCAGCATAATGAACAGAGGGAATGTTTTCACAACTGGTGTGCATTTACCCTCACTAGAGGCTTTCTTATATACAACAGCATTATTTTCAGAATAACAAGCTGCCTCTAAGGAACTCACGAACCACATTAGTAAATACAAACGCTGTCCCTGCATTTCCTCGGCTCCGCCATTAAAGTTGGTTTTCAGAAAGAATGCAGCCTTTATAGAGTACCGGAAAAGATTGGTAAGATAAAAGCTATATGATATCATGTTCAATGTCTTTACTGTGTCATGCTGCAGGGGTCTGAATTGTTAAGAAAAAGCAGAGAGCTATGGGAGATTTACAGGGTAGTCAAAGAAAAGGGGGTCCTTATGATAATGAATAGATAAATCAGGTGGGAGTCTGAGGTACCAGCATGCTGTTGCCACTGGTATCAGAGAATAGGCATCTTTTTGTGCCGACAGCTGTTGGCCTCTTGAAAAATTGCATCTCATTCTTAAAGGGATAAAATTATGTCATCATTTACTCACCCTCTTTCCAAACCCACATGCTATTATTTTTCCTAAGTAGAAAGTTTTGAAGCTGCTCTCATAATGCAACTTTAAAGTTTCATTCTTCTTTTCTTTAAGACCCTGGTATATCCTTCATTTCGAACAAAATCAGGCCGAAACTAAGTTTGTTTGGTGTTCATTTTGGGAGTTCGAAACAGCTTGAAAAAAAAAAGAAAAAAAAAAAAAGTTTTACTTCTCATAAAAGTTCTCTCCGCCTGGTAAACACCTTTGTACTACCATTGGTCCGTGGTGATTACGTAATAGAAGAAGCTGCTTGATTTTAAACAATCTATTGTATATAAATAAACGTGACGTGACTTGCTATGATCAGATGCTTTTCTTAAGCTTTATTAAAAAAATGCTTGCTGTTTTCTCAGTTTTGTTGTGTTTATTTTTTTATTGAGAGGAAAGTGCACAGCACATATTTATATATTCATCTAAACACTGCTCTCAGCAGTGTGGGCAGCGTCAGATGTTCGCTAACAGTATATCGCTAGTCATATATTTTTAACTTCGTTTTACCCCTAAGTGAAGAATGAAAAACAACTTTGTTTTGAGAATATCGGGGCCTTTAGTGTATGACATGTTATATCTGTATTTTTGTTTTATTCCTGTAGAATAAATTCCATTTGAATTCAATTTAAGTTGCATGTTAACATGTTAAAGGGTTAGTTCACCCAAAAATGAAAATTATGTCATTAATTACTCACCCTCATGTCGTTCCAAACCCGTAAGACCTTCGTTCATCTTCAGAACACAAATTAATATATTTTTGATGAAATCCGATGGCTCAGGAGGTGCTCCATTGACAGTTATTTAATTAACACTTTGAAGGCTCAAAAAGGTAGGAAAAACATCATTAAAATAGTCCATGTGACTACAGTGGTTCAACCTTAATTATATGAAGTTCACGAGAACACCACGACGAATCCGCGTGTTGATGACGCAGGAGCTGACGTTCTGACATATGACCTACAAGCAGTCTATGAGGAAGACGCACGCGAGGTCACGGGGATGCTCTCGTGAACGCGCGTCGGAGACTGATACAGAAGAGAAGAAATGACTGAATAAAGTCGATATTTAGTTTTTTGCCACACAAAAAGTATTCTCGTCGCTTCATAAAATTAAGGTTGAACCACTGTAGTCACATGGACTATTTTAATGATGTTTTTCCTACCCTTCTGGGCCTTCAAAGTGTTAATTAAATAGCTGTCAATGGAGCCCCTCCTGAGCCATCGAATTTCATAAAAAAAATATCATAATTTGTGTTCCGAAGATGAACGAAGGTCTTATGGGTTTGGAACGACATGAGGGTGAGTAATTACTGACAGAATTTTCATTTTTGGGTGAACTAACCCTTTAAGGTGTGTTGACATTCATCGATTCCCTCATTAATGAACTCATTAATGACAGGAGAGGCCAGAGGTAAATATTATCACTCCATATATAAAATAAATGGATTTTCCTCCTGTATGTGTGTCTGTATAAATTTATGAGAACATTTGGCCAAGCACAGCTCATTCATCATAGGTGTGCTTTTCATGATATCAAGCTCAACAAAAGTTTGTGTTCTCCTCTGCCAAAGAGGTGCCATTCGTAATTTATTTGAGGCTATGATCCTCTGTCTCACTAAAGAAATAGGAGAGAAAAAGATCAGTCTATTCCTCCTCCACCTCCATCTCTCTCATTTTATTTGACAACTTGTTTTGATGCCTTCAGCTGCCTTCAGCTTCAGCCAAAAAAGATTTGGAGCTTCATTAATGAACTTATGAAATATAATTTGATGCATAATGACTTGTCATACTTATTGGACCTTCCAGTAAACGTGACCATAATAAACAGAAAATTAGCTTATTCCCTAAGATGTGTGTACACCTAGACCAGCCCTAATCGTCTGCAAACACGCACATGCCCTAAATGTCCTAATAAATATGCCTTTGATTTAAATAATCTCAAAGGATAACTATACTGCCATGGATTGCTTTAATAAAGGGATATTAAATATAATTTTCTGAAAGAACTAGGTCATGCTTTTCTCAGAAGTTTTATTATTACCTCCTTTGGTTTGAATCTAAATAACAAAATTAAACCTCTTTCCAATGCAATGTATTTGATTACATTCGTACATTAGTTCACCTGTTGATCTTAGCCTTATGTTGTAGTTCTCTCTTGAATTATTATGTGTGAGTTTCATAATGAAGTTTTCACCCCATCAGAGCTTTATGATCACTAAATCAAGAGCATTTACTGTAAACCCAGAGACGCTCATAACTTCCTGCTCAACCTTTGTAGGGGCTCTTTGAAGTGAAACACCGGGGTGTCAGAATCAAATCCTGTTGCTCATCAGCTCAAATGAGCTGTTTATTCCAATCCAATGCCATAAAGCTTAATTTGAATCCAACCTCGGTCCAAATCAGTTATTTAAGCCAAACATAATGTATTCTGTAATACAGATACCATTGTGGTATTTTGGCAACATATTATAAATAGACTTTGTGCCAGAAACCGACACATTTCAGCGCATGCCGTTCGGATTACTACATATTTTGACACTCAGGTTACGTTATTATTAGTAAAGTAAGACCATACTTGTAAATAATGAAGCAGATTTTGTGGTATGATCATGTCTGTGGATCATTATTTTATATTAAACTTCATATTCTGCGTGCGAGTTTAGCCATGCAAACATCTTCTCGTACAGAATAAGTCGGGTTGTGTGTTCCAGTCTGTCATTAGAATTTACTAGCCAAGCGTGACTCAAAAGATCAGGTTGTAAAGCCGTTTGCCGCTCACCTCTCGGGGCCATACGCTAACGATTATGATAAGATTATAACAGCCCGGACTCCTTCCAACCACGTCGGTTATTTGAAACAACGAGCAGAAAATACAGCGTGCTGTTATTCAAAGCCAATCAAGACAGAGAGAGAACAGCAATGTGTTTTTCTGTACTTGGATATTCTGCCCATCAATCTCTCTTGTTTCTGGGTTTAAATACTTGTTAGAGACAGCTGTGAAGGATAAGGTGGCCATTTCAGTTGATCTGCATCTAGTTTTTCAATAATACACTGCTTCAAGAGGAATGATGCCATTTTTGGAAGGCAAATTGATTTGAGGTATTGTTTTCATGTGTTTTACATGAGTTGGTGAAGACTGTTGACTGTTTTCTAGAATTAAGCATGCAATTTTCACCTGGCAAAACCAAGGAAAAAATACCTTACACTTACACTGAAGGTCTATGGTATTTTTGGGCTCTTTTGACTAAAAAAACAACCACAATTGTGCTAAAAACACTCAGAAGACCGCATAACACTGTCCTGAAGCAATGGCGGTGAGTTTTTCACAGGCGAATGCAACTGACATTTTCTTCATAACATGCAAAAATCTTATTTGTGAACCTAATTGTGCTTGATTAGATTTGCTCAGAGTTGTTTAAAAGCATCAGTTCTGTGGTTTGTTTTTTATAACTTCTTAGAGGAGCTCAGGAAAGACTGCACACTATAATCACTTGACTGACTCATTGTTTCAGCTCTTTAACCATGTGTAACTACAGCTGAATAGCTTATATGGATCATATTAAATCAAAGTCAGGACCATGGCTGTTTTGTTATACTGGTTTTTCCCTAGGACGTGGTCCATGCAAAACGTCTGAGCTTTTGATATCCATTTATAACCTCTATAAATAAGAGTCTAGGCAGAGACTTGATTTATTGTCTTTCATCTTGAGAGATGGCTGCCCTGTAGACAGTAGCAGGAAGAGAGGGCTGTGGAGACAGATATCTGCACTAAAGTTTTTCCATACTGCAGAGATACAGCAGATCTCTGGGTTATGGGGGTTCAACATGGGGTTAAAGGCTTGAAGATCAGTTCAGAAATTCATCATAAAAACCAAGCAAATACCAATACACAGTCCGTATTTTTCCCCCCCAAAACATACTGAGATAAGGCCATTATAAGTGCAAAAAAATGACATACTGATAAAGACTTTATGATTGAATAATCTGGTCAAATAAAATATATTTTTTTATAGAACATTATTTTTAAAGGGGAAATGTCGAGTTTGACATGCAAAATTTTCTCTTATTAAAAATTACATTGAAAGCAGGATATTTTAAGATGAAATTGTGGTGACGAACGGGGCATGTACAATGAGTGATATTCATTACATAATGAAAAACATTACAAAAAACATTGTTATAAATATAAAATGAAATGTAAAAATATATTTTTTTATTATTATTTTAAATAAATATTTTTGCTTGTCAAATAATCTGACTAAATTCAGTATCCCATATCAGTAATAAATCATGGGGACACAGTTAACAAAGTCATTGGTTGGTTGTCCGAAGAAAACATCAAATCTTGAATATTTCCAATTGACAGCCAAATCATGCTCACTATTTCATATGTTATAAAGCTTTTAAAGACATCATAATAGTTATAGATGGAGAGATACACCCTAGATATTCCATAGGCTGATCTTTTGAAAGGGATATACAATATATTATTTCTGTTAGGTAGGTGCTTTGAACATCTGCCATTGCCGTTGTATAAATCTTAAGTCTTCTATTCTTTGCAGATAGGCCTAACGGTTAATTTAGTCACGGTTTTCATCCCAGTCTTTGATCTTTGTTTAACTTTATTTTTTGAGAAATATGCTTTTGAATCAGTTGCTGTGATCTTTATTCCTAGTAGGCCAAGAATAGCATGTTTGGAAAAGCGTAATGTACTATTCTCACAAATGTTTCAATATATAGCAGGACTTGGATAGTATTTAAAGTATGTACATTTTCTGTAGCTGTTTGTTTGTTTTACTAGTGTAACTACAAAAATAGTTTAATATTTAAGTGTTAAAAGCACATCTATGTAGCGATTGAGACTCTTGGTTGGTGTTGGCGGCAGGGTCTGAAGCGGAGCCTTGATATCCTAAGATGTGGATCAGCCGTCTTCATCTCAGTCTGGTCTGAATTTGATCTCAGGTGGGTGGGTGAGTAACGAGGGGGCAATTAACGGCTTTTCCTCCCTCTTTTCACACCCTTTCTGCCAAATTAGCCTGTTCTCTGGTGTTAAAAATTAAAGTTTTAACATATAACACCTGTTCAATTAATGCCCAAGGAATTCAGAATAAAAGACCCCAATAATTACACACTCTCAGGCAGCTCCTAATACAACACTGATGGAGGACCGGAGCCCTTATCCAAGCACCTGACAATACTTTGCAATCAAAGTGTTAAGGAATTAATTAACGTTAGGTCTTTTTGAAAGCTAGGTGTAAATGTTATCAAGGGCTCATTCCTTTTTAAGTACATTCATGTTGGTCTAAAAGCATTCTCAAAGGAAATGTCTTCCATGAACATTCCGGATTTCATTAACTTGCTGCTTGTAAAATTACTAGTTGTCGTTGAAGGATATGTGAATGACCCTATTGATTTGTGTGTGTGATGAGATCCACAGTCAAATATTAACACTAAAGATCCAATTCAGGTTCATTGTTATCATTTCACTTAATGAAACAAATTCGGACTCTGTGTGTTTGGTGGTCAGTTTTACATCATTACACCTGTAGGTGGCCAAAAGTTCAATTTGTTCAAAAACACTGATTCATTTAGAAATTAAACAAATTTGGCTGCATCCGAAACCTGAAAAATGCTGCCTCCGGAGGCAGCATACGGAGGTAGGAAGGCAACAAGACCCGCCTGAATCCAATGATCGATGATCTCTCATCGATTTTTTTGAGGCAGCATAGGCTGCGTTTACACTTGGCATTAACATGCGATCACCGTGATCCGATCAAGCAGATCAGATCATAAGCCAATCAGGACACGGTGCGTTTACACCTGTCCACATCAAGTGGCTTCTGTATCTGGATAACAGATAGGATCTCGCATTCCCGTGGAAAATAAAGAAAAGATAAAAAAGGATGGCTCCGAAGCAAAGTCGACCTGAAGTGGTGGCTTTTCTTTTAAAAACAGTTTTCACTAGGGGAACATTTTACAAATCTCGCAAAATGAGGAGGATGAGGAGGATGCAAGTACTAATAATGTGGATAGATGCCGTAATGGAAACGGTACAGAGAAACGTATGCGTCCGAGAACGTTGCCAGCTGTGGTGGGAAAAATGCACGTTCTTTACAGAAAATGAATGGTTCTGCAACTTTCAGGTGCGAAGGCAAACATTTTAGTATATTTGCGATGTACTTCACACTCGACTGTATCGTAAAACCACACAGCTACGTGCAGAAATTCCTGGAGAGAGGAGGGGGAATAATGACAATGGGTGGGGTTTTGTGTGACGTCCACCTGTGAATGCAGACAAGAAGTGTTTACATTACACTGAGATCCGATCACAATGCGTCCTCGACTACCTCCGAACCTGGACACGCTGATCGGATAACATTCCCATCAGAAGCACGTTTACACTTGTCTTTTCAATGTGTATGTGGACAACATCCGGATACAGGTCGCATGTTAATGCCAAGTGTAAAAGCAGCCATAGATGTATCTGTTGCTGCCTATGATATCCCACAATCCTGTGCAGTTCATTTCGTGACATTTGAACTAAATAATAAATACTGTATGATGTCTGAAAGTTGCGGTTGGTGCTCAGTTTGTTTGTTTTTGTATGTTTTTGGACTTTTTTGAACTTTTTCCACTTTTGTATTGCAGTAAATAAATTTCTGCCAGAAAGACTCGGGAGAATAAATACTGTGACAATTATACATTTATTGACATCCCAGCAAGCAATAAAGTTCTTTGCCGTAGGCCCCGTCTGTAGCTCGCAATCTGAGGGTCCGGACTGTGCATATCCTGCCTGAAGACAAAGGCAGGGGCGCAGCCGACCCCCTGTGAGGTATAGGAAGGGACCATCCTGGTGGTGGTGGTGGTGAGGATGGAGGGAGGGATCCATCTTGGAGGTGGTGGAGGTGGTGGTGGTGGTGGGGGGGGGGGGGGGGTGGTGGAGGTGAATGGAAGCATCAGCATCTGCGAACTCAAACGTGTGTAAGTACCAATCTTTTATACCACGAGTATTAGAATGTGATTGGATAGATGAGAAGGTAAAGTGACGCAACAATTGAGTCTTCCTGGCAGAACTTATGCTAAAGCTTTCATATTTGTTTAGTTATCACCAAAGCTCTATTTTGTTGTAGATCATTAAAACCGTTATGCTGCCTCAGAAGTCTGTCCGAAATCAGTTTCATCTGGTACTTTTGTGCGCAGATGCTGCCTGCAAAGTCATTGCAGTTAACCGGTTAGGGCAGCAAGGCAATAAGTCAGCTGCCTAAGCTTTCGGACGTAGCCATCGTCTTTATGGGTGCGTCTTTGAATCATTCACTCAACTGATTTCAACTGAAACACTCAAGTTTACTCGATAATGTCCACTATGGTTTTGGAGACCAATAGAAATGGCTGCCCCCTCAGATAGTGCACTATGGGTATAGGGGGCGATTTCAGACACAGCATTTGATTCATTCACTCAACCGATTTGTTCAACAACACTGACTCATTCAGGAATGAAACACCACTACTGCGTGTTGCTCGGAAACACAACAGTTGATTCTTCTTTGACTTTGGTTGGACTTTTATCCCTGGCAGAGCAAAACTGACAAAGTGCCTTGCAATATTGCATATAAAATGCAAGTTTCTTGATTTATTTGTTTGTTTATTGAAATGCTTTATAAAAGCAGTCATATAAAAGCATATACCATGCTGTTGGTTTTAATTCAGAACAGTACCATTCTTGCTAGTGTTATATTGCTTAGATAAATCCTAACATATATCTTGATGTAGTCTGGGTTTAGATAAAGCCCCATTTGGTTGCTAATACAGGGGCCTGTCACGAGCTTGCCAATGTGACAGAAGCGTGAGGAGGCTTTTTAGGGATTTTTACTGACTCTCAAGTATTTTATCACACTTCTTTAGATACGAGCATACTGAAAATGATTTACCTCAACAGCATTGAATTGGAATTTGTAAGCTATAATTGTTTATTTTGAGATGTTTCAATTTTTACTTTGTTTTGCTAATGCAGTTGATAGGCATTATGGTGGTTTCAATTAGGAGAACAGGAAGTAAACTCTACCTCCAAACATATTTGGCCAGGGTAATTTCAACAGTTAAAGATGCATAAGCTTAAAAGTGCCGACCCAGCTTTTCCCTGTGATAAATCTCCCACACCCATCTCATGCCCTGTGGAGGGGAGCCGATGTTTATGCAAGACATTATAAGGGTGTTGGTATAGATTACTACAGATCGTAGAGCAGAGTGTGCAAAATGTCTTCCATATGATATCCACATATTCTAAAGACATTATGTCTGTCAATCATTCAGCTCATGAAAATTTTCACACGAACCACCATTTCCATTTTTGTGTGAGCCCCTCAAATAATAACTAGCACGAGTTTGCATGGTTGCAACATGGTTGCAAACTTTCAGACTTTAATAGAGTAATACAATCAAGTTTTATGCAAGTAATAAATGATAAATGAATCTCATATGCCTCAACTTTTAACACAGGTCCTGTTGCAAAAGTTTCCTCAGAGGCTGGGGTGGAAGTATGTCTTTTTCTTACAAATAAAAGCTTGTGTGCATTAGAATAATATAATTTTAGTAAAGGAACAATGTGTACAGTATCGTCTAGGGGACAACATGTTTATTGCACCCAGTTGTTTGGCAAATCGAGAAATGCCGAACTTCACTTAACACTAACTTGATCAATTTGATGCATACCATGCCAGTGGAGAAAATGAAACCAGAAGGTCCCAGAAGAGTTCTGCGCATGTAAATGAGACACAACGCATCTATGAAAAGGCCAGAAATAACACACACACACATACACACACACACACAGCTGGATAATGGACACAGGTGAATTTTGATCCACTGTTTCTTCTTGATGTGTACTGATTCTTTAATTTTCAGCATGATTTAAGTTTTTTGACTTATAGTTCATGACAGCTCTCGGACAGATTGGCATGGGAATGGGAATGGATATGGAAATGTTAAACTATTTGGTATTTGCAGAATACATCTGCTATGCTGCTGCTGCTGCAGCAGAGCAAGTACAGGCATTGTTGTGAGCATGCAAGACATGTTGCTGCTTCTGCATGTAACATGCATGAAATAACTCCTCTTAGCAGATCTATACAGGTGGAGCTGTGAAAGGAGTAGGGTTTCTGGAAGCGCGTTGCAGGTTGCTAACATCAACTACCGGTAATTGTTTTGAATGTTGAGCCGCAGCTCATTGGCCGCTGATGCAACAGCAACCAATCAGCTATGTAGATGACGATACGATTGCTACCAAATGAGTTAAATACCTATCAGCCTGCACCATCTAGAGTTTCATGCCAGAACTAGGTAATGCAAATATGTTTTTTCAGCAGATGTGGAATTTAACTAAAATTGTGGAATAGAACTAAAATGACCAAAAATATGGACTCCATGCTGGTTTTTGAATTTAGGAGATCATGATTCACAGCTGTGATACAATATATACTGCACAAACTTAGCGTTGAAAAAACCTATGTGAAAAACCACAAACTTTTTCAATAGCGTTGAAAAACCTTTTTCAATGAGATTATTATTAAATGATCTCAAATTAATCAAAAACAAATTCCAAAAGCAAAATTAATCAAAGCAAATTATCTAGCTAATCATTGTGTTCTAGTGGTGGCATCTTAAATTATGAATTTATATTGTCTAGAGCTTGTCTAGTTGTACTTTAGAAACTTCAAGCTTCTTCTGCCAACTTCAACCTTCCTCCTCTTCTCTTGTATATTTCTGTTAGTCTACTTTGTGAGAAGTCATTGTGTTTGTTTGACTGGACCCATGTGAAGTCATTTTTGGCAGCTATTGTGCTGCAGAAGGGGACTGCAAAGATTTTCTTTCCTTGTCTGTCGCAAAGCTACTTTTCCCACCTCTCTTATCTGGGGGGTGGACACTCCTGGGGAAGTTTCCACCAAAATTATCACCCCAGCTTGTGGAAAAGGATGTGTTCCTCTCACATTGGGGAGGGGATCAGTGATATCTGCACAGGCTGTTGTTAAGAACACGAGTTTACATCACATATACAGCTTAAGGTGCCGTCACATTTTCCGTTGCTCTGTGAAATTTCTCCATGGATCTCAAGCTGTCTGGCGGACATCTCGGCATGGATGAAGGAACATCACCTGCAGCTCAACCTGGCAAAGACTGAGCTTCTCGTCCTCCCTGCCAATCCGTCTCTACAGCACGACTTCACCATCCAGCTAGATTCAGCATCAATCACCCCATCAAGGTCGGTCAGAAATCTTGGAGTAATATTGGATGACCAGCTGACCTTCACAGACCAAATTACAAAGACAGTTCGATCATGCAGGTTTGCACTGCACAACATCAGGAAGATCAGGCCTTTCCTAACTGAGCATGCAACACAACTTCTCGTCCAGGCCCTGGCCATTTCTAGGCTTGATTACTGCAATGCTCTTCTGGCTGGACTTCCATCATGTGTAACTAAACCTCTACAAATGATTCAGAATGCTGCAGCCCGTCTTGTCTTCAACGAGCCCAAAAGGCCCCACGTCACTCCTCAGTTCATCTCTCTGCACTGGCTACCACTCGCTGCTCGCATCAAGTTCAAGGCAGTGATGCTTGCTTACAGATCTATCACAGGCTCAGCTCCCTCCTACTTTCACTCACTCCTAATAGTCTACATCCCTACCAGAAGCCTACAATCAGTCAATGAGCGACGTCTCGTGGTACCATCACAGAGAGCCACAAAATCACTTTCCAGAACATTCTCATTCACGGTTCCATGCCGGTGGAATGCTCTCCCCACCCTCATCTGGAATGTAGCGGATAGTAGCGCACAACTGGAAGATCAGCGCTCATTCACTAGGATCATATTACTTCTTACTTATTTTTTACGTTTACACATGCAAGTAGTTCTTATGTTCATATATTTGAGTGATTATTGTCATGTAGGCAGGATTTTTCTTCTTTCCCACAAAAAAACAAACAAAACAAAAACATTGTATCTCATTTGATTGGGTGCCACATTTCAGTCAGTGCCACATTTCACCCTTTGTTACCCTCTGTTCACAGGTCCTCCAGGAAAACGGGGAAGAAAAGGAAACCCTGGTGAGTACCTGTACATTACACACACATTTGCACACATCTCATAGTTTTAAAACGACCTGAACCTAAGCTAGAATTACAGCAAAACAAATGTTAAGCGATTTTCAGCTGTTCTCCAGGAGAAAGGATCAGGATCCTCTCATGTGTTCCAGACCTTTCGTTCTTCATGTCATGTTTGATTTGTGTTTCTTTGAGGAACCATTGAACAGATGTAAATGCCCGTAAATATTATGCGGTTTGAAAAAGATATTTTTTCTTTGGTAGTCTAGGTGACGTTTCTATCATATTGATCAGTGGGGGTCGAAGAGAGACGTTCTCCTCGTCATCAGTCATTTTCCCAGCATGCTGTTTGTTTTACTGCTGATCTCTTAACCTCAGAAACCTGAGAGGGCTTTGAAGTTGATAACACCATGTTCCAGCAGGCAAAAATGATTATAATTATGATGTAGCTGCATATGTAGTGCTTAACCCCAACAGAAATCAATGCCTTTCAGTCAGCCTGCAGCCCAATTTGGTATTAGTAGTCAAGGCCGTGTACTCTCTACCAGATTCCCCAGAAGAAGAAAAAAATCACTAAAGTATTTTAAATAATCCCTGTACTTGTACAGAGATTACCCACATTTGCAGTGGCCATGGACCCTGATGTATTTTGTTAATAGACATTTAAGATATAGTTTTCGACCTGTCAAAGAAAATGAATTGTGGTCCAGTAAATTTTTCAGTGCAGCTCTTTGTGTAGCTTTCTGTACTGTGGAAGTATAAATATCCTTCCCATGATAATAGAGCCATAAAATACTAATCAAGTAAATCTACTTAGGAGCAGCCCTGCACTCAATATACATCTAGTGACACATAATATGTCACTAGCAAGGTGTACCTAATAAAGTGGCCAGTGAGAGTATCTGGCCACTTTATTAGGTACACCTTGCTAGTACCGGGTTGGACCTCCTTTTGCCTTCAGAACTGCCCTAATTCTTCATGGCATAGATTCAACAAAGTGCTTGAAACACTTCAAAGATTTTGGTTCATATTGATATGATTGCATCACACAGTTGCTGCAGATTTGTCGGCTGCAAATCAATGATGTGAATATCTCGTTCCACCACATCCCAAATATACTCTATTGGGTTGAGATCTGGTGACTGTGGAGGCCATTTGAGTAAATTGAACTCATTGTCATGTTCAAGAAACCAGTTTGAGATGATTTGAGCTTTGTGACATGGCATGTTATCCTGGTGAAGGAGCCATCAGAAGATGGGTACACTGTGGTTATAAAGGGATAGACATGGTCAGCAACAATACTCAAGTTGGCTGTGGTGTTTAAACGATGCTCAATTGTTACAAAGATGCCCAAAGTGTGCCAAAAAAAAAAAACACCCCACACATTACAGCACCAGCAGCAGCCTTGATACAAGACAGGATAGATTAATGCTTTCATGTTGTTTATGCCAGATTCTGACCCTACCATCTGAATGTCGCAGCAGAAGTCAAGACTCATCAGAACAGGCAACTTTTTTTTCAGTCTTCTATTGTCCAATTTTGGTGGGCCTGTGTGAATTGTAGCCTCAGTTTTCTGTTCTTATCTGGCAGGAGTGGCACCCGGTGTGTCTTCTGCTGCTGTAGCCCATCTACTTCAAGGTTCGACATGTTGTGTGTTCAAAGATTCTTTTCTGCAGACCTTGGTTGTAACATGTGGTTATTTAAATCACTGTTGCATTTCTATCAGCTCGAACCAGTCTGGCCATTCTCCTCTGACCTCTGGCATCAACAAGGCATTTTTGCCCACAGATCTGACGCTCACTGGAGATTTTCTCATTTTCTAACCATTCTCTGTAAACCCTAGAGATGGTTGTGCCTGAAAATCCCAGCAGCTCATCTGGCACCAACAACCATGTCACATTCAGGGCCCTATCTTGCACCCAGCGCAATTGACTTTGTACACCGACGCATGTATCATTTCTATTTTGCACCCGCGCACAGCGGACTTTTCCCTCCACAGACGCACGTCGGTAAATTAGGAAATTAACTTGCGCTCCCAGGGGCGGTTCAGCGCAAAGAGGAGGTGTGTTCCGGCGCAAACGTTCCCTGGTGCTATTTTGCAGGTTTAGAAAACAATTCCGCCACTGACCAGGAAAAACCTAGTCTAAAGTCAGTGGCACATTGCGCATGTTATTCATATGCTATTTTAAGGGCGCATGCTTGGCCATAATCAATGTAGCATGTTCACAACGCGCATGCACTTTATAATAGCAATCCGCCATGGAACAAACGCGCCTGCTCTTAAAGGGAATGTGAGACGTCACTCTGATTGGTTTATTTCACGTTACGCCCAAACCACACCTATGAATAATGAAGCTACTTCAGACCAACCCATTTTAGATTTGCGTTTTTAGAGTTATTTATCCCGCCGGTATAATAGCAACAGCGCCCAAGACCCGCCCACAAAGTTACTTGCGTTTTACGCTTGATACTTGCGTTTCAGATCGTTAAAATAGGGCCCTCAAAGTCACTTAAATCACCTTTCTTGCCCATTCTGATGCTCAGTTTGAACTTTAGCAGATTGTTTTGACCATGTCTACATGCCTAAATGCATTGAGTTGCCATGTGATTGGCTGATTAGATATTTAACAAGCAGTTGAACAGGTGTACCTAATAAAGTGGCCGGTTAAAATAACATGGTATCATGTTAATCAAATCTATTTTTGGTCTATTATTTTCATTATTATTATTGTTATTATATCATGCTGCTTGGTAAGCTAAACAACTAGCTTGGTGAATTTATGTTGGGCTTATTTATGATAGATAAATAATCAGCCTTGTTTTATGAAGTAGCCAAGTATAAATTGCCATCCAAGAAAAAACAGCTTCCTGAAGTTCTTTCCTTCTGGGAGGTCCTTTTCTGCTCCTACCTGGAGTTATGAACATATAATCGAATTCAGGACATGTAATTGTTTTTGCAAACCTGGCTTGAACACTCCTTTACACTTGCAAAATGTTTTGTTCAGCTCTGTTTACTGATAGCTCTGGTCAATTAAATGGCTTTTATAGTCCCTTGTATGCGATATAAAGTGAATTGTTCTGTATCTGGAAACCTTATGCGTAATGCAACGGCCAATTTCGGATTAATTCTTGGTTGGGTGGTGGCAGTAAATAAGGGAGATGTTTTTCTCTGCCCTGGGGCTGCTGCTCTGGTGGTCCAGTACATTCGGTGGCAGGCTCAATATGTTCGTCTTCAGTTTTATTGTCGTGTTCATGTACAGTAAATTATGATGCAAGATGAGTGCTAATGGACCAAATTCATCACATCATGCTTAGCATGCGGACCCTGGAAGTGATCTCAAAGCAGAGATGATGCGCTAACTGTGTCTTTGTTCTGAGTGTGATGACTTTGGCGGCTGATGGGAGGACTAACAACCTCCAAAACACACAGCCTGGTGTCCATAAAAAGCTCCTTTCTTGCCGCAGGACTCTGGGTGACCTAAACTTGACACAGTGGGAATCTCCTTTCCTCTGTTCACCATGACAGAGACGGGTCAAATCTCCCACATGGCCATGTGACTGAAAGCACTCTTATCACCACAGCCATTTGTAGGAGTTATCGCTTGTTTACTTGGCTCTCTGATCCGAGGCAGATCTGGATCCTCCCAGCACCGTCTGTGTCTCCGGATCTATTCGGTGTCACATTCCACTCCCTATCACATCCCTCAGGCATCAGAGCAGAGACATGCCAATGACTGTCTTGTGCATTATGTTCATTGTGCTGACCAAAAGCGAGGAAAGATGTGCAGCAGAGGAAATAGCAACCCAGATGTCTACTTATGATGCTTTTGACACTTCTTAAAGGGTTACTGCAGGATCTTGACCTATTCACGAACCCCTGCACATTTTCCATTGAGAGCATGATTCAGCTTTCACTGGTATACCGCATGATTTTGCATAGCTGAAATAATTCGCCATTAAATCAAAATCATAGATGTGAACATAAATGTGAACTTCTTATTACACAAGAATGTTTTTTTGGACACCAGGATCATTCCCACACTACTGGAATGTTTCGGATTTCTTTCTTGCCTGAAATCATTAAGGATTCTCCAGATTCACAGACTGTTGAAATCTATTACGCTTGCACCAAATGAGCGCCATTAAACATGTATTTCTGTAGACATTTTGGCCTTCTAAGTGCAAAATATCTGGTAACGCGGAGCCTCCCACTATGTGCAGTTATTCTTTTTCAGCTCAGAAGACTTAATGGAGTTCTCGGCTATGTTTCATTTTAGTGTCAACTTTGTCTTAGATGTTTCTCATAAAATTCCCTTGCAAAAATAAAGCTCGACACAAATGAGACAACTGTTCACATACGGCAGGAGTACAGAGCTATAAAATGAGCTGCTCTGAAAACTGGATCTTAGAAGAATTTATTGAATTAAGCTTGAGTTAATATTGAAAACGAAGTCTTTATATCGCAGACTTTGGTATTTTGCAAACCTGGGCATGATTTAAGACATTGTTTATACCTCTTATGAAACTAAAGACTCTCGTCTGAGATGAAGTATTGAACGTTATTGTTTTGAATTTGACTGGGACATTTAAAGGGATAGTTCACCCCAAATCTGAAAATTTTGTCATCATTTACTCACCCTCAAGTTGTTCCAAACCTGTATGATTTTCATTCTTCTACTGAACACAAAATATTTGTTTGAAGCAGAAAAAAATCAACTCATAGAGGTTTGGTACAACTTGAGGGTGAGTATATTATGACAGAATTTAATTTTTTGGGTGAACTAACGCTTTAAATGTGCCACCGAGGTAAAGTTCTCTACCAAGCTAACATAGATGACATTTTGTCAAAATTTTGAGAATGATTTGGAGGTCTTAGAAACATCAACAACATGTTTTTCACTATAAGCCTGTTATACTGTTTGTTTCATAGTTATAATATATATATATATTCAAATATTTGTCAACTTTGAGCCCATTCAAATATTTTATGTTGAGCCCTGCACTTCTAATTTTTCTTTCCTCTAGGCAGTGCTTAGAGCTGTCCACCCATTCACTTTTTTTTTTTTAATCACACACAGACTTTTGCCAAATCTGGAGTTGCTCAAAAGTGGAAAAGAAACAAGGGTCTATTTATATCTGTGCCGCCATCCTTTGATTGATCAATGCTATGAGCCAGAACCAGGTTTCTGTGTGTGCAGATATACAGTATAAATGTGTATGTGCGCACTGACCTCATTGACTCTGGCATCTAAAGAGATATGCTCACATTGACTTCATGTCGACAGAAATGAGACAACATATTAATCATTGTATAATTTTTTTCTATAGGATTAATGTCCTGCACACAGTATTTCATGACGCTTACTCTTCAGCGCAACAAATAGTTGTGACTTGCATACAACTGTTTGTCTTTCTCTGTTTCAGGAACTCCAGTAAGTACCCCGTTATCACTGAGGCTTTAATTCAGAACAAATGTGAGTTGGTCTGGAGTTGGGCAGATACAGCATGGCATGATCCGTGTTGGCTTTGCAACCTTGATATAGACTGCAAAATGAGGTGAGATAAGAGGGAAGGGAGGATATATGCTCCAGGAGACAGTTTCTGAATTGATCCCACTCCATTTTTCACTGTCTGGCATCCATCCTGACCGCCTGTATCCTAATAACTAGACGTGCCTTTAAAAATCCAACAGCTGATACAAATCTATTCGTGCCTTCGCACAGAATGCATAGTAAACACTAGTACATGTTCAAGTGTGTATGTGTGCAATCCTCCCTATCATACTAACACTGTAGCAGCAACAACAATCTTTTATTGTTTTGGTTGCGTCATATTTCTCAACATGAGCAGAAAGCCACAGTAATAAAGGAGAAGAGAGAATAAATATGCATGGTTGCCCCAAACACGTTCCATTTTTTATGAGCTATTTGTCACATAAGTAGTGTTTTTGTATTGCAAACACACTGTTAAAGACAACAATGCAGTATGGAGCACTTTTTACTTGTAGCATATTTGGGGGTTTGGGATGTGAACAATTTTTTAATGGTTTAATTGTAATGTTTTTTTCTTCAATAAATCACAGGGCACTCCAGGACGAGATGGCTACCCGGTAATTGTCACTCTGGTTATACACTGATCACATCTGCTCTAACCACAGGCACACACAGTACTTGAGGACTCATTCAGACCTCAGCTTACAGGCAGTGTTAAGTGTCGCAGTGCACCACCTGCTGGACATATTAGAAATTTCACAAAAATATCCAAACAAGGTTTTTAGTTTAAAGGTCAATAACATTCATCAAATGAAGTTAAACATCTGATTTATCGCATGCATAAACCTGTTGATGCCATTTGGGTTGGGTTTAAAATTTCTGATACGATCTATTATTTCTCTAATCGCCAAGAAGCTTGTCCTTGGCTTTCATTTTGAGGAAAACAGGTTTGTTGGAGTTAGATGGGGCAAAATACATCAAGATATTTTTTTTTCACAAAGGTTTTCATATGGTATATAATGGGACCTATAGAATTGTATGCATATACAATGTATTACTATCCATCTATATGCATAACCTACCTATTAAACATGAACCTCAAACTTCAGAAAGATTAGTTCAATTGAATTGTACTTAGTAATATCAAATAAGCTAATTTAATCACATCAAATCTGATTTGAATAAAGTTATTATTATATAACAATGGTTATTCTCAAATGTAGTTATCAACCTCTACGCCTACACAAATCTTACAGAACAGAGAACTATTGTTCTTTCCAATAGTTTTGCTTTTAAAAGAGGCATTAGTTGCGTGAAGCCTCCCTGACAGGCCATCGCAATCCAGATGCGATCAGTTGCATGCGTTGGCAGCCTCCGCTCCGCATAAAGATCAACTGGGAAATATGGCCCTGTGTGAAGTCTCTCCAAGCATAACAAGAGCGCTGCTCCAAACTGAACCGTGTGCTGGACTGCACCACATGTGGCCCTTACCGGATTTCCAACTGCACTCAGAACCATCAGCACACAAGTCATCCGTTTCTTTTTGCTCATGCCGAATAGACCGACTGCGTGCTCTCTTGTCACTTGTCCGTTCTGAAAGCACAAGCACACACTATTAGACCAAGACAGACAGCTCTATTGTCTGTGGTTTCTGGCTGTGTTGGTCTGAATAAAGACACACAGGGAGAGAATGATCAGAAATCTGTTTATCATTATATTTTGTTTTGTTTTTTTGGTCTAATTTTACATTGTGTATACAACGATATGTTGACACATTCTTTTAATAGCTATTGCATTTAGAGCTACCAAGCTTGTTTTACATTTATCATGATCTTTTGCTTTAAAGGTCTTCAATCAGAAAGTGTTCATATTTCGTTTAGTTAAGTATGTTTCACAGGTCAAAGAGCTCTGTGCACAGACCCCTTTCAGCACCTTCAGTGCCGTGGACAGCGACCTCCCGTCCTCTAGTCTGAGCTTACTGAAGCCAGTGATGATGGACTAAACTTTTCCTTGCTCTACTCAATTATAACAGGGGTCAGATCATTATTATATAATATTTAGATAAGACTCCACCAAAGATAAAGTTAAGAAGCCATATTTTTGCTAATTATTTCATTGTCCTTTCCACATTTTAATCAAAATGTCAAAACTCAATCTTCCAGTGATGTATGCTAGACTACTCCGATCATTTAGTCAGCTTAAACTCCGTCCCTTTCTTACAATCAACTGCAGGCTCACATTAACATCTGCCTCCATCCATTCAACAACCGATTTGTTAAAACAAAGTCCCTGCCCTAGACCTCCCCCCGCCCCCTTTTGATCATTCATTTCAGTCAGATATACGTCACAATATGGAAGAAATAAACGAAAGAGAAAATTCAAATCTAATGCACAAGTTTATGATTGCCATGAAATAACTGTAATAACTCAATGTCCTTTTCTCTCTCTGTCTCTTTAAGGGTCCATTGGGTATGGATGGCAAGCCTGTAAGTACTATCTTCTCTCAGGGTACAGTTTTTTAAACCAGATCATATTGCATCAGATCAGTTTTTAACATCATTGGTTTAATTCCACTAATACTGTTTGTAGGGGTGTATATTTTTTTGCTGTATTGCATACACTGCTCATTATACTGCAGAAAATTAACTTCTCTCTCCTTATAGGGACCTCCAGGACAAAAAGGCAGTCAGGTTAGGTTCTTTATCATTTCAGTCTAAAAAGTGATTGAATTATTGTGTGTTGTCAGCAGTGTTGTGGAAAGTTACTTTTAAAAGTAATGCATTACAATATTGCGTTACTCCCTAAAAAGTAAATAATTGTGTTATTTAGTTACTTTTTATGGAAAGTAATGCGATACATTACTTTAGCGTTACATTTTTTTTCTCACCTGGGCTGGGCTTACTTGTTTGTTTTTTAATAACAACAACAACAACAACAACAAAAAATCTATTTTTGGCAAATGTAAATACCCTTTCACACCAAATGTGAAATGAATGAGCCTCAGACTGAAATAAATGCAAATTCACACCTGTACAGTAGAAGGCACAGTTAAAAAAAAAAAGAATAGGATGCAGGAGAAGAAAGTTCAACAGGCTTACCTCAGCAATACAAATAAAAAAAGAAGAAAAAAAAGAAACACAAATATGATGTTTATCGGAAGTCTTTTTTGCTTATTAGTATGGTTGAAATGGATCAACGAAGGTCAGCAGCAAAGACATTGGTTAATAAAGTGAGATTAAATACATAAAGTATATTTTTGTTATTTAACATTTAATTATTGCAGGTTTGTGTAATATTCTGTTACTTTCACTCTTCATTGCTCTATCATATTTTATCTTTCATTTAATAGTGCACATATTTAGAGCAGCTCCAGCAGGGATCAGTGCTGATGATTGGGTCAGTGGTACAAATGTTTAGACACCAGTGAAATATCAATTCTTTATTCCAATTTTGATACTACAACAAAAACTACAGTAATCAATCAAATGTGAAAAAAACCCCATTGCGTATTCATTACTGAAACCATTAAATATAGATGGATCTTTTTGTAAAGTTACAAAAGGTAGCCTATTTAGTCAAGAGCAGTGAGTAATTTATTTGTCCTTTGTTTGATTAACATTAAAACACAGCAGCCGGTTTATAAGACTGCTGCAAGAGACGTGAAAGACAATTCAATTCAGTATTCACGCGCTGAGACGCTGGTTTTCGGGGCGCGCGCTTTGGATGTTTGCGTTCATGGAACTTCTTGACTTGCACACTTCCTGTAATAATGTAGGGAATCACTCATTATACATAAATCAGGTAACAGTTCATGTTTTACTTACATATATGATTTCGTTTTAATCCAAATAACACGTGCTGAGTGAACGATCAGCAATCAAGAGCATTCAACAAAAGTGCTCGCTCTCTCTCTCTCTCTCTCTCTCTCTCCAGTTAACGTTAATAATAAGCTACATGCCTTGTTTTACTTTTTTTGCCATTGACTTCCGACTGAACTACAAACTTTCCACTGACATCAGTGAAAAAGGGATGCGCTCGACCAGTTCTCGCGTCTGTGCCGCTGCGCGCTCAATCCACTGCGCGTTTTTCTCTTATCAGCTCACACACCACAGCTATGTCTTACTATATTTTGTTTAAAATTCCACTAATAAGATGCATTTACTTTATAGACAGCTTTCTTTTTTTTATCCCCATTATACTCTCTTTGTCTGGACACAAGTGTACAAACGCTGCCTGGTATCTGTTGTTGGTATCGGAGCATTTTTACGAGTACGAGTACATGAACTCAGTATCGGGCCCTATTAGATCCCTATTAGATTCCTTACACAACAGCATCTGGTATAAACCAGCCACACTTCCTGGTTTGTACATCACAGTAAACTTCATCCCATCACCTCATTCATAAGAGTGTGATATTGGAAAGCATCATTCAGATCTCATTCCTCTGGTTACTCCAGGGGCCAGTTGCACCAACTGGTAAGATAAAACTTTATTTTATGCACTACTGAATATTAAACTTAGAAATGTAACCTCACTTATAAACTAATTTATGAAAGCCTAATGAAAGATTTAAATTTTCATTATCAGGTTTGTTGTATTAGTATTTATTACTCATTCATTTTGGAAACAGTTCTTAAAATTAAGTTAACACTTTATTTTGATGGTCCCCTTTAGACATTCTGTTGACTATAAGTAACGTTGCACCTACATGTCAACTAACTCTCATGTATTATATTAGCAAACAGTCTGCTTAATATCTGCTAACACTTTATTGTGAAGGTCCCCCATCCTAACTGTAACTTTGCAGGTACATGTCAATTTATTTAACAAACCCTCACCTCTTATTCTACTAACCGTAACCCTACCCCTAAAAGTCTATTAATCAACTAATACTCTAATGAGAGTTACTGTAGCTGACATATAGGTCAATGTTTCTTATTAGGCCTAATTTCTAATACAAATTAATCTAATTACATATTTAAACACACTAATTATTGTATTTCATGATTATATATTGTATTTCAAAGATGTAATTTATTACCATTACTAAAAACACCAGCCAAAACGAGATAAACTGAAATGCATAGCTTTTCAACACTACTTCTCTTTACAAATTTGAAGGCTGCTTAGTGGCTGCTTTAATCAGGGACAGTAAAGGTCATATTATGTGACTACACATTACAGTGGACTTACCTACTGTCTTTCTGGCTTGGTACAACCAAATGTAGTACAGCATTAGTTACAAACTAACTAGTGGTTACAAAGAACCCACTGGTGGTCTTTACTTAACAAATTGAATTGACTTTACGAATGGCTAGTGCAATCATACCCAGTTCTCTCGTCCTCCTCTTATTCTCATATATGTGTTTACATGGGGGAGGCCAGGTAGGGCCTCAGTGTCACTTTTGTGGGAGAAATGAAATGGCCAAAGGCCTCTTTTAAAACCCATTTGACGGGTAAACATTGGAGCAATTAATTGCTCAGAACTGCACACAAGTTGGGTGAAGCACATCAGTGAAACACCAACAGCTTTCGCCTATTACGTCCAAGTTTAGAGTCACTGGTTTAAAAATCACACTCAAGAGGATGGATGTTTTCTTGCTAAAAGCAGAAGGGCACTTTAGTCGAGTGTTTACTTGAAAGACCATTAAAGATTAAAGAAAAGAGAGACGCGTTTTTGACTGGGCACACATGAAGAAGAGGGTCTCTGCATAAACCACTTTACATAACAGGAGAGATGTACAACATCTCAACCTTATCTAAATTTTCTCCATGTATGAAGTCAGAATCATCTAATGTAGCTTCTCCATCACAATCATAGCATCAGAGGATGAAATCAAGTGAATTATTAAGTGCCATCATTGTTGGGTCCAACATTAACAACCTCTAATCCAGTCCATATTTTACAGCATATCCTGGCATATAATGATAAAACTCCAGTCCGCTTTAAAAAGATCAAAGGTGGCAAAAACTCTCCCAAGATTCCTGCTGTACCATTTTTAACTGTCCACATATTCATGTTTTGAGCTCAAGTTAACATTAAGTGCACTTAGGACAAGAATCTCATTTTTAACATACTTTGAACAATACCAAGACAACACTACACTGACTTCTGAGAATAAGCTCTTATGAAACAGCACACAAAATTACAGCGCTTGAAAAGCCATAGTGATCATGACACCACAGAGCATGATGAAAATGTGATAATCAGAATGTGTCTTGTTGTTTTTGTGGTCTTAAGCAAAGTTTCCTGCATGGACCGCTGAGCAGAATAAAACCAGAATAATATCATCCATTCCCTCAAACTAGCCGCCCACTCATAAAATAAAAGCTCTTATGTAAAATGATATGCAGACATATTTGCTGTCATCAAGAATGGAATGTCATCACATTGTTTTATCTTCACTCTTCTAAATCCCTCTCTTCATATTTCGTGATAAATTACTGCTTTTCATTTAGCCAGTAGTTCATTCAAACACTCAGATTCAACCTCTAAAACATCTGCCAGTCATTTTTGAAGGTGTAAGTGGTGTGACTTTTGGTTTGCAATGGAAATATCCTGCGTTGTTGAGAACAATTTCTAATCTGTCACTTTGAATCTTTCTCTTCTTTTGCCAGGGAATGCCAGGACCAAAAGGAGATAAGGTATACTCACCCCACAACACATTCCAGCATGATAAATGTACAATTTATTGGAGCCATCAAAGCATAACAATGATAATATTGCTCTAACTGAAGCATTTCGAGCCTGTTACCCAATGAGATACAAAGAAACTCATAAGTAAGTGCTAAGGGTTGCTCTCTCCACAGGGTGACCAGGGAGACATGGGACCCAGGGTGAGTGTCACGTCTCATTTTTTTGCTCAGTTTCATCAGAAGTCTGAGTTTACAGTGGTTGCTCTGATCTAAGGATGCCTCTTGACCTGGAAGTCAATTTAAGCCGTTTCCTTTCAGATGGCAGGGCTTGGTTGCTATCAGTCTTACATTCGATGTTGATAGAAGTTAGATCTTAATCTGTTAAACTAATTCATATTACAACCTCAATATGGTATCAATCACTGTCCGTATGCCTCCACCAAGCCTGTTTTCGCCTTATCCACAGGGAGAAAACGTGAGCCTTGACAAATCAGGAATCCGTCAGTGAAGATCGTACCACTTCTCTATCTATATCTACTCAAGCTATCATTTAAATCATTTGGCTCCCCGTACTTCTTTTCCACCATACCTCATGACCATTCAGCACAATTAGAAACATGTGCTTTGGCTGCTCTCTTTCTTTATGTTAAGAACATGTGTTGTATGCACTACATTGTTTTTGCTTTACGCCATCACAGTCTGACAGTAAAAAAAATTAACCAAATCATTTGAAGTGGCGACGTGAGCAGTCAGGAAAAGGAAAACAGCATCTCCCATGGGCTGTGTTCCTCTTTTTGTGTGGATATAAGAGTCAAATTAGCTCTTTTTCAACTCCAGTTAAGCAGGAGGAGTATTACCCCTTGGAATCCATTAAAGCTCTCATGGGACGATGGCCCCTTGACCTGGAAGTCGATTAAAGCCGTGTTTCCTTCCAGATGGCAGGACTAGGGTTTGTAGTGCAGGTGGATAGTTGACCTTATGCTTACTCTTGACTTATGACTTTTGCCCTATGCCCAGACACAGAAGAAGCAGATCAGACTCACAAAGTAGCCTTTGTGTCATCGGAGGTAGCTGAGAAGAATGTCCTGCGCCTGTGTAGGGTTGTGATGTGCACCATTCAGAATTGAACTGTGAATACTGTTTAAATTCCAGTTCAGTTCCTGAATTTGAATTGAGATTGCAGGATTCAGAATTGCAATGAATTGAAATTTAAAGAAATTCACATAACACATTTTAATTAGAAAAGAAGAAACTGAGAAACTTTGAATGTTGACTTGACAAAGACGTATTTAAAAGTTCTGGGGAAAAGTCTTGAAGTTTGAAGGCTTATAGTCAAGGCCTTACTGATATATTGAGATCATAGCATAGACTTGCCACCCAGAAAATCTCTAAAAACAACATAGAAAAAGCTCAGGGGCCGTATTCACAAAGAATTTTAAGGCTAAAAGTAGCTCCTAACTGGTGAATTTAGGAGCAACTCCTAAAAATAATGGCCGTGTCACTCGTAACTTTAGGACTCCTAATTTTTTTGACTAAGAGTAATTCACGAAGCATTTTAGCCCTAAAAGTAGCAGCTAAGCCTGGGACAGCTTAAAAGAAGTCGAGAGGACTCCTAACTCACTAAGACCTATTCACAAACCGCTTTTTGTGGCATTTCACGTTGCGATGTTTTGAAATGCGTATGCGGCGGCTACAGGAGCTTCCAATCGCGAGGGAACAATTTTGCATTGTAGGCATAACTAGGGATGCAATAACGCCACCAACAACAACCAAAACTAGGCTATTCATTGCATGTAAACTATTTGTAACGTTTCATTGTGAATCAAATTAAAATGTTCTTCTCTTTGCAAACGTATGCAGAGGCATATAGTGACAGATTCATTCAATAATGTTGCAAAGATATTGCATCAATCCATATGTTTCTTTAGGCTACTAGGCTATTTGTTTAGCCTTACTCTTTATTCATTTAGGCTATTTATTCAGTTATTCATCATCTTCCGTCCTTCGCACTACTTGTGTAGCGCACGCATTCTCAGACCTGTCACCTGTCACTCATCATCGTAGGGGAGGTGTTTGGAATCATTCCCGCGTTACAATCATCAGCCAATCAAGGTGGTCACTTCAGTCAAGCTCGTGCATGAGTAATGACGTCATCCATAGCAACGAAGACTCACTCTTAGTTTAGGAGTTGTCATTTTTCTTTACTAAGAGTAGGTCTGAAAGGCGTTGTGAATAACTTTTAAGAGAAAACTCCTAGCTAAAATCTTTTAGTGCGATTTAGGAGTACTCCTAGTGGTAAGATAAAATGCTTTGTGAATACAGCCCCAGAACACCCAAGCAACAAACTATAAACTACTTAGAAACTGCATAGTAATATCTCAGAAACCATGAAAATCAACTTAGCATCATGATGGCAAGTTGTGCACGGGCAAGTACCTGTTTTCTGCTTACAGTGCAGAAATCTAGGCATGTTGTGTTGTTCTCGACACCATTTCAGTACAGTTCCTGCAGAGTACGTACCTTGACAATCTGTGAGAAAGGAAAATCATGAAAAAGTTTCTCCAGGGAAAAAGTAGCCTTTCTTCATGAATGCATTGCAGACCTATCTAACCGCAACTCTAAACATAAACCTCATCACCATGTGCACCCACTGAAAGTTAATCATATCCAGAAGGTGTATGGGCTTGGTTTCTTAAAACAGAAGAATAGCCAGAATAACTTTCACAGGATTCAATTTCAAGTTGAAGCTCAGAATTACAATGTGAGATGTCATCACCCTCCATTATATGTATCCTAACAGTGTCATTCTCCGAATCATCTCCTCTTTCCCCCTTACGTCATTTCCTGCCTCCGTTTTCTTCTATATGACCTCTGACCTCCCAGGGACCACCGGCCTACGCTGCCTCTGCAGGCCTGCTCAGTAATCAGATTCTCACGGTTAAGGTTTGTCCCTCTCAGCCTATCATCCCTGCATCTCCTGACACATGTGGCCATCCATGTTCACAAACATCTGTGCCTTCATACCTTACTCTATTTCACAATTTTGTTTCCACTTCTCCTTTGTTCCCACAAACCCTTATGCTGAGAGAAGACTGCGCAGGCTGAATGTCTGTTTCTCCAGCTGTGATTACTGGCATCCCTGCTTTGTTTCTTATGCACTCTGTCCATCTTTCTCATTATCCGTCCTCTGCTGTCAGATGGTCTTCCATCGCTATGAGCATGGCTTTCTCTCGGCTACGGCTGACCATCACACTTTTCACAGGCACCTTCTAAAGGAAGAGCCAGACTTGTGCATGCCTTGCTGCTTTTCTCATTTTCTCCATTTCTTCTGTGTCCTTGTCCTCAATTAGCAAATATGGCAGTTTACAATGTTGTGTTGCATTCCTGCTTTGAATTTCAAACAGAGGGTAATTGTTGTGTTTACTGACAATAGTGACGAAAACATGTTTGCTAGATCACAGCAAATAATCAAGCCAAAATAGCTTTTTATTTGATTATCTTAGTATGTTAAACAAGACAATTTTTTTGAGGAACAAAAGACATTTCTTTATAGATAGCTCTTTGAAGCTTTGGCCCCAGAAGCATTTTACATGCTGCATCTGAATACCGAATCCAATCTTTCGGTATGAAACATGAAGCATAATTAGTCTGCAGGCAAAGTAAATGACTCAAGACTACGGAGATAAGAAGCAACAATGAAATTCTTTTCAAAGACAATATTCAAAAATACTTGTTCTGTCTCTCTTTCTGCAGGGTGATCAAGGTCAGGCTGGTCCCCCCGGACCTCCAGGAACACCTGGTCCCAGAGGGCCTCCAGGAAACACAGGCAAAGATGGGCCACAGGGCCACCCAGGAGAGCCGGTGAGACACTTGCTTTCTCTCTCACATGGTCTCTTGTGCCTGTGTCTTTACTGAGCTCACTCATTCTACAGCTGTTGTGTCTCATATATGAGTCACACTGTGCTGACAACCCCTGCTCAGAAGACCAGGTGCAGCTTCTCACTGAGCTGAACCCTGTGCTCAGTGTTGGGTTCAGACACACTGCATTTCCTTCTACACTTGCGTTCTTGGCAGATGCTCCCAAATCAAAGTGACTTGGTTTAAAATATGCACAAATTGTGTAGGACAGGACCTGGGGTTTACTAAAATATTTGACAACAAATTTGAGCAATATTAATAGTGACGCTTGTTTTTAGAATACAGAATCGCAGTTGTTTTACATTCTATCTTCATAAATCATCAGGGGCGGGGCGGGGTGGGGTGGGGTGGGGTGGGGTGGGGTGGGGTGGGGTGGGGCGGGGCAGGGCTGTATTGTATCGTGGAACACTCATTTAAACAGCATACACACTGGGACATTTGACTGCATATCACATTTTTGACAATATTGATACTACTCGCAATCGTAATGCAAAAGACCGTTCTACGGGACATAAGCCTTTAAATAAAAGGGTTATTAAACTGTTTACACTGTCACATACAATAAAACAGCCTGCACAGCAACAGGGAATAAAAAATGAACAAAAAGCCTACCTGCTTACAAAACACAGAAGGTGGACTTGCGCTCAGGAGAAGAACGGATTAGTTCTTTCTACGCGCACAACATGACATCACACTCTCCGCGTATGCTTTAAAAAACCTAATGGGGTGGTTGATTATGATTTCACTTTTCTAACTTTAGTTAGTGTGTAATGTTGCTGTTTGAGCATAAACAACATCTGCAAAGTTACAACGCTCAAAGTTCAAAGGAAGATATTTGCTTTTAAAGAAATTGTTTTTTAAGGACTAACGGCTGGTAGGGACTAATCGACATTCCTCCAGGGTTAGTGACATCACCAACCCTAACATTTACATAAACCCTGCCCACAGGAACACGCAGTCCATATTGAGAAGAAGAAGAGTTGTTGTAGTACAGCACATTTGTGAGTCTGCTCAAGCTGTCGCATCCGTCTTTTTACATGCAATACAGTACGTAACACAAATGCAATAGCATGTCACTCCGTAAGCATCTTACATCAGTTCCCACTCGAGAAATTTTATAGATTATCATGACAGAATATGCTAATTGAAGATAGTTAACTCCACATCAGCAACATAAATTCATCATCCAACCATTCAGAAACGTCCTGTTGCATTCTACATATTGTCACTTCTTGTTGAGTCTCTCCATCATTGTCTGACTTCAGTTTAAACATAAAAGGCAGAACAATTTCTGACATTTTTGTACGTGTCTCCGTAAGGTAATCAGAGCTGCTAGCACACACAAGCTCTTGAAGCTCTGCCCTCTGTGCCGGGAGCAGCAGCTCATTTGCATTTAAAGGGACACGCGTTTTTACTGACCCCCAAAAAGGGACACTTTTAACATGCTTAAAAAAATCTTTGGGGTATTTTAAGCTATAACTTCACATACACACTCTGGGGACAACAGAGACTTATTTAATAAGGGGCATTATACTACCCCTTTAATTTAACATATAAATAACACTTTTAAATAACACAAATAAATGACTAAATGCTAAAAATTAATAAATGTAAGTAAACAAAAATTTGCATTGCATTTACAATCCTGTGAAAACACAGCACCACCACTTCCCGCGCCCCTGTATGAAGCCTCAACATGCTGTTTTCAGTAATGCATTATTATATAACATTCTGTGATGCAGGATACTTGGCTATTGATGTGCAGCTCTGGAGTATGTAACTCTGATGGTTTCTGCATTTGTAGTAAATGCCCTGTTTTCCTCAGCCAGTTTATCCCAACATGTTATGCACTTTGTTTCCTTTTCAGGCTACCATCTAAACCAAACAAAGAATAGTGCAGTGTTGAAGGGCAACAATTCTCACCCTGCACTCTGCCTCATATTGGGAGCAGATGTTCTTGGGTCAAGAAGCTCAAAGGCCATTTCCTGTTATTGTGTCTCAAATTGTGTTTATATATGCTTCAGTGAAACCATCTCATTAGTCCTGATGCCATGCCTTTGTCCTTCTCAGAAGTGCTGTCGAGCATGACAGACATTGTGCTGCGGCACTTATCGAGTGCCTGTAGGGATACATGTCTTACAAATTAATCTGATTTTCAGCAGGTGGTGTGCAATATTTCTTCAATTTTGAATCCCTAGCTGGCTTGAATATGTCCTTGGAAGCTTACTGGATGTCTGCCAGAAATGTCTGACTGTTGTCTGCCGCTGTAACTGTTGTTTTGGTGTGTTCCAAAATTACACCTGTTGGCAGAATAGCCCTGCCACAAATCTGTATCAAATAATTTATACGCTTTTGGATCATCTTAACTTTTTTGTTCACATGATATATTTGAAAGTAAAAGATTGAAGTAGTTAAACATCTATGTTACTACTATGTTAAACATCTTAGATCTAAAGAGGCCTTACATCTAGTGGACAGTCAAAAGAGCAAGCCTATGCCTGTTTCTTTAAATATAACTTATTCCTTGTGTTTGCATTCTAAATAACAGGGTCCTCCTGGAAAAGATGGAAATGAGGTATAACTTTATATATGTATTTTTGTTTACTTAAATATACTCATATTTTGAATCTTTAATCTACAACTTCATGGAATTCAAAGTGATGATGCATAAATGAGGGTGACTTTACATACTGGCTTCTGTAATATAAATTATATTTTTTTTCTTACAGGGACCAAGAGGGCCACCTGGCATGCAGGTAATATGCCTGTGTGTGTCTACAAACATATGCGAATCACATACAGTGGTCCCTAAAGTATTTGGACACTTCAGCCACAATTAAAAATTTATGTTGCAAGCACCAAATGGCATTTATTTAGAAGAAATACAGCACAATTACACGCTTAAAATCAGAACATGCTTAACAGCTTAAGTGTAAATTGATAAATATACTATTCAAAAATAAGAATATTTGACACAATATTTGGTTACAATTGTTTTCTCATTAAGGGTACAAATGGTGTCAACGGCATGCCTGGACCACAGGGCCCTTTAGGGCCAAAGGTTAGATTGTTTTACCCCCTCCAACATTTTTTTTTCCTCATAAACACAAAGACAACCATAATTTCATGCAGGCATTGTTTTTGCATATAGGGGGATCAGGGTGCTCCAGGTACTGAGGGGAAAAAGGGGATTGATGGATCCCCTGGCTTGAAGGTGAGCTGTCTGTTGAGAAGATGGTAACTTGTAAAAGTAGATGCAGTTGTGTTGTGTTTATGAGATATAGTTGCATTCAGGTCAGTTTACTGGGCAAATGCAGATACTAAGATAATACAGTAATCATGATCCTCTTCCTTTGCGTGAAAAGGGAGATGTTGGGGATCCAGGACCCCAGGTGAGTGTTTATTGAAGTCTTTTCCCCCATTACATATCTGTTCTCTTTGAACATCTCAGATTATTGACAGTCATTTCCAACTGTCTCTCCCTCAGGGTTTGCCTGGAGAGAAAGGAGCTACTGGCTTCACAGAAAATGCTGATCTGGCTGCTAGACTCAAAGCACTGCAGGTACATTTTAGTCAGAAAAAAAAGTCAAATCCTGTGTGAATATCCCTCAATTACCTATTACCTGTTTGTATTAATATTTACTTTGTATCAATAGGGGCCTCCAGGCCCTCCTGGAGAGCAAGGGCCAAAAGTGAGTGATATATTTTCACTGAATTGCATTGACATTCAGCAGTTTCCATTGCAGGAATATTACTACATTCATTTCAAATATGTATTTGTAACAGGGAGAAATGGGATTACATGGAGCGCAAGGACCTGAAGGAAAGCAGGTTGGTTCCTAAATAATCTGATTATACTCAAGCCGTCTCGATCAATCTGTGATATTTGGTGACTGTGCTGCATTTATATGAGGGATAGAAACAGAGCTGGCGCCAGCTCAAGACACATGAACTGGAGGGGTATTCATAATTCTTGAATGGGCCAAGTTATTTTTTTTGGTGGGAAGAGAGATCTATGTTATATATTCTAGGGTCTCTATATTCTAGCTGAGCTCCCACCGTGAATTTTAGTTTAGAATGTTATTTTAAAACGTTTGAATTCCATGCCGACGTGTCATGCAGCCACACTGAATGACAGATATATCGCTTTTATTTTGTATTTTCTTTTTATTTAAAATATTCACAAATTTGTAAATTATATCATGAACTAAATGATATACTACGATTGTCAAATATGTGGAAGTAAATGTGTTTTGTCGCCTTTATAATGATCATGTTAGTTGATCTTTAACGCCTGATGGCCACAATTCAGAGAATCAGATCTGTTGGATTTACATCAAGTAAATTCATAAATTTCTCCTGAAATATAAAAGTGAACTGGGAGAAGAATAGAGTAAACTTTCGTTCCTCCCTAAGCCAATCGTAACATCCAAATCAGCCGAATAAATGAGTGTTGTAAAATGAAGTCTACTGTTGCTAAGACATGCTTGATATTAAACAAAATTGTTATTAAAAGCCCATTAAGATGCGAAAGAGATGCTGTTAGGCGGCCCTAGGCGGCCTCCTACTGCACAAAACTGCACTGAACTGCAAATACAGCAAAGTTGGAATTATCCAATTTTTTTTAAAATAGACTGTGCACAGTTGGCCTTGGTTTTCTCCCAGGTTCACATCAGGAAACTGTCCTTCGTAAAATATGCTGCACAGACATGAACATTTGGGTTGTACTGTTCTGGAACAGTGTTGTAAATAAATCTTAACCACTGATTCCTATATTGTGTCCACTTTCGGAAGGGCAAATAAAGTGCTGCTTTTGCTTTCGCATAGAAACACATAATAAAACTCCACAACATGGTGGCAACAACACTACTGCCACGCCTTCTTTCTTTGCGTATGCATTAGGGCGGCATTGTGTAATATTTCCACCGAGTGACGTTTTACAAAGGTCTGGATCAGCCTTCTCTTTTCAAATAGAATAAATCTTTTAGTAGGAGACTTTGAGCTTTGTAACTTTGCAGATCTTATACATGTGCAAATAGCTACATAACACACTAAAGAAAAAGGAAAACATGAAAACGCATCATATGACCCCTTTAATGAACCTAGTATTCATTTTTGCTGAAGTATCGACAATTAAAGTCAATCGCATTCGATGGTGGAGGGGGGACAAATTGAAACTGAGGGGGCAATGCCTCGTGGCGCCGGCCCTGGATAGAAATGGTGGTTAGCAAACAAAAACAATCTCTTGGGTTAAATTTGATCTTGAAAAGAAAACTGGGAAAAACTAAGACGTGTGTGTGGAGCAAGATGTGGTTTGTTGTTGCCTCACTAATTAACCTATTGGAGGATTTACAGATCACTATGCAAGTGGGAGAAGCCTCATGTTTAGGTTGTCACGATCACAGATGGCTGTTTTTGAGCCATCGGGTGTTTTTGACCTACTGTACATGACGTGAGAACAGTTAGCTATTTAGGTTTGTACGTTAGCATGGACTCACTAACTTTAATTGTAACTTAATGAGAGTATGCCAACCAGATAATTAATGTTTTCGCCTTCATTAGGATTGGGGTTGAGTCCTCAGGGAACCAGGTTACTGCGTTCGCATCATTGATATAATAAGTTAACCGGGCTTCAGTTGTATTGTGCAGATAATTGGTTCGTTCACGCAAATCTTATCACACTTTTGAAACGTGCTAGTTAATGCACGCACAGTACGGTGATTCAATACATAAATACCCATGCCCATTCTCTCATGATACCTGGAATCAGTGGTACAAGTACCCCAGGCACATCGTTTTACCATTTTTGTAGCATAAACACCATAAAACCGATGAGAGCTTTGGATCTTCCAATGTTTCTCTATGGCGCTGAAACCTAAAGATGTCTGAGTTCCAGTCCCGTGCAACTGATACTCAACTGCCATTGGTTCATCTGCGTTCGAAGGGATTTGCTTACCGATAGGTCAATTGCATCATCAGGTTTGGCGCTCTTTTTGGTTGTTGATTTGACGGTTGTGGTAGGAGAAGTCACACTACGGGACTGTATGTCAAATCTTCTGACACTGGTCAAATCTGTTTGCGATGGTCATTAATCAGCCGTTGCCGAACATGTCAAACTAACGATCAAAGACTTCAGATTTGTTGGGGTCTAGAATATTTTGGGGTTCACAAAATTTGTCTCAGACGGCCAAATCCTGGCCAAAATCGTACAGTGCAAACCCGGCTTTAGTCGTGCAAGTATACTGCATTATATAGTGTGATGTCTCATCCAGGGCCAAAAGGGAGAGAGAGGTGATGCAGGAGAGCCTGGAGCAGCAGGAGCAAAAGGGGAAAAGGGGGATATTGGGCTAACAGGGCCTTCAGTGAGTATTTACAACATATAGCATGTGATGTTTACTGAGGTTTACTGCAAGGATTATATTATTGTATCATGGTGTTTTAGGGAACAGCAGGGCAAAAAGGAGATAAAGGAGACTCTAGGCTTGAGGACAATTTGGTGAGTTTAATGCATACTCTACATATTAAAATATGAAGAACCTGATCCAGATGTATCTTAACTGGACTGATCTTGATAACTCTCTTGTAGGCCCAGATTATCTCTTTGCCTGGCCCACCAGGGCCTCCTGGACCCCCTGGGCATGCCGTAAGGAATACAGTTTACTACTAGTTCAGAAGCTTTTTGTTAAAGAAAGCTAAGAAGACTAACCATTTTTTCTTCCAGGGATATCATGGATTGCCTGGACCCAAGGTGAGACTGTGAAGTATTGTTCTAAAGTAATGAGGTGCATTTTGTGGTCATGGCAAATACAAAGTTTAAAATGAATTTAAATGTAACACAGGGAGAGCCTGGTGAGGCAGTCAAAGGAGAAAAGGGAGATGCTGGAGAGAAAGGTCCATCTGGGCAACGGGTAAGTTTTGTTACAAAACCAATATGCAGAAACCATTCCAAGACTTGTATAGATGTGAAAAGTCTGGACAGATACAATTCTGCTTGTTGTGCACAGGGTCCTCAAGGCTTTCCAGGGTCTAATGGCTTAGTAGGCCTGCCAGGTGCAAAAGGTGAAAAGGTCAGTGCACCTTAAAAAGACAAGACAAAAAGTCTGAAAATAACACAAAGTTCTGTCATGAAACTCTAGATGGTGCCACCCAATAGGTCCTTAACTCAACCTGCTCGTAATCACATAATTCTTTATAGGGCACAGCTGATTGGTTCCTGCTGTATCAGTAGCCAATGAACTTGCGTGCTCAACCTTCAAATACTCGGGTAGCATTTGCCTTAGTAGTGCAGAGTGCTTTCAGAAACCCTCCACCTTCCCCAGCTACACCTGTATAGATCTGCTACGGTTAAATTCATGTAATCTATATTGTACAGCAGCAGCAGCAGCATGTCTTACTTGCTCACAGCAACATGTCCTGTACTTGCTCTCCACTAGCAGCAATAAAACCAGAAGCAGCAGCAGCAGCGTAGCAGATCTATTCCGCCAAGACCAAACACATCAACATTGTCCCATTACCAAGACAAACACTTTGAGAGTTGTCATTACAGAACTAGGCCTACATATAACGCTAATTCTTCTCTCATTGTGGTTTGTTTTCAAGGGAAAACAAGGTGAACCAGGATTAGATGTAAGTGATTATTGTGCTATTGGTTACACACTTCAGTATATTAAGTAATTACTTACTGAACATGGCTCTCCTGTGACAGGGTTTCCCAGGGCTTCAAGGAGAAAAGGGGGAGAGAGGAGACAGGGGAGAGAAGGTTAGAGAAACAAATATTTTATTTTCAATAATTACTGTTTGTATGTGGGTAATACTGTATGTATGGTATATTGTTATAAAATCAAATCTCAAGTCTGGTGTATGCTGTTCGAGTACAATCTGACAAAGCAAACAATTCTTAATGTCTCCATGCAGGGTGAGAGAGGCTCAATGGGAAAGAAAGGTCTGAAAGGACAGAAGGGAGAGCAGGGACCTCCAGGGCTTGATCAGCCTTGTCCTGTGGTATGTAAATAAACCATGTGTATGTTGTTTGGAAAAAAATAAATACAATGCTCTTTTCTGTCCCTTTTATGCATGTGAATGGCAAATTCAGATCTGTGTGAATGAGTTTACGACAGCTAGGATTTGACATGAATGGGTTTTACTGACAGGACACCAATGGGGTTTGAGAACATGGTGGGGAGGCAAGGGTTCCATCAGATGCCCCCTGCCCTTTGGTACAGTATTTTTAATCTTGTGTTTGTGCTCGCATCATTTGATGTTTCATCCTGGTGCTGTGGGTCCCCCTGTCCACAACCATGAGATCTGATTCAGGTGGCTTGGCATAGACCAGAGCTTCTTTTGCTACTTTTGCACAAGTTATCTTATAGTCTCTCAATTTGCAAAGCAAAGTTTTGCCCCATATACAGAATACAATTCTAATTAGGGACATGCAAAACTTCTGTTCTCAAAAAATTGACACAATCAAATTCCCTTACTTTCAATGTTAACACAAAATATGAAAAATGAAGCCAATATATATATATATATATATATATATATATATATATATATATATATATATATATATATATATATATATATATATATATATATATATTTAAAGATTAATTGGATTTAACAACCTCACTAATTACAGACTAGTTGGTTCATGGACAACTAGTTGACCATCCTATCTGATCCCTAATTCTAACTCCATTGTAAGTGTTCATATCAAACCTTGTAAAAAATATAGATCACATGAGAGAAATAATTGCACCCACCTGGGTTTATGATTTTGTCCATCTGAGCTGTAGTGATGATGTGAGCATGATGTGTGCTTCGTTCCACTTTCAGATTTACTGCCAAAGGTGTTCCTCTGTGGGGTAGTGTGCTTCCTTTAGTCTCACATAATCATTGGTGGCAGGCTTCATATGTGATTCGCCATTCCTTCCCGCCCCATCAGTAAGAACTTTGAAACAAATCATTGATTTCCTTCTCTTCTTTATTGACAGGGGCGAGATGGACTGCCCATACCAGGATGCTGGCATAAGGTATAATTATATATGTCATCCGGGGAAACTATGAGTCCTGCTAGTTTTCCCAACATCCTTGTCATAAAAATAAGGACATTGCATTATGACTGCTTCTTGTGTGTGTCTCCTAACCGTTTTCTCCTATTGCTTTCTTGCAGTAATGACTAACCTGGAGCATGGAATTTGTACATATTGATATATATTTTGCAAGTAACGTTTGCTTTTTTTCTCCCAATTTTTTTTTTAGTAATCTCTTTTTTTAATAAATTGGGTTTTCATACAGGAGCCCCTGCAAAAATAATGTCTGTATCGCTGCATTAACAAAAGATGGGGTCTCCACTGCCACAATAACAAGTGTAGGAAAGCAACGAAGAGAGTATTATAGGTGCTGAGACTGTACTGATATTGAGAAGAGACATGAACTCAATGCTTGTGGATGCCAAGAGAATGCTGCTGATGTCCTTAAGGAGAGAATGGGTCTTAAACCAATATAACCCTGAACTTTCTAACAGACTGACCAATGCATCTACTTATATGACTTCAAATGATGTTTTTCACTGGCTGTCTTACTTTTCTGGGTGCCATTTGAACCAACCCCATGCATTCTTCATTAAATATTTGCTTGAAAGGAAGAGGCTTCAGAATCAGGGCAGGTTGGCAAGGACAAGCAATCGCCTAAGGCCTAAATGACACTGAATGGGCTAAATGGAGTGAGAATGCTTTGCCAAAGTTCAACTGAAGGGCTCGTCTGTACTACAGGGAGGAACGTGATGTGGATATTGCACTGGATTTGTACTGGTGTACCTATGGACAAATCTGTACTCAGGAAACTCTTTTCACTTGGTCAATAGGAAACCGCATACTATCTTTTGTTCCATTGCTCACTAAAATACATCAGTGGAGTGGTGGGGGGAAAAGTATAATAACTGATATCATGTAAAAGTCTTGTCTGTTTATAAGAAGCCTCACTGAATATAACTATTAGTCTTTTATTCATTGTTTTTGTGAGGGGATGTTTGCATCCTCAATGAGCATTATATAAAATTTGTGTAAATAAAATGGATAATTTTTACATTTAAAGGCTAGTATGACTTATTGTGTGAATAACTTTTTACTGTGCACCGTTTTGTGATCAATTGTTTTTCCCTGTTTTAGGAGGCCAACCCCTTAGGCTTAGGTGGCTCTTTTAAGGGAGAATTTTTCTTATTTGAGGGGGAAATTAAAAGGAAATAACTTAAGGTAGAAACCGGGGATGGTTGTCATTTTTTTTTTTTACATTTCTGTCTGTATCTTGAAGTTCTTTTTAAGCCACTGCGTTCAAAATGTTATTCAAACTAGTTACAAGTGCCTGCTATCAAATAACAGCAGTTATTTTTGCAGCACAAACACAAAATGCATGGTTTAGTTTTTAAACATGAGGAGTGAAATGTTACAATTCACCCCATAGTCCGGGTTAGTTGTAACCCTAGGATATAAACTTATATAAAATGAGCAAATGTGCACCCGCTTTAATTGAACAATATTTTGTGTGTGTTACATTAGCATCATAATAATAAAACTGAATAACGTGTGTGTGTGTTTTCAATATTTTCCCCATCTATTCATATGTTTTACACTGGCACCACTATAAATTGATAGTTCTCTCCTAACTTTATCGTCTCTTATCTTTAATACTGTTTATCCTACTTACCTCACGTGAGCACAGTCCATAAAATGCCTCAGCTGCCCTCATCAGATATTCTGTACGTTTTTCCTCTTGTTCATCATTGAAGACCTTATTTTCACTGAGTCAGCCTACATTCGGAAGTTCTCTTATAACATCTTCCTCTTTTTGCAGAATCTGTACAAGGTTACATGGCAAATGCCAAACAATTTAACTGGTAACCAGACAGCTGATGTAGTAAAAAAAAATTATATGGAAGTCAATGGGGTCCATCAACTGTATGGTTACTGACATTCTTCAAAATACCTTCTTTTGTTTTCAGCAGAAGAAAGAAATTCATACAGATTTGAGGGTGTTTAAGTGAGTAAATGCTGACAGAATTTTCATTTTTAAGTTAACTATTCCTTTAACTTGTGCTTGTGAGAGACAAGAGTCATTCTCCACGATGATTGGCGTAACGTGAGATGAGATGGAAGATATATGCATAACACTAGAGGGCGACCGATAGTGGATTTTACCGATACCGATATTTAGGTTTGACCGTACATGCCGATAACCGATTAATCAACTGATATTTTTAAAATGGATACTGGATAAACAAACAAAAAAACATACCAAGTAAAACAGTGCTGAACTGAAAATGTGCTAGATGAAAGAAATATATAAATATAAATATCTTAAAATGAACTCTACAGAACTAATTCTACAGAAAATAATTTAAACATTAAAGTCGACATGAAATCAAAATTGACCCTATTTACTTTGTTATCGCATATTACTAGTCTTGTGGTGAACAATTAATTCGTGCAAGTTAATACACAGAAAAAAATTGTTTGCCGTGGTAATCTTTAATCAAAATCTGAAAAGTTACTTCCGGTCTGGAATGGCGTTCGTTTTCTGATGATGTCAGTTTGACGGCTTGGGTTGAAAACGCACTCCTCTCAAACCGTTAGTCTGCTATGAGCAAGGGGGTAATCTTTCAGAAAAAACTGAAGCTTCCCCGGGCGCCGCCATTGATTAGCAGACCATCACCTGCTGTTAGCATTCCATTGACTGCCATTCATTTTGGCGTCACTTTTACAGCGAATAACTTTACATCTGAGGCGTTTTAAAGACTCCATTTGTCCATTATTTATTTATAAAGAAACACGAAAATGTATAAAAGGCTCCATTACCTTGTATCTTACGTTATGGCCCCGTAGAAGCAGTTTTTGTAAAAATAGGCTAACGATTGTGTCACAGCCACGCGACTCTCTGTCGCACAGTAGAGAGATTACCGTATGGACAGGAGGAGAAGCTTGCGGGCAATCGGGGGGACGTGGAGGCAAAATGACAAAATAATTAATCAGAATACTTAGGAAAAGCTTCTCCTGCTCCTAGCTCATGGACACCTCCTACTCACACTCTCCGTCTCTACAAGTTTCGGAAGGGAATGATTCAGATTTCTCTTGGCACAGCTACTAGAAGACAGACGGGTTGCTCACGTCACATCTACTCCGTCAAGCTCAGTTTGAGTCTGCGCAGTACGGTCAGCCATCAGGAAGTGAGTGCTTCTAATTGACTTCACTTTTCTCCATTGAATCCAATGGGGTCGCTGTGTCCATTTCTTTTAAAGTAAAACCCTGCTCACTTGGAAATACGTCACAACACTGGAGAAAAGTCGTTTGCAACTTCCGGTTCACAGGGACTTTCAAATATTACAGGTTTCTCTAGCTATAACCTATAAACATAGGTACATTTCATAGGTAACATTTTTCAAGTCCCATTTGTTAACAAGGATGTATTAGCTAGCTTTCATAAACTATAAGCATTATACTTTTTTATTATTACAGCATGTATTAATATTTGAGCAAGACAGTTGTACCTTGATCATGCATGTTAGTTAACTAAGGTTAACAGATAAAATTAAAAGTCAGTTTAAAATGTATTAGTAAATGTTGACATTAACAAACTAACAATGGACAATACTACAACATTTATTAACCTTAGTTCATGCTAAAAATGTAATCTCATTGTAAAGTGTTACCATTTCATATAAATCCAAAGAGTCTTAAAGAGGCTATGCTTAAAGATGGCCATCTTTAAATATCTGCAAAGGCCAGAGCATTAAAATTGCACAAATGTATATTACATGTATAGTCTCTCACTTAATTTGCTTCTATATTAGAACACTTGATGATTATCTAATCAAAATAACAATATGTATTGCAGTGATAAAAAAATCATTTAATCGAATGCGTTTCTGATTTGTTTGTTTCTGTCGGCTACATGGACACATCAATGTAGAGAAAGCAATCACGTCACTTAGCTTTAAATAGGCAACTTCCCTGGCTAATGAATACATACAAGTGACCAGCTGGATATTAACGAATGCAAATAGATGGTAACAATTGCGACATTAAACATTTGGGTCAGGTTTGCGTGTTTTTGTCACATTGTTTTAACTGCTTGAGGTAGGCTACTAATGTTAAGAGTCCTCACAGCCTCGACGGCAAACATACTTCTGTACTTTCTCTGCAAATGCAGCATCTAGTCAACAAATCAATTACTTTATAATGATATGGCAACATGGACTGTAGTGTTCTGTATTCATACCATTTCGCTGTCAGTGTTTTAAATGCACATCTGAAGTGTCAGCTCTCTCTGTGCTGCGTGCAGCCTCACCTGGTACAATAAACAATTCAAGTTGCCAGTGATGGTTTTTATTTGGCCTCTAGAGGCCGCTCTCGCTCTGTATAATGCCAGCAGTCTCTTCTCAGCGCTCTGTGTAATGACAGCGCACTCTTATTAAAGTGATAGTTCACTTTGAAATTAAATTTAGGTATGTTTTAGCTTACCTCAACGGCATCCAAGATGTAGGTGTCTTTTTTTCCTCTCGATTAAGAGAGTCGTCATAGTGAGACCTCTGCTTCCCTAAGTACTAAGAAGATAACAAGGTTTTGCCATACAAAAAACTTCCAAATCCATCTGAGGGTAAAAATGTAATTGATGTTCAAAAAATAAAAAACATATATAATACAAATGAGCAAATGATAAAGCTTGGGTTGCTGAATATTCGATCCCTTACTTCAAGAAAGCACTTATTGTTAATGATATGATCAGGCCGTCCCTGAAGGGGGGAAAGGTGGTGACAATTATAGGGGCCTATGAAAAACAGTAAACTATGGCCCCTGTTGTATGACTAATTCTAATATTTATATTAGTTGAGCAGTTAGATAAATGGTTTACTCCAAATCAAAGCAAATTTTCATTCGTAGTTTCCGTAGTGTAGTGGTTATCACGTTCGCCTCACACGCGAAAGGTCCCCGGTTCGAAACCGGGCGGAAACAACTATTTACATTTTTATTATTTTGAAGCAACTTTAATCGTTTATCCCAACATTTAGTTATACTGGCTATCTTTACTGATATATTTAATAGTACTATACTAATTGATTCTAATGAAACATGCTATGAAAATATTATTATTATAAAATGAGCACCCAACACACAATTGTCAGCAATTGAAATCACATGGTGGACTAAGGGGTATAGAAGGAAGAACAACAACAGTCTAATTTTGAGTGAAGTAAAAAATACATATGACTAGAAGGAACAAGAAAATGCAGATCACAGCAGATATGTAACACCACTTACCAAGATGTAAACATAATTATTCAAAACAATATTGTATAAGACCGAAAAATTATAATTGATGATAGTTACTTTCTTGTGTGTTACGTTTTGGATAGTATACACCAGAGCCGTTGAAAAACATTATTAACGGCTCTGGTATACACGTTTTATAGGCCTGTTACACTGTAAAGACAGACACAGCGTTACACACAGGAAGAAACAAAAAATCGTAGCGTAGCGTTTCCGTAGTGTAGTGGTTATCACGTTCGCCTAACACGCGAAAGGTCCCCGGTTCGAAACCGGGCGGAAACAACTTTTTTTTTTCTTTCATAAAACCACTCACATTCAAACGTCAAGTTAAATACACGAGGGGAAAAAAGCAAGAGCAGAAAAAAAAAAAAAAAAAAAACACAACCCCGGAACGCTAAACATCAGGTTTTGTAACCTAACGTTACCTGTTGTTTTCTCTTTAAAATCAATAGACAAATAAAAAACGCACGCAAATACATTTATAGTTGGGACTTCTATACAAACATGGACAGACTTTTATTATGAAATCAACACTGTGGCTGCAGAAAAAAAAAAGACTTGAAATTACATTTTCAGATACATGCTGAAGGCTTCACACTACTGCAAATAATCAAAATATGCCTGGTTTTAACTACGGGGATGATCAGGTAAATTTCAGATGCACTTAAATGGCATGTATGTGATTTTAAGTAGCCACCGTATATTTGATCTTTAGAGATTTAAGCTGCATCTCTGTTCGGAGTCATATTACCGGTAATCATATTCTTTGCTCAAATGTTTATTTAACAGAATTTTATTTAATCCGCGTTTCAGAGAGAAAACTAAATTTGAGCAAGCTCAAGCTGTTTGGAAATGTTTAATGGCCATTAGCTTTGAATTGGTTGCTTAGGTCTATTGAGGAAGCCATTCTGCCATTACTTTATTTTAAAGTTTTACGCCTAAAGAGTGTTTCAGTATTTTGTCATTCATATTAAACATTCACTTGTGAATATTCTGATATATATTATATTGATGATAGACTTAGATACTGGCAGACAAAACAGCTGACGCGAAATAATGCGAAACTCAGCCGCATAAAAACTGCGCAGCTATGATGCGCTAGAACACTTGTTTTTGTATGGTTTAAAAGCCGCTGTTTACACTGCACGGATAGGTTTAGATTCAGTAGATCTGTAGAACACAAACACACGTCAGCGTTACGTGCGTATGTTCTATAGATCATATCGAATGCGGGCCTAATTTGACAGCACGATCCAGCCGTTCCAAGAGGTTTTAAGGATTGAGTGGCACATTACAAATAGAGGTCTCTCCTCCAGGATATGATAACTGTACCCACACTGAAATGAGTATCAGAAATAAAGAGCTTAATATACATTTCAAACCCGGGCACGTTGAGGTTGTTCAGGTAAGACTGTTGACCATTTCTAAGAAAGCCTTCATGGTATACAAGCCAAAGTAACTTTATATCAAATTGACTGCCTTATAATCCAGAAAGATCCGTTCTGTGGTCATTTAATACTTAAAAAGAAATACAAATCACGTAATTGTTATCGCGTTGTTTAGTTTCAGTTGTGACAGAATGCATATCATGTTTGAATTGTTTATAATTTGGCAGCACTTTAAACTAGAAGGCATACGAGTGCCTTCCTAAATAATTAGATATACGGTGCTTATTATGATGTTTTTCATTGGTATATTAAAATGCTGTGCGACACTGATGTGTTGTCTCTGCATTTAAACCCGCTGTTGGTTAATCCCATTAACCAGTTTCCTCTTTAAGTGTCTAGATCCAAGTCAGATTTAAAGTTGAACTACAACGTGCTTGAGAGCATATAGGCTATAAAACAACGAAAAACCAATTTTATCTGTAAACATAGTCTGTAAAATGTAATTTAAAATACATGTCTGACTGGAGTAAAAATGAAAAAAATATGAATGGCAAAACTTTCAATGCCATAAAGAAAGATATGTATGGCAATAACATCTAACACAGAAATGTGCGTTCAAGTCCTCCTGGGAAGTTCGTACGTACGAGGTGGGACGGCAGGTGCGTTCAAGTCACTTTCGTCGGAGTAAGATGGCGGAGTACTTTCTCTTAATTAATTACACAAAAATACAGTAAGTTTCTTAAACTCTTGTACTAGAAAATTAACAAAGAAATGTGCATCAGGTGTACTTTTTTTTTTTTTTAATGTTTTTAATTAATTTATGAAGCCACTGCCAACTTTATCGTTACATGTTGCGTTGTTATATTATAATGCCATCATTCTGTGCAGGCAATTAGCTTACTGCGCTGTAAATAGAAAAGCCTGACCCCTAATTTCCACCAACTGCGGAACGGCTGCGGAGTCAATAGGTTTCCATTAAAGTCAATGTGTGTATTTTCACTGACTGCGGAACGGCTGCGTTCCGACTCCGGCGATCCGCAGCCCTCCGGAGCAGATACGCAGAGCTTCTATTTTTGCCGGATGCCGGAGAGCTCCGCACCAATTCAGCACTTATATCGCGTGATCATACGTGAATTTGTGAGATCTCGTGGGTCCTCGTGACTTCAGCTGTCAGTCATGGCCGCAGCCGTTCTGCAACAAATCCGGACCTGGTGGGTATTGAAGGACAACGGAGCACGGAGCCGACACGCAGCGGAGCCGATCCGCAGTTGGTGGAAATCCGGGTGACAGTATAGCAAGCTGTTTTAGCTTAAATTGTACCCAGCGTTACTCGTCGTAATTGCATTTTTACTAGTAAGAATTCAATTAGAGAGCTCTACAATTCAATACTTACTAGTAGCAATTACAATTAGAGAGCTCTCTAATTCAATTATTACTAGTAAAAATTACAATTAGAGAGCTCTCTAATTCAATTATTACTAGTAAGAATTACAATTACAGAGCTCTCTAATTCAATTCTTACTAGTAACAATTCCAATTAGAGAGCTCTACAAATTAATTTTTACTAGTCATATGTCTCCATTGACTTCCATTCATTTTTAATTACGGAGCTCTACAATTGAATTGTTACTAGTAAGAATTACAATTAGAGAGCTCTCTATTTCAATTGTTACTATCAAGAATGCAATTGCAGAGCTCTTTAATTCAATTCTTACTAGTAACAATTCCAATTGGAGAGCTCTCTAATTCAGTTGTTACTAGTAAGAATGCAATTGCAGTATGGCAAGCCGTATTAGCTTAAATTGTACCCAGTGTTACTCATCGTAATTGCATTTTTACAAGTAAGAATTCAATTAGAGAGCTCTACAATTCAATTCTTTCTAGTAACAATTCCAATTAGAGAGCTCTACAAATGAATTTTTACTAGTCATATGTCTCCATTGACTTCCATTCATTTTTAATTACAGAGCTCTACAATAGAATTGTTACTAGTAAGAATTACAAGTAGAGAGCTCTACAACTGAATTGCTACTAGTAAGAATTACAATTAGAGAGCTCTCTAATTGGAATTGTTACTAGTAATAATAGGATTAGAGAGCTCTCTATTTAAATTGTTACTAGTAAGAATTGAATTAAAGAGCTCTGCAATTGCATTCTTACTAGTAACAATTCAATTGTAGAGCTCTCTAATTGTAATTCTTACTAGTAACAATTCAATTGTAGAGCTCTCTAATTGTAATTCTTACTAGTAACAATTCAATTGTAGAGCTCCGTAATTAAAAATGAATGGAAGTCAATGGAGACATATGACTAGTAAAAATTCATTTGTAGAGCTCTGTAATTGTAATTGTTACTAGTAAGAACTGAATTAGAGAGCTCTGTAATTGTAATTCTTACTAGTAATAATTGAATTAGAGAGCTCTCTAATTGTAATTGCTACTACTAAGAATTGAATTGTAGAGCTCTCTAATTGAATTCTTACTAGTAAAAATGCAATTACGACGAGTAACGCTGGGTACAATTTAAGCTAAAACGGCTTGCTATACTGCAGCCTCAGCATCGACTGCACAACAGCATCGAGAACAGTAGTTTCAGCTTGTGAGGCTGTTTGAAACAAACGTTTACACATCATATAACTTACAAATGCAAATATTGTATTAAAAAAGGTTCTGTCCTTTTACTTTATAGGATTGTTTAAGTGTCGTCACGCCCGAGGCTGAAAGCGATGCTAGTTTAACAGCGATGTATTTTTAAAGGCAATTTCCAAGTGCCACCATCCTCTGTATTACCATAAACTCAGTGCAGAATGTGTACTACAACAATCATAGCCTATAATAGAATATAAATTAACGTACTCCTTTCACTTGTAAACGTCCTAATTTAAAAGTAAGTTAACATTAGTCTAAATAGTCAGACTCATTAAACAATTACAATTAACAACATGACATCTTTCAAATAACAAAATATAAAGTACAATTTACCTCATAATAAAACAAGCGACGTTCACGGACAACATTTGAGGTAAATTTTATTATCGAACGCCACTTAACTAACTTTAGTAAAAGTCATTTCATCAACACGACGACGACGATAGCTAATTCAGATAAACTTCTCAAGAATATTGTAATATCCTACCTTCGTTTGTTTTGCTGTTTTTTTAGAATGGTCAGTCGCACACAAAAAACACCCATTAGGCTTTTTCCATCAGTTGTCATTACACGACGAATGGACATCATCTGCCAATGATGTTGTAGGGGCGTGTTCAGATTCTGTGATTGGCGGCTCTCGTTGGTTTTCAGTTGTGTCAATCAAATCTCGGACCTGATATCGTTATATATCCTCCTGGGACCCAAGAATAGACTTTTGTCCACTGTAGTGGACATTATATTTTAGTGAATTTCTCTGACGTCATACATGTCACATGACACAACCTGGGTGTCCTGTAAAGAGCACATTCAGGACTTTTCAGAGATACCAAATGTTTGGAGGTTTCACCATGAAAACAACTTCTCATTGGTCTTTAAAAATGTCTGACATTAATTTAGTGATCAAATGTAGCATTCTTATGGAAATATGATAATATATTGTAATTATAATTTAAATTGGACTACTTTTCAAATTGTATTTCATAAAACAACATCTCAGGAAAATGTTAAGGGGTTTCAAATAAAAAAAATATTTTCTGTTACAGAACAGGGCATTGATTTCAAACGTGTCCACTGTAGAGGACACCAGGACTTAAATCATGTTTATCAGGCATTTTGTGAGACACAACAAGTGAATATGGAAATAAATTATACATCAATATTCCTATGAAATATTAGATATTATTATTAAAATGTTGCCAATTATTACTCCAATTATTACACTTCTTTTTTCATTAAATGTTGCTCCAAGAACACATTAAGGTGCAAATTACATACAGTTTATATATACATTGCATTGAATGGGAATATTAATTTATGGACATTTTACCCACATATTGCATAATGTAAAATGGTGTATCAATTCATTCCGTTATTTCTTTCATAACATAGTTGAGAATAATCTTTATACAAATTTTGGTTGAAAAAATCCTGAAACCCCCAAATTTATTGGTGATTGAAAAAAAAATCCCATTGTTTTTGCCTATACATATAATTTCATGTCATTTTATTTTTTAAACAACTTAGTCCTGGCGTCCACTACAGAGGACATAGCATAACTTATGAATAAAATATTATTTTGCAAAAATGTTTTTTTTACCATTTGTTTATTGTGATCTAAACAGTGTGATGACATGGAAAAAAACTAAATTCAAAAAACTTTTTTTTTCTGTGTCCCAGGAGGATATATATATTACATCTTATAGACACAGCGATCTTTTGTTTTATAAAATGTTTCCCCATGTATTGACATTCTTCAAATTATGAATAATTTAGAAAACGTTCACATATGTCTAAGAGTGCTTCATCTGTGAAGCATTTGTTGTCTACTACAAACATCAGAAAAACATCTTTAAACAAACAGTTTTACATAGCCTACATTCTAAATCGTTAAGACATTTTAACATCTGACAGGAAACATTTTAAAGGCTCATTGCAGATGAAAAATACTTGCATCCTGCAGATAAAAACATGCACATCAAGGCACCTCTGCTATGTGTGTGTATGCTATTAAACTATTCTGTCATTTAGGATGATGTCTACACACCGTACCGGCGTGTGCTTGTGACTGGTGCAACAGGGTTACTGGGCCGTGCTGTTTATAAAGAGTTCAAGAACAATGACTGGGATTCTTTGGGATGTGGCTACAACCGTGCCCGGCCCTGTTTCCTGAAGTGTAATCTCTTAGATGAAGACGCAGTGCGAGGGGTCATTCAGGGCTTTCAGGTAACTTACGCTCTATCACATTATTGCCCTAACCCTAGTAAGATCACCCACTGCTACTCTCTTACCACCAACACATTTTTTTTATACACTACATGCTTGATGTGTCAAAAAGTGTTTTTCTCCATTTTGTGAATGTCAGCCTCATGTCATTGTGCACTGTGCTGCTGAAAGGAGGCCAGACGTGGTGGAGCGTCATACTGAAGCAGCCATGAACCTGAATGTGCATGCATGCACTACTCTGGCCAAAGAAGCAGGTCAGTAAAGTGACACATATCGAGCGTAGCGTCAGTTCTGGCAGGTCATGTTAGTCAAGCTCGCACCAGCTGACTCTCAGGAGATTCTGTATGCTAACTGTCAATTGTGGTCCTGACAGAACTGTTAAATTAGATATGGTTATAAATGCAACATTTCTTGTTAAAGTTCTCCATAATCCCTTTCCACAGGTAGCATCTTCCTCATATACATCAGCACAGATTACGTTTTTGATGGACGTAATCCTCCCTATGGAGAAAACGATGCCCCCAATCCTTTGAATTTGTATGGGAAGTCCAAGCTAGAGGGTGAGAGGGAGATTCTCAGACACTGCCCAGGTATGTTCTGTTTTTCAACCACATATGAAAGGATCTGCTAGTTTTTTCTTCATTACAAAATAAAAATATATTTAAGCTAAATTGAGGCGTGAGAGCCCTTCCACAATGATATTAGGAGAGCATAACATGTATGTTCCCTTTAAAAACAATTCTCTGTCTGTATTTGCTCTGAGCAGGGGCAGCTATACTGCGAGTGCCCATTCTCTTTGGAGAGGTGGAGAAGGTTGAAGAGAGCGCAGTGACCGTTTTGTGGGACCGAGTTCAGGAGGGAGCCGAGAGTTGCACCATAGAACATTGTCAGCAACGCTTCCCCACCTTCACTAAAGATGTGGCACGTGTCTGTCGGAACATGGCTGAGCGAGCCCTTCAGGTGAGCCCCAGGGGTGTCAAGCTCAGTTTAGGTCAAGGGCTGGATTGAACGTAAAGTCACTTTGGTGTCCCCATGTAGAGAATGCATGCACAATGCACATTCCAGTCCAGAATCAACTTAACCATTGATTTCTGTACAACATGTTCCTGTTGCCCTCAGGATCCATCATTGCGTGGAATCTTCCATTACTCTGCTAAAGAGCAGATGACCAAATATGAGATTGCCTGTGCAATAGCAGACGCTTTCAACTTGCCTAGCAGTCATCTAATACCAGTGAGTACAAAGAAAACCAAAAACACTTTAGACAGTGGGTACAGTCCAGGGTCAGAAATGAACAGAGGCTTAGGGCAAAAATTCCAGCAAAATGAATAAATTATCGACTGTCGCGATTAAAGTAAGATGTGAAATGAAGGAAAAGTGTCAGTGATGGGAGACGTTCTTTGCTCGCGTTCTGTACATAATTTAATCCCAATTTGAATAACCGTTTTGTTTTTCATGCTATTATAACCAATGTGAAGTTTTCATTTTTTTTAATGTGTAAAAAGCGATACACTGATTAATAAACGGATCTTAGCTTGGTTTCTCAGTGTAGCCTACAAGAATATGATTTGCTGCTAATTTGATAATGTAAAGATGACTTTTGTTGATGTAATTTTATTTCCCAGGGCAGGAGGCAAATATTGCCCTTTAATAGAAGAGTTAGTTTCTGACCCTGGTACAGACTGTATACACTCTTGTCTTGCATGTAACATGCATATTATAGCTATATGTGGAATGTTTGTGTAAATATAGTGAAAAATATGACTCCAATCCTTGACTCTTTTTGTTCAGTATGATCTGTTTAGTTTAATGTGATAATCTGTTTTTATCATTAACCTGTGTGTGTGTGTGTGTGTGTAGATGACAGAGCAGCCTGCTGGAGCAGGGGCTCAGAGGCCACATAACGCCCAGTTAGAGTGCTCACGCCTGGAGCTCCTCGGCCTGAGTGTGGAGTCCACCCCTTTCAAGACTGCCATAAGGGACAGCCTATGGCCCTTCCAGCATGACAAACGATGGAGGCAGACCGTCTTTCATTAAAGCAACGATTATATCCCTAACTCCAGAAAGAAATTGGACCACACTCTTTAAATGTTTAGCGTTTAAATAGTTCACAGAAACAATAATCCTGAAATAAAACAGATCCTCGCTCTTCACAATTCCAGCTGCTTTGTATGATGTCGAAGTATACATTTGTTATAGCCAACAGTGTTTCACCTTTGTGTTTTTGTGTGGATTGCATTATAAATGAATGAGTCCTCAACTGTACTTTGTGTTTCTTTCCTAAATTGTATTAGTTCATGTAAATGACAAGTTGAAGACAAGGATGTTTGATAAAGGAACGGATGATATGCTCAATTTCTGCTGTTCCCTCTTTTTTTTATATATAAAAAATAACAAACACCAGACATTTATTTGAGGAAAAGAGAATAAGTTAAGTATCAGGAAGCTAAAATTGAGCCTTTCTTTCTTGACGATTAAAAGTTTTTTCCCCATATACTTTACATAACAGGAGTGTTATTTATGAATAGATAAGGCTACACACATTTGGATAACCACAGAAGCTACAAACATTATACTAGTTTGTTCCAGAAGCACAGCATCAAGATATTGTGGCTTTATAAGTATTCTAATAACCCTGACTCATTATTATTGTATTTACATCTAAATACTGTAAATGTTTCCAGTTTCAAGTAAACTCAGGTAAATCATAAATGACTAACTTCCTTATGGCCTAAATTTCAAGATCCCTTTTGCAAGATCCATTTAACCAACAAAAGCCAGTTCCCTAATTATGCAGAGAAGTGACATACACCATATTACTAATGAATTTGATAAATTCTGTAAGGTTTTGTTTTATTAGTTCATTTTTAAAAGAATTCTATCCTGTTGGATAAAATTACAGTAACAGAATTTTAAAAGATGTTTCAAAAACTCTCAATCTTTCAGTGAGCAGTGATTCACTGATCTTATTGATATCTTGTAAGGCATGCAGTTCATTTCTTTATTTTCTTCATGTTATTGTCTTGCCATCATGTAATCAAGGTGAGATTGACCAGAGGATATTTCTGAAAATATGATATGCTAAAACAAGCATACTTTTCTAAAAATAAAAATAAAATAAAAAGTCCGGTATAACAGACACGACTATCTTAAATTGTCATTAATAATATATTAGCCAACTATAAAACGTAAGTGATAAACTTGTTTTTATCAAACCTCATAACCTCATAATCGCGGAATTCGGAACCGCATACTATTCGTACTAAGTTTACCATATCTTACAATGGCAGAAATCGTAAGTATGCTAGTGTGAGAAGTTATTTCTTGGGTCGTGGTGACGTTTCCTCAAATGGGCGGGGTCATTGGGTTGTGCTTCACGCGCTGCTGTATAGCGGTCAGCTGATATTACCACGAGTAACTTTCCAATGGGAGTCCGCGCACCGCTGTCTACGTGACATCACCGTTGTGACCAAATCGAGAAGCGTTATTTTATCCGTGATTGCAGCTTCATCGGTTTACGCCGAACTTCAGCGGCGGAATAATAACATAACCAAATTCTGAAGGACAACAAAGGAACCGCAATTCGCTGAAAAGAAACAGGTTTTTCCTCCAAAGGTAAAAAAAAAACAAAAAACAACAACAACTTCTTTGCCTTTTCAATGCAATACACGCTAACCAAATGAAATGTCTTTCGTCTTAGAAATGAGTTAGTCTCATTTGCTAGTGAATATGTTTGTGTTTTGGTTCTGTCAAACATTGACCACTGAATGGTAACGTTTGGGTTGTTAGTCGGTCCTCAGGGTCTTATCGCCCCTCCATTTTCCTCCACACAAACTATGGCGCACAAGAAATATCTCTTGAACATGAGGATATAAAGCTATTCTATTATTAGCTATTGTGAGACATGGAAGATATAACGTATTATTCAACTTGTTGTGTCTGTACTGTAAACTACTGTGTTTTCATAATGTGTGTGTCGCACATCTATTCGCGTGGGAAATGAGATCCTGACCTTTGTTTGGCAGCAGGTGAACAGTCATCTTGTTGTGAATGAATCCGATCGCCTGATTCTGATTATCACTGCAGTGTCTGTAACACTACTGCATTCACCGTCACAGAGAGTGGGGCGTGTTAATGTATAGGCCAGAAACAATAGATGTGCTTGACACTTTTTATCATCATTAGTTCAGCTCAGAGTCAGACTCAGCTCATTTCAGATGGGGTGTCTAGTTTAGCTAGGTATCAGCATGTACTTTGATCATTCAGCTGTTTTGATGTCATTGCCTCTATTATTATCAGAGCAAGTTTGTGAAGTGTTTCCGATCACTTTTGAGTGCATGAAATTGTGTGAATAATAAATTGGAAGACTGAAGTATAAATTAAATTATCATATTTAATTAATAAAAGCATCAATCTGCTATATATTGGGCCCATGGTCTACCCTAGCCGAGGCCCCTAAAACACACTGTAATACTTGTACATGTGTGACATATGTAAGTGGATATGCCTGTTAAATTATACATTTAAGGGTATTCTAGAGCAAAGATTAAACCTAAAGTTTGGAATTCTGATTATGTGGCAATATTGTCCTGATCCACAACAATAGTCTTTTTTGTTGTTGTTTTGTGGATTTGCTCTGTGTGTATTAGTCATTCCATTCATTATTGTCTCTCTCTGTTGTTCGAGTAATGCATTGCCAGCTTGTTCCATTAAGAGCCATTAAGTTAATAATTTACCATCACTGAGTCAAGAGAGCACTGTTTGACTTCAGCTAGATCAAATACTCACGCCGCCATTGTAAGTGTATTAGTCAGCGCTGATACCATTTCCGTGGACAGAATATCCACTGTTAATGAGGCTTGATATTCACTGATCATATAAAGAAAGAAAGAGGTTTTTTGGCCCATGTACTGGGTGATGTTTAGAAATATGACTCAACATTTCATGCATCCAGTGATTCAGATTTTTCCCCCCAAAACAATCACTTTGAATAGCCTAAATAACAGACTGTAGTCAAAGTAGACAGCTAAATGTCATTTTTAATATGATGTGATTGAAAGATCTATATGTCTGTCCCTCATAGCCTCATTGTCTTTTATTTCAAATTAAATATGCTTATTGATCCTCAATAAGGTCTATTTGTTAATCTATCAATATCTCTTGAACATTTTTATGGATATTTATGTGATATAGGCATACACTATCGTTTAAAATGTTTATTCAGCAACCATATCAGTTGATGGGCCCCATTTACTTCCATAATAGGAGAAAAAAAATACTGTGGAAGTCAATGGCTACAGTCAACTGTCTGGTTACCGACATTCTTTAATATATCTTCTTTTGTGTTTAGCAGAAGAACGAAACTCATACAGGTTTGGAACAACTTGAGGGTGAGTAAATGAGGACAAAATGAGGACATTTTTTGGGTGAACAGAAGTAGAGTAGTATAATTTTACACCTAGATACATGCCTAGCCTGTTAAAAACAATTAAACAAAAAAGGAAAAGTGCACATTTTAACTTCATAATTGCAACAACTCTTAACTGCTGCCTGAGTAATATGAAGTAATTATAATTTTTTTCATTGTTTTCTCCCAGCTAGCTAGCTCAGTTCCAGCGTGTAGATGAATTACGAGCAGCCTCCCCCCTACACAGGGCCTGGTCCCACCGCTCCTGGATACCCCCCTCCCAACGCTCCTGGATACCCTCCTCAGGGATACCCTCCTCAGGGATTCCCTGCACAGCCATACCAAGGATATCCAGTCAATACCGACCAGCCCAACCCTGGTTACCCAAACTACCCTCCTGGACCCCCTGGGTCATATCCAGTCCAGCCAGGATACCAGGGGTACCCACAACCACAGTATGGAGGCCCAATGTATGGGGAACCTCCTAAGAACACTGGTGAGATTCTTGATTTCCTGTCATGTTGAACATTCTCATTTACACAGTCATTGGGTTAGTGTCACTCTAACTTCCTCATAAACATCTTCATTTGTAACAGTGGAATCAACATATTTACACAAAACACAGCTAGAACAGTTAGTGGAAATGTTTGTTGCTCATAGTTTGAGTAACAGTCATGTAATCATTAATAGCTGTATTAATTTTCCTGGTGTTCTTTTTTTTAAATAGGAAGTTAACATGGGTCAGAGGATTACAGTATGTCTAACAGCTGTTATGTAAATTACATACGTTGTTTAGCTTCAGTCACCTACTAGGTTTTTAAATCATGTTTTAATTAAGTCTAATGGACTTTCACATACAGTGGGGACCCTTTGAGAACACTTTAAAAACATGGAAAATCCATACTAATTACTAAGAGATTCTGACATTATCTATTTTAAAGTTTCCTAATGTTGTTTTGGAGTCTCCTTCAACAGGTTTACATGCATCAAAGGTCAAAAAACAGTTTCATTTTATCATAATATATACATTTGCACATCACCACATTTTTTAATGATTCTCAAACGACTCATCAGATGAATCAGTCTCTCTAAATCCCGCCTTTCTGGGAATACTCTGCTCTGATTGGCCAGGCAGCTCAGTCTGTTGTGATTGGTCTACCGCATACAGCGCTCGTGTCGAAAAACAAAAACGGCCATTGGCATAACTGAACGCCAGCTCTGTCCTGACTCAGCGATTCTACACTGTAAAATAAAGATAGTAACGAACAATGACATTGATTTTACTATATCAATCCCGATGGTGAAACACTGGAAGTAATTCAACCCGAACCTCCGACTCGAGCAGGGCGTTTCTCAGTGATACACTACTTGGTTTGAGGTACATTATGAGATGTTGCAACTGTAATTCCTCACCATCAGCATAAACAAGTGTATGTCCATCAACAAACCGATTATTTTACTTATACTCATTTATTTACTAGTGTATTTTTCGAATTTATTGCGGTGAAAATGTGGGAACTCTATCAATAACAGTACATTAGCCGAGCTCTAGCGTGAATGACTGATGTAACATAAACGTTGGTAAAACAAATCTTGCTCCATCCTTTATCTTTACTCAAAGTAGTGAGAACAACAGACAATCTGCATTAATAGACACAGTTATAGATAATCGTGGCCCACAACTGATTAGCAGAAGTATTTCAGTAAGACAGTAATAACGCGAGTTAGCAGGAGACCCTGACCATATAAAACTCAAAACTTAGTATTTTGAACACCGTTAGAAAATATATAAATCAATAATTAGTCATACTTACAGGTTGTGATTCTGAGGACCAAGTTAGTCCAAATTAACCGGGTACTGACTCGTCTTTCAAGAGCAAGCGCTTTGCGAATCCTGCATTGAACTCCGAGATTTGAGAAGCAGTCGTCAGTAAAATAAAGGGAACACAGCAAAAGTTTAGGATTATACTGCTGTGGTATCGTGGTAAATATGAATTTTAACCACTGATTCTTCACATGCTCGTCCTTGGGCAGTGAAAACAACTGGCTTAACCTTCACATTGTAGAGCACAGCGTCTTCTCGACATGATGCTATCCAGTATCCACAGGAATCAGCTGCAGGTTTGAGGTTCAAGTTTTCCCTGGTGTCTGCACACGCAATAAGTGGGCGGGCAATATGCTAATGTTTCGTCTTGAGGTCAAAACGAAACGGCTTAGGATTCATTTGAAAAACGAAAAATGAATTGACTCTTACTTTTGAGAGACAATAACTTTATATTAGGTGCACTTTCAGATTTAAAACTTTGCAGGATGTTTTCATTCACTTAGAGCTATGTTACACACTACATGAAAGGTCACTTTCAAAAATCCATAATTGGGGTAATTTTTCAATAAAAAAAGTTATTAAAAGAAATTGTTCAATATTTCAGAATCTGAGCTGTATGTCTGTGTTTTTCCCCCAGTGTATGTTGTGGAGCAGGGCAGACGGGAAGATTCTGGGGACCAGGCATGTTTAACTGCATGTTGGACTGCTCTGTGTTGCTGCTGTCTCTGGGACATGTTAACTTAGAATACTGAGGAAAACCGCTGTGACCCCCTCCTTCATTTGTAATGAGCTTTCACTCCATGTTCCAATTCTTATTTAATGTATGACTACTGAAAAATAACTGAAAAACAAATGTAGCCTCCATTTCCAGTAGTCCAGCTTGAAGCTCCTCTTTTTATTCCTTCAATGACGCACGATACGCACTGAGAGACTGATTACACTCATTGATCTTATTTGTAGAGGCATATTAAACAGAATGTTTTTATTATTTGTCTTATACAAATGTCATCTCTTTAATGAATGCAAAAATGTAAAATTGCTTGAATATAAGGCCAGATTTGATAATCAAATATGGCCTTGCACAGTCTGTGAATGTCTTAATATGAGTCAAAGACAAAAAAAGTTTGTTTCTATTAATAAAAATGATGGAAATAAGCCATGTCATCGCTTTTGTTTACTCAAAATGTGTTTTCAGTGTAGTTTCTGCGCTACTAGCATCATCAAATGGGACTGCCAAAGTAATGACTTTTAAAACAAATTTTCCGGACACTCCTCCGGTGTTGTGTTGCTGTGCCGGGAAGGTCTTGATGCTCAAACAAGCTGAGCAATGTTTTTAAAGCACCACAGTGTTTACTTATATTTTGAGGAAAGTTTCAGCATATTGAACTGAGATGGAGGTATTTTAACATTTAGTTTTACATATTTATCTCCACATCTGAAGCATCTGGTAAAAATCCACTCTGAACATTTAATTGCACATCTTGTGAACATTTTAAACACAATATGAGGCAACAGACCTGAACCTTTGCCACAAAGTATAATACATATTCAACTGATTATATGCTAATTCATTATCAGCTTTCTTGTCTGCATTTTCAGCTATAAATTTAATGATGAATTTTAGCTAAACTAGAATAGTATTGACTGGGAATCCTGTAAGGAATTGTTTGCTGAGCTACAAATGCACTTTTAATGAGGAATCTTTTTATTAGTCCTCACACCTCACCGGCTCTTCATAGTGTTGTTGAACTGCTCCAGCTGTCAGGTACTACAGACTACATGCCTTTGTCCACTCTCAAAACTAATCTCTGACAGGAATCTAGTCTATGCTGTTGTATGCAGATAGATGGTATTCAAAGATAGATGAATGCTAATTTAGGGCTTTAGATACGCTGAGCATATGGCTTTGCCAGAGCCGAATGTTAATGTTTTACATATGTTGGTGTGTGTTGAAATAACCGAGGTAAGGTAAGCAGCGTTTATGCATATGTGACATAACGTGTTTGTTTTGAGTCTTTTCAACATGTACATACCAGAATCTCAAGAGCAAAGTGCAACACTCTTGAGTGATGTCTTCCCCCAGCACCAGTGTGCATCATTTAACTGGAAGTGGTCACCATGGGTGTAAACTTAACTCCCGCATTGCAACATGCTATTTATAGCCTAGTTGTGTGGGTTTTTTTTCCGCTGTCAGCAATGACAGCTACAGCTGGCCTGATCATTGAGATGGTCCTCACTGCAGAACACGAAATCCAGGGGGAGGAGTTGGATCCAGATCCAACTCCTCCCACCTTACATATACCTAAACCTACCCATCTCCACCCCCTGATCCCTAAACCCACCCCTAAACCTACCAATCTCCACCCCTTAGATCTGGATCCAACTCCGGCCCCTGGATCTTGTGTACTGCAGTGAGGTGCTACTGTGATCACTGGCCATTCGGTCTGGCCCCTGAATGGCAATGACAGCTAAATAATTAGATTAAGGCAGAATGATATATATATATATATATATATATATATATATATATATACAGTGAGGAAAATAAGTATTTGAACACCCTGCTATTTTGCAAGTTCTCCCACTTGGAAATCATGGAGGGGTCTGAAATTGTCATCGTAGGTGCATGTCCACTGTGAGAGACATAATCTAAAAAAAAATATCCAGAAATCACAATATATGATTTTTTAACTATTTATTTGTATGATACAGCTGCAAATAAGTATTTGAACACCTGTCTATCAGCTAGAATTCTGACCCTCAAAGACCTGTTAGTCTGCCTTTAGAATGTCCACCTCCACTCCATTTATTATCCTAAATTAGATGCACCTGTTTGAGGTCGTTAGCTGCATAAAGACACCTGTCCACCCCATACAATCAGTAAGATTCCAACTACTAACATGGCCAAGACCAAAGAGCTGTCCAAAGACACTAGAGACAAAATTGTACACCTCCACAAGGCTAGAAAGGGCTACGGGGAAATTGCCAAGCAGCTTGGTGAAAAAAGGTCCACTGTTGGAGCAATCATTAGAAAATGGAAGAAGCTAAACATGACTGTCAATCTCCCTCGGACTGGGGCTCCATGCAAGATCTCACCTCGTGGGGTCTCAATGATCCTAAGAAAGGTGAGAAATCAGCCCAGAACTACACGGGAGGAGCTGGTCAATGACCTGAAAAGAGCTGGGACCACCGTTTCCAAGGTTACTGTTGGTAATACACTAAGACGTCATCGTTTGAAATTATGCATGGCACGGAAGGTTCCCCTGCTTAAACCAGCACATGTCAAGGCCCGTCTTAAGTTTGCCAATGACCATTTGGATGATCCAGAGGAGTCATGGGAGAAAGTCATGTGGTCAGATGAGACCAAAATAGAACTTTTTGGTCATAATTCCACTAAACGTGTTTGGAGGAAGAAGAATGATGAGTACCATCCCAAGAACACCATCCCTACTGTGAAGCATGGGGGTGGTAGCATCATGCTTTGGGGGTGTTTTTCTGCACATGGGACAGGGCGACTGCACTGTATTAAGGAGAGGATGACCGGGGCCATGTATTGCGAGATTTTGGGGAACAACCTCCTTCCCTCAGTTAGAGCATTGAAGATGGGTCGAGGCTGGGTCTTCCAACATGACAATGACCCGAAGCACACAGCCAGGATAACCAAGGAGTGGCTCTGTAAGAAGCATATCAAGGTTCTGGCGTGGCCTAGCCAGTCTCCAGACCTAAACCCAATAGAGAATCTTTGGAGGGAGCTCAAACTCCGTGTTTCTCAGCGACAGCCCAGAAACCTGACTGATCTAGAGAAGATCTGTGTGGAGGAGTGGGCCAAAATCCCTCCTGCAGTGTGTGCAAACCTGGTGAAAAACTACAGGAAACGTTTGACCTCTGTAATTGCAAACAAAGGCTACTGTACCAAATATTAGCATTGATTTTCTCAGGTGTTCAAATACTTATTTGCAGCTGTATCATACAAATAAATAGTTAAAAAATCATACATTGTGATTTCTGGATTTTTTTTTTTTAGATTATGTCTCTCACAGTGGACATGTACCTACGATGACAATTTCAGACCCCTCCATGATTTCTAAGTGGGAGAACTTGCAAAATAGCAGGGTGTTTAAATACTTATTTTCCTCACTGTATATATATATATATATATATATATTTTTTTTTTTTACAAAGTTTAATATGAATCTCCGCAGCCGTTTATGTTTGTCAGTCCACGGAAATCTTCCCAAAACTCTTCCTAATGTTCTCAGCTGACTGTCATTCCACCTCACTGGCCCAAGACAATCACTGTTTGACTTCTAGTTATCTGGCATTTTAACTTCAATTCTGGATAAGGGAATAACAGGAGAAGTCATTGTTCTCTGTGCGTTCACAATGTAACAGTGTTATGGAACTGCTGAGTCAGTAATTACAATGTAGGCTCAACTGCAGAGACATATGCTAGGTCGTATAAAATAATCTACTAGACAGAATATAAAGCAATTTTGACAAAATTTAGGGAATTTAGATTTGTTGAGTTGACTGATCTTTAAGTCATAATTATAAACAAAAACAGACATATTTAACAAAAACAAAATCCTTCAAAAAATCAAGTTACATATTAGAAAAAAATAAAACATTACAACCATGTACACCTAAAAAAAACAACTTTTTCTTTTATACAGAAAGAGCTGTAGGGATTGAGGCTGATCCACTGATAAATTAGCTGTTGCTCTTTATATTAAATAAACAGAGAATCACCTCATTTTCATTAAGTGAATTCTGAACTTTCGCAGCGTCACTTATGGCATCGATTGAAGTGTTCTGCTCGGCTGTAAAGGAAAGAATTCAAAGTACAAATGCAAATGTTTTATTTTCATAGAATTTCCAAAGAACCTCCTTCCACCGGCGTCTGAGTGTAACTTTTCTAGATGACGCTCATATCCACGCTGACTTTACCACAGTCAGAAGAGATTTTACATCAATAGAGAAAAAAAGGCCAATGGCTGCTTTAGCTTTCATAATATTTAAAGAAAACAACCTCTGCAATGAGTCTTGCAATGGATTTTCACATTACGTAACGATGAAGCCACTTCCTCGAAATGTTCTTGCTTTAACACACTCAAACTGTTGTCAATGAGAATATTTTACATGTGTAGTATGTTTCACAGTTTTAAAAGACTTAAAAATAAAAAAACAATATATATATTACGCTTTCATCTGATATCACTTGAATGACTTAAATTAATAAAATAATAATAAAAAAACCCAGACAATCAATAATCTCTCTTACATATTATACAAAACAGTAGTCTCATGTACAGGTCGTCGATCAATGTATCAGCCCCTGTTGTGATTGTCATATATTACGAACAGAAGAGGACAGATGGTCTTCATACAGAACACTGCAGTGATGTCTACCAGGAAAATTCACGAGGAACGAGACGAGGAAATGTCGAGATGATGCAGGTCCTTTTGAATGTGTTCCTGTGTATGAGAGCAGGTGACTGTTTTATTGGGTAATGCGGCCCGAGCGTGCGGTGAACTGATTGAGTGTGATTTTCTGTAATGGTTTGATATGCAGTCATGAAAAACCAAAGCAGTGAGCCATCACACTATCATCACATGAACGTCCCCCACTCACAGCCAGTCTGAAATGACTAAAAAATATTTACCACTTCCTATAAAGTCAAAATGCCACTACAAAATCATTGTTCACAAGTGCTTTTTTTCAATATTGGGTCATAGTGTTCTTGCTGCTGGCTGTCGGTTCTCCATATTTGGGAAACGTCTCTGCAGCACGCTGTTGTTTCTCTCCGTAGGAGATGGTGTGGCATCAGCAACAGCTGAACTCTGTTACCTCCTGCCCATCTCGTTCTGTTTGAGGAACTGGATGTTAGCGCTGCTGTCTGCCAGTTCAGGGTACTGCTCCACCGGGAGCACGTAGTAGCCCTCGTATCCCACGACCTTCCCCATTGCTAACAGTTGTTGCTTCTCATTTTCAGCCCACACGCGTCCTCCTTCCCTGCCCTCGCGCGCTTGCTGCTGCTCCCTGGCCCAGGCTCCGGAAAGCGCCCTCTGGTGGGCCTGTTCCAGTACGCGGCTCCGCTCCTTTTCCAGAACCTCTGCTGACAGCCCGTATCGGACGCTGTATGTGAGTTTGGAGGAGTGGATTTCTAGAGTGACGCCGCGGCGGGAGCGTCCGCTGATCGTTACATTTATCCCGCTCTCCAGCGATTTGTGGCCACTGCTGAGACCCAGCGCCAACAAGTCGCTGTCAGCAAGTCCAAGCTTCACAAAGAAGTGGCAATCCCGGCCATCGATGGTGTAATGAGTGCCGTCCAGGTAGATGGCGTTGCTGAGGATCTGTGATATTTTGCGACTGTCTTCGCTAGCTGAGCTGGACAGATCTGTTAATACATGGCCATCCCTGATAGCGAGCATCATGCCTTTGCCCACGATGGGGGTGCTGGTGCCAAACCAGTAACCGGGCTTGTCATGCTTGGCACGCCGCAGTTTATTGAGCCGCCTCCCCTCAAGAACCATGAAGGCCTGGTTGTGTCTGTCTACTGAATGCTGAACTCCAGTGAAGAGCTGTAATGAAATGAATAGTTAGTGACACCTGATAAAAGTGGTTCCATAGTAATGATTCTCGTTATGTAAAGACCGGGACACGCCAAACCGACGCCAAAGAACTAGCGCTGATGAAAGCCGACTGTGCTGTCGCATCGCGTCGCCAGTGTCGGGGGAAAAAACCTGCACTTGAACACACAGAGAGAACTACAGCCGACTTTCAGCTAGAATGCACGTTCTGCACCTGCATGTAAATGAGACAACTGTCTATTTCTGAAGATATATTCATCTACATTCATTATACACAAACCGTAAACAAAGCAGTGCGTGCTCACCGTTTTGAATATCAATCCTGCTAAACACTTTCTTCATTCCACTCCGTTCATGTTAAAGGAGAACTCGGCAACTCTAGCGAACTCGAGTCACTTCTTCGCTGATTTTTCCTTTTGTTGTCGCATGTTTTCCCCACGAGCTCCCCCTACAGCTGTGGGGGGGGGGGGCGTATATTTCACAACACGGTCGTAAAAAACTCACTTGCGGCGGCCTCCTCCCCCTCTCTACCGCTGCTCATGTGCGTTTGTTTTGATCGGAGCAAGCCAACTGTATCGTGTGGAGCTATGTCTACCGAGGTGGGTAATCTGGTAATACATCATACATGCGTGTGTGTTTATGTCGAATTGCCGTAAAGCAATTTGTGTTTCGCGCTCGTTCTCGTTCTCCCTTCTCGCTTCTCACGAGACTTCCAATTTCTATCTTGCCGGGACGGTAGTCCCCAAGTTGCAAGGTTGGTTTTCCGCCTGGGAACGCTGGGGGGAGCGGGGAAAGTCACCAATATCACCAGAACAGGTTGTTTAACCATCCAAATGATTTCTAGACAGTTTTATTAAGTTAAAAAAGTTACCAAGTTCTCCTTTAATATTGAAATATTCGCCAAGGAACACTCAGGTAAGATGACGTAACCTTCTATCTGTACCGTTTTGACTACTTTGCTCGCTGTTTTGCTATTATTCTAGTGCACTGACTCGTTCACTAAGCTGAACAGCCAATCAGAGTTCTCTCTCTCACCGACGGCCCGACGCCGATTCAACATGTCGAATCGGCCGAAAAAAAACACACTGAGAAAACTTAGTCGGCCGATGCACAAAAACTGCCCGACGGCCGACCGTCGGCTTGGTGTGTCCCGGGCTTAAGGTCACCTTCAGTTCTAGGTTGTCAGATGTGTCTAAGGCAGGGGTTCTCAACTCTGGCCCTCGAGATCCACTTTCCTGCAGAGTTTCCCTCCAACCTTGATTAAACCTCACCTACCTGCAACTTTCTAATCCTGAAGACCTTGATTAGCTTGTTCAGGTGTGTTTGATTAGGGTTCATCAATCTAAACTCTGCAGGAAACTGGACCTTGAGGGCCAGAACTGCTTTGAACTAGTACTTTGTTGACACTAAAAATGTTAATTTGTCAATTCTGTTTGTCCATTTTATAGCCTCACAAACTTCAATATTTGGATTTGGTGCTTAAGAAATGCTGATTTGGTGCTCTTATTGTTATCAATGTTAAAAACAGTTGTGCTCATTATTTTTGTGGAAACCGTGATTAAAAAAAAAAATCAGGATTTTTTGATTAAGTGAAAATTCAATGTTTGTTCAATAAACAGCAATTATTTGAAATAAATATTTTGTAACATTAGAAATGTGGTAACAATAAGGTTCATTAGTTAACATTAGTTAACTACCTTAGTTAACATAAACTAAGAATGAAAAATACTTATTTTTATAAAATTAATCTTAGTTCATATAAATCTCAACATTTACTAACTCGTTATTAAAATCAAAAAGGTTGTATTTGTTAACACTAATTAATGCACTGTGAACTAACATGAACTAACAATGAACATCTGTATTTAAATTAACTAACATTAATAAAGATTCATAAATACTGAAGCAAATGTATTGCTCATTGTTATTTCATGTTAGTTAATACACTAATGTTAACCAATGAACCTCATTTATACCATAAATGTCATTACTCTCCCTTTTTGTGTCAATTTAGTACATCCTTGCAGAATAAAGTAAAAAAAAAAAAAAATTTCTAACAAATATTTCACATAACTGTCTTTACACATTTTTTTTTTAAATTAGTGATAATATTGAAAGTAAATAAATAAATAAAATTTAAAAAAATGGTAAAGCCATTTGCTCAGCAAATGTCGACAAATTACTTTATTTAAAAAGGAGCGCCAACTTTAACTCACCTGAGTATTATCCAAGTCCTGACTGGCAAGTATCTCATAAGGAGGGTCAACAAAATAAAGCGAGTGTCTAGGAAACCCTGGTATGATGTTGCTGAGCTGGAAGCCAAACATAACCAGCCAACTCTTCACATCTGCAAGACAAACCAATATGAGTTATTTATACATCACTTCTGTTCAGCCCACCAATACCAAGCAGGAAGCTTTATCACCCTCTCACCTGTCACATAGTTTTTCACATCAATCATTTCGCTGAGTGGATTATTGTTCTTGAACATATACAGGTTGAAAGGAGCTGGCTCTTTGCCTATCTTTGGCCACAAAGTATGGTCAGGTGCAATCCATCTTCCTGCCAGCACATCATAGTCTCTCTGGGCAAAGTGAACCAGCTTTGTGAGAGGATCATAAAGCCCTCCATGAAAGCCCAATATGAGCTGGAAATCCGGGTTGGAATCATGGTAGATCTCGCCGTATGCCGTGTACTGCATCTGCTTGACCATCTGCCCATTGCTGCTGAAGATGGCCAGTGGAGTGCCTACGTTGTCGGAGGCGATGTAGTATTCCTCCCCACCGCTGACCTCCATAGCGAACAGATGACCCTGCAGGTCATAGTAGAAGGAGGTGATTTCAGCTCTCGAGTGGTTGTAAACATGGGTGACCCGAGTGGGGTAGTTCAAGTCGGCGTAGAAGTATTGCTGATGCTCGCCTTCATTAGTTCTGCGGGAGACACGGCGGCCCAAGCCATCATAGCGGTAGCGGACACTCCAACCCCCTGCCGTGCGGCTGTAAGCTCGCTCGAGAAGACCTTTGGAGTTGTACTCGAAGATATCCGAGCCCCTCTGTGCAAGCATGCCATCCTCATCGAGCTGATACTGCATATCACCGAGCCGCGTGATTCGGTCTCGAAGATCGTAGCGTAGAGGCAGCAGACGGGCACTGTTACCAGGGTTTAGCAAATGAAGATTGCCATTTAGGTCATAGCTGTAGCGCCACGTAGACCAGTCGTCAACTTTGACGCCCACAAGCTGCCCGTCACCGTCATATTCGTAGCGGTACTGTGTGGTATTAGCATAGGGACCGATCTTCAGTTCACGTTTGATAACACGGCCCATGCTGTCATACTGCACCGTCATCCAATACATCAATGAGCGGAAGATCTCGTACTGCACTTCCTTGATGCGGCCATGTGCGTCAAAATGCTTACTGAGTGTCATCACAGCCGTAGTGATGATTTGGTTGATGTCGTAGTATATGATGCCAAACTTGCCAAAGTGTTCGACCTTACCGGATATCTCATCGTAGCGGTACAGGTCCACAGAAAGTGGGGTTTCCCCTATTACCGGCTTTATGCTGGCCACCCTGAAGCTGTTGTCATGATAAGTGTAGTCAAAGCGAGCGTTGACCATTCCTTCCTCTGAGAAGCGGTACATCTGTTTGTCCACTAGGGGGCCCAGTTTGCGATAGCGAATGGTGCAAGAGAAGCCTCCACTCTGCAAGTTGACCATTTTGAGCACTCCAGTCGTCTCATCATAGCCAAAGGTAACCGCAGTGGCATCATACAGCACCTCCGAGAGCTTTCCCAGCTTCCCGTACTTGTAGAGCACACGCCGGCCTGTTCCAAGGTAGAAAATGGCACGTGGACGGCCATCCTCACTAAAGTCGTGGATAATGGTGGCATTACTCTCTGGGGGGTTGTAGGTGTTGCGAATGTAACCAACAGACACATGAGTGGCCATAGTGTGTCTGGCCATACTCGGCATAGTGACTGCCGTGAGCCGGCCTGCTGTGTCAAAATCAAAGACATACTGTTTCTGACTCTGCTGGAGCAGCAATACCATGGACTGTAGAGTGAAATAGAAAGAGAAAAATTAAAAAGGTGAGCAAAATACATTCATACATGAGTACTGTAGGAAAAACAAATCTCCACTGCAGTTGAAAAAAGTCAACTCACTTTGTCCATGTAGCTGAAGCTCCACACTTTCCCATCAACAAAGGTTCGAGACAAGATCCGTCCGAATGTGTCGAACTCACTTTTCTCGCTCATGCTGCCCCTCTGCAAGCCCACCAACCGTCCGGTGGGTGAATAAGACACATTGACCAGGGCTAAGCTGCTGCTGGGGAGCCAGGTGGCTGGTCGGCCTTGGGCGTCGTAGATGATCCTCAGTGTGAATTTGCGGTGGTCATCGTAGATCTTCTCAGTTCTGGTGTTGCGGTCATAGTCAATGGACAGAAGGTTTCTGCTGTGGACCTACGGGAAAACATTTAAGGTTTTTCCAAGATCTAAACTCCAAATTCAAACATCAAATGTTGAAATTTTACATAGCAAATCTCAACTGACTGTCTCAAAATCTGTCTCAAATCTCAACTGTTTATATCATCGCCAAATGTAAATTCTCCCATCGCCCAGCTCTGAACTGCCACATGTGGACTATTAGGCATTAAAGTATTATAAACATTAATATTATGAATTTCTATGAAGCTGCTTTGAAACATTGTTTATTGTGAAAGCACTATAAAATTGACTTTACTTGTAAACTAATCAATGGTAATATGAAAAACTTACGCGCAACTTTCTGCCAAACACAGTGACCTTGCCCTTGGTCAGCTCTTTTCTCATGCGCCATTCAATTGAGTTGAGGCCGCTGTCAGTGGGTAGGGTGATGTTGCGCCTCCCGATGGTCGGGCTCACAGATCCTGCAAGGACGTGGGGCTCAGTATGAAAGCTGATGCCCATCCCATTAGCATAGGACACCCGCAGTGTGCCGTTGTGGTACAACTGATAGCTATTCCGCACTTGGTCTGTGAAAACATAACAATAAATTGTAAAAGAGGTTGGCAAGGATTATAAAACCAGATTATACTCTTTAAATAATACATTATAAACAACCATTATTTAATATTTCACATAACATTATGAATGTACACATGCACACTACTGTTCAAAAGTTTGGGATCCGAAAGATTTTTTAATGTTTTTGAAAGAAGTCTCTTATGCTCACCAAGGCTGCATTTATTGGATCAAAAACAGAGTAAAAACTGTAATGTAAAATACATGTTTTCATTTGAATACTTTTTAAAATGTAATTTATTCTTGTTATGGCAAAGCTGAATTTTCAGCATCATTACTCCAGTCTTCAGTGTCACATGATCCTTCAGAAATCATTCTAATATGCCCATTTTCTGCCTTAAGAAACATTTCTTATTATTATCAATGTTGAAATTGATTTTTTCAGGATTCTTTGATGAATAGAAAGTTAAAATAACAGCATTCATTTGCAATATAATCTTTTGTCAATTTACTGTCTGAAACTGAAACTTTACTGTCAATAATTGTAATGTGTCCTTGCTAAATAACAGTATTAATTTATTTAAAATCTTACTGACACCAATCTTTAAAACGATAGTGAAATGAATATGAAAATATATAATTACAGTTTCATGTGATGTATATACAGTACATGAACTACTGTTTATCTGTGAAGTATTTTACAATGTAATGTTTGTATTAAGGCAAGTTATTATGAAGAGTTCCCTAAAACCAGCCTCATTTCATTTAGTATGAAGCATTAGGTCTGATCTGACAGTCTATTGTGCATTAGGGGAAACGCAGCACTGTGGGGCGGATATGTGTAATGCGGCTTTTGGTTATAAAGAAGATTTAGCTTTGGCTAAAAGCAGCACAAACATCTTCAGTTCCATTTACAAGCTATAATTGGATCAGACGCGGCTTTCCACTGAAATTTACCTGGGAAATACAATCATGTACAATTTTAAAGTCATAAAAAAAATCCAAGTGCATTTTGGTATACTGCTAACAAGCAGATGGCACCCAAAGGGTAGATTTTCATGTAATTTGTCTTGAGTAAACAGCAAAAGCATACTCTTTACAGGAAGTACAAGTAAGTTGCGTGAGAAAATCCATCAACAACACATAATCCACTGGATATAAAGAAAAGATTTTAAGCTTTCAAGCTTTTGCCTCCTGAAAGAACCCCTAAAGGACGCCTATGGTAAATTGTAAAATGGGGATTTTTCTGCTCTGCTGGATTCCACACATTCAAACAATGTGGCTTCCCTGTGGGTAGTAAAGAGAAAAATCAGTCTACCTGCCTGCTGTGTGTTTTGGTCTTAATGGATGTGATTTAAAGGAGAAATGGGGGGGGGGGGGGCATCAGCATGAGATCTGGACTGAGATTTGTTCTTTGTGTTCTGTGTGTGTACCTTGAACCACAGTGTAGGACGCCTCTACAGATGAGAGATTAGTGATGACCGTGACATCATCATCTCGGTTTGAGCTCTCCATGTCAATATTGATGGACTCCTCCATCTCACGGCGCAGACTGGTCACCACACCGGTGGGATATGTGACGTTGGTTAGACGACCCTCACTGTCGTAGCTGTGAAGAAGAGAATCAAGACAAAACTCACTATGATTGTAATAAATAGTCAGCAGTGTCTGTAAAAATTAATTATTTTTAAAATTAATTTATAATTCATTTGTAATGTTTTAAATAGTTTAAAACCAGTGTGATCTTAGTTTTATTTAAATAATATAGCATTATTATAGTATTTATTCATATTTTGAGTAATTTTGCTATGCACTTTTATCATTTAAAAAAAATATTTCTATACAGCTTTATTTTATTTTTTTATTTTAGTAACTGTAATGCTTCGACTTAAACCTCAGTTAATTGCCAAGGATTTTTTTTTTTAAGATTAACTAACTATTAATAATTCTAGTTTTAGTTAGCAAAACAGTTTGAAAAAACAACTGCAATGTTACTTCATCTATTTAAGAGTCTAGAGCAGTTCTTGCATACAAACACTAGGTGGCTGTGCTGTGCTGCAAAAACATCCTCTGCTCTGACAGTAGACGAAGATACCAGGCAGATGATGATAACCACAGTGCTTAGACTCATAAAAAGTCCCAATTCATCATTCACGAGAACTACCATGATGAAAACACCATGAGAATCTGGGGTGCTAATTCTGAACAGTTGCACCCCTTTTGCGCTCAACATTTCAGCAAAAAAACCTGCATTATAATCACTCTCCAGGTTAACATCCATCTAAGTAAATGTCAGTCTTTTCAGTGCAAACAGGCCTCCTATTATGTAAATTGGTCTTATTATAGATTACCTTATTAACATATGTCAATAAACATTGCACTATTACTTCCCACGAAAAGAGATTTTAATGCACATTGCATCAGTAATTTATCAAAAGATTTTTCTGCATTTTAAAAAGTTCTGTTGTCATATCCCACATTTCATACTCACTCGTAAAAGTTGGTCCATCCGGTCTCATCCGACTTGGAGGCTAAAAGTTCAGTGTTAGCATCATAACTGAGCTGTGCCACCTCCTGGCTGAGGGCGGACAATGAACGTAGGCTGCCGGCTGGGTCCATTCCCAGTGTTACCACCTGGTTCTCTGGCAACAGCACAAGCCTGATGGAGCCAGACGCCTCCCTCCTCACCCGAAGTGTATTGTTAGAGGCATCGGTAACTGCCGCTAACTCACCGTCCAGTCCGTAGGTGAAGTTATACAGGGCCAAGCCGGTAATGAGGCTAACCGTTTGCTTATGAAGACCGTCGGAGCCAAACACATAAAGCTCCTGTTCTAGAGATGAACCCACTTCATATTGTCCACTTGCTGTGGCGTTGGGCCGGTTACTGCGGACCGAACGCACACGGATGTTGTTCAGGTCAGCTATGTACAGGGTACCATCCGGTGACACCGCCAGCGAAGCGGGACAATTGAGGCCGGCGTCTGCAGCGTAGCCCTCATCTCCTGAGAAACAGTTGCAGTTGACGTCATTCTTGCAGTCGCATTCGGAGGCGGCGCCGGCTAGCAGGGAGATCTCGCCGCTGGTGCTAACCTGCCGGATGCGGTTGATACGCTTCTCGTCGGTTTCGGCAATGTAGAGCACACCTGTGTGGGAGATGGCGATGGCTGTGGCGCTCTCCAAGGCAGAATGGATGGCTAGTTTGCTGAGCGAGTAATCAATGCCAGGGACCTGGCAGTGCATGGGCCGCCCTGCAATAATGCTGACCTGGTGGTTCTCAGAGATACGCAGGATGATGTTGTTCTCCAGCACGTACAGAGAGTTGTCCATAGGGTTGATGGCCAGGTCTGTAGGCCACTCCAGACGTACCTGAAACATCAAATGTTAGATAAACATTAGAGGAAAAAGTACATGAACACAAAAAAGTACTATAATTGGGGATGTCGAGCAGTTGTGGTACGTGAGTGTAAATTCAGCTTTGACGAGGGGTATTTTTCAGCCTCTGCTTTTGATATCGCTCTGTTCATTTTATCCCTGTGTCTGGTCAGATGGGATGCATTTTCCATTTCTGGCAGTAGATTTCCTACTGGCATTTAAAAAAAATTGTGTTACAGATTCTTCTGAGTGGAACGAATCAGCGGGCCTATGAATTTATTACAATGATGACAAATGATGACAGCGGCTTGATTGATAATCCAGTTCCATTGTTTGTCACTGTCATTGTCAAACGTTAATACCCAAAGAGAGACTCTGACAAGCAAATATTGGCTAGTGCCAGCTCAAACACGCAAGGATGAAATGTAAAGAAAACGCATTTCGCAGTGCAGAATGAAATGAACAGGCTGAAATGTGTTCACACAACTGTGTTTGAAAGCTTATCTAATTGCTTCATGGGGCCTGTCAATTGTTTCATTAAATTTATAGTAAACAAGTTAATTATTAAAAATATGTTGGTTAAACGATCATTTTCTGTATTTTTACTTTTCATTTTGTATTAATTACACTTTCCATTAATACTTCAATAAAGACATTATCATTAAAATGCTTTTTTAACAAATCACACACTGTGTAAATTAATAATGATCAAACTAGCTCAAAAATTTCGAATTTAGAATATGCTCTCGTACAAAAATGATTTCTCTTTGATAGCATAAAATGATAACTAACAATGTTAGTTTTAATAGATTGAGAGATTTCAGGAAGCTGAATCTTGCTTGATGTGCAAGTGCAAGATAGTTGAGGAAAGTCATTACAACCTGGCTGACGTCCATGCTGGAGTCACAGCTGAGGGGCCTGACTGCAGTCAGGTCATTGGTCTTTATCAGAGTGGAGATAATGCCATTCTGATCCACTTTTCGTATCATTGTTGCATCCACAAAGTACATCAGGCCATTCTTATCCAGTGCAACACCTGCATGAAAGTAAAGAACTCAAAACTTGTGCATAAAACTCATTAAGACATGCTACAAATTGCATGAGACATGTATGACTACAACAAAGTAGGACACATTCACCAGGTATTAAAAGGGAGGTTCAGACAGAATAATTATCTTTTATAATAATTACCTAATAATTATGATAATTTTCTTCTTAAACTTCTCGTCAGTGTCACAGAAATCACTCCTGACTCTTCTCAAGAATATCAATGCGCCCTAAGTCTCTGATTATTTCCCTCCTATTCTGATAATCCCTGGAGGAAAGGTGTTTTTAAAGGCAAAATAATTAGTAGTCTATGTGTGTAGGAGCAATGACCTGGAAAAGAGTCAGACTGCTACAGTTTGATTCACGCTGTCATGGTGATCATGTCTAGAATGCGTTTTATTCTGAGATAAGAAGGCAGAGTTGGTCTCTGAGTGCAGTCGGCTAACCTTACGATCTCTCTTTACCTTCTGTGTCATTTATTTTTCCTCACATCAGTGGGCCATGCTGGGCTTAAAGAATGATGTCTGGAGTCTAGAGAATTACAGGTTACTGAGGTTTGTGATATCGTAGAAAATGACAGCATCTGGTAACTGTCTAAGGAATTAAATGGTAAAGGTTTATAGGTTCATGGAAAATAAAAATGTGTCTCAGACAGCGTAGAAATGCTGTCTCAAAAGCTGATTCTGAAGAAGTTCAGGCATTTATGTCTCACTCAACTCACAGAATGAAAAGAAAACGGGTATATTTCTTAAAAACCATCACCTCTCGGGCTCATTAGGGTTGCCTCCACTGCCTTGCCTCCGTCGCCACAGCGAGCCTCATCGAATGGGACACACTGCTCTCCCGTTCCCGCCACCACCTGAGCGTTCTCCAGCAGTGGCCGCGCACCATTCAGAGAGCGTATGCGGTAGATCTGCCGGGAGTTGGTGTCTGACAGGAACAAAGAACCCGACACAGGATCCACTGCCAAGTAGTACTTATGACTTGGACTGTTGCTATGGAAATAGGGCAAATTGGGAGAATGTCTCTTAATAAAAACCTCTGACGAACAGCATGGTTACCTTGGTGAACATGATGAAATGTGAATAGTTCATTGCAGGTAAAGTAATTGGAGCTCAAAAAAGAAACCACTTTGATAAAAAAAGAAAAAAAGAGTGAAATTCTGCTACATAGAATGAACTAGAAAACAGCTACAGAATAGGGCACAAGCATAGAAATCTGCACAATACGTTTTATTTTTTAAATTAGCATGCTATTTAGACAAATGATGAATATTTTTACATTAAGCATTTATTTTAATTACCTGTGTCTCAAATCTTTATTTCTTCATGGAGCAGTGAAAGAGAAGAGACAAAAAAGTATGCATCAATTAAAAAAATCATTAAAATATATTATTGTAAAAGTTATTCTAGTAGTTAAAAACCTCTTTATTTAATAAATGTCCTTGGTATAGTAGTGCATGATTCATCAAGGCATGTTCATCAAACTGCAATAACTATTGGCTTTGTGGTCAGCTATGGTGCTCATGACAGACCCGGATTTCTCTCTCTCCCTTAATTTCCTGTCTCCCTCTACTTCTGTGTCTACCAATAAAATGTCTCCACACCCCTGAAATGACCAATAATAACAGCCCACTTTTCATGGTTCAATTCAATTCTGATGGATAAAATCAACTTCAAAAAGTAACAAAAGTTTCAGGCCAACATATTAAAACAGTTATTTTAAATTGTATATAATAATATTTCACAACATACTATAATATACTGTGTAATTCCAAACTAAATTCAAAAAAGCATGAAGCTTGAAGAAAAGTGTGAATGATTATTTTTATTCTTCAGTAAAGCTTTTTCTGTCAGTGGATCATGCATTTTTGATCTGATTCTATTTAATTTTTTAACTCCAGACACTTATTTCAGCTGAATATCGAGTTGTGCTCAGTAATGCGTTACATTATAGAGGTGAAATGCATTAAAAATGCTGTATCATGTTGTCTTTAAGTGTGCATCCTATCAGCTTTACCTGAGCTCCAGTACAGCTGTGGTATTGAGGGAAGGATAGACCCTCCGCACAAAGTTAAGGTCACCCACGTACAGGTTGCCCTCTCCATCACAGGCTACGGCCACCGGCGCCAGCAGCTTGTTGCCCTCTGCCATTCCACTGCAGCTTGGGCAAGAGATGCTGCGTCTTCGGCCGTTACCCATAATGCTGTTTATGATGGGCGGCTGCTGCTGGGAGAGGAAGATGTTCTCGCCGCTGCCCTTATGAAGAATTGCTGTGTGAAATAAATCAAACACTGTCACTAAATGCAATTGAGTGAGATTTCAAACATGACATATTTCTTAATGGTCTTTACACGCACAAATGTGATGCTTAAATGAAAGCATCAATTTCTACACTGTGACATATTTATTGCATTTCTTGATCAATAGCGTGAAACCAGCAGTCATTAAAGACCTCATAATCATCAATAATGACAAAAAAAAAAAAAAACTTGCTGGGCCCTTAAACACAGAATTTCACCCTAATACAGTGATGAAATTATGAGCAGTGACAAATGTGCAGAAAAAGAGCAACATTAGGCAGCGTGTTCATGTTATTTTATAGTCCACTGGCATGCCCTCCATCCCTGTGTCCTTATTTGACTTCCCACTAGCCAAGCTCCAATCACAAAATCCTGAAGATACACAGGTGTGAAACAGTATGCATAACTTCTTTTCTATAATAGTGCTTAATACCAACACTTTTTACACAGTTTGAGAAAATAAACAGTTTTTTTTCTTGGAGAAGCTTATTAGGCCTTGAGCTGCAGGGACGACCTGTCTATTCTTCATTGTCAAATGTATTTCACAAAAATAAGTGCTTAAGTCTTCAGGTCGTTCAGGATTACATGAAAACGACAGACAACAGTTTGAGTAGGGATGGAGCTAAACTTTGCAGTACAGGGGCCTTCAAGGAACCATCCATGTTCTAATTACTCTCATATCATGGGCCCTCTTAACCTGTAAACATATCAGTCATTAGAACGCCATAGGGTTCTCCTGACACTTATCAATGTGTATTTTTGTTAAACTGCAACATAATATGCAAGATTTTGATTTATTTTATTCACATGCATTATGGGTGTATGTGTGAGACGGCCAATTCACAAAGAAATATCGTTGCTGTGTTCGGGATGCCTATTTTGAACTTGGGTACTTGGCGAGGAGATTTATGCACACATATGTCTGTAAAATACTTTTTTATTGTGTTTCTTTTTTCATAAATATGTATAAAATATTTTTTGTTAAGCTGACACTGTATGTTTTGTCCACCTACCATTACATATTAAATGTGTAAACCTAAAAAAAACTATGGTTGTCAGTTCTCATGATTTCTGATCGGTCTTCAAAATACAAAACGAAACAGTATTAATGTACAATTTGAGAAATAAATAAATTGTATTTTTATATTATTTTATTTTAAATTCTTCTGCAGACTCTCTTGGAGCTCCCAGCAACCAACTGAACCCCAATGTACCACCCAAAATGCCACAGTAACCCTGTTGTGTATAGCTGATTTCATAACGTCCAGTAACAGTCCAATAACAAGTCCCACAATTAATGTATTTCCATGGCTGATCATTGATGTCATTTGTGAGTTCTCATGCCTTTTCCTATCGAGCAGATTAACTTTTGTTTGAATGGGTGTTTCAGTATCGTACCACTGCGGACGTTCAGCATGTGGTGTTTGTCAAAAGACCAGCCGCCCAAGTTCGAGGGGTTGAGCTCATATCCCTGCAGCACAGCTGTCCTCTTCTCCCACAGGATCTGACTGGGACATGTCTCATACTCGTACCCCACAGACACTAAAGAGAAAGATTGACAGATTGAAAGAGGGATAGGTGAAGAAATGTGAAGAATGAAGGAGAAAATGACAGATAGGGAAGACACTTAGAGGAAGAGCAAAGCTGTACTATCTTAATTAAACACTCCATCACTGAGCGGGGACATAACAATTCATTAGCTCACATGAGGAACTTGCCGCTGGCATACACAATAATGGATGAGAGACAGACAGTCTCATTAAACTGAAACTATCTGTGGTTTGGAGCTCAAATTAAGAGAAGACACTGGGGAACAGACAAAGGCGTAGACAAGAAACAAGATAACAGCTGAAATACACCTGTTTCCATGACTCCATATATCACTTACCCAAAGCCTCGGTCAGGCCGTGCACCCTCTGCCTGTAGGCATCAGTCTTGTCCCAGATATAAGTGTATGCCAGGTTAGGAGAGGCATGGAACCATTTCTGGAGGAGATGGCCCTCCACGGACACCATCAGGTGCACTTTGGCCAGACTGAGAGGCACTAGAGCTGGAGTCATTATCACCTTAAGCAGTGAGAGGTAGCCTGAGGTCCTGGAGCTCAGATAGCAAAGTTTAAGGCTAGTGCCGGGAATTTCCACCTGCTCGTGTAGGACCTAGACAGAGAGAGAAAGGAAAAAGTAATGCCAAGAATCAAAAATTCTTGCAGCTGCCGTCAGTCTTGAAAAACGGCCTAAGAAAGGAGATAAAAGAGATGGAAAGTGAGCAGCTGAGAGAAACTGTAATTGCGAGAAGGTATGAGAAAGTAAATGGGTCAAAGGGAGTGAAAACGGAGAGTGAGTGAAGAGGAAGAGTGATAGAGAATATAAAATGCAAATAAAAAGCCAACAGAAGAGTGTAATGACCTACACGAACATGACAGAAATTAGATGTTATTAGATCGGTGTTGAATGTGGCACCTGGCTCTCAGGGAGGATGTGTCTCTCTGAAGGGTTGGAGCTGAAGAAGGAGGACAGTGGGGAGGGAAGCACCACAGGATCGGGCCTGACAAAACCACTCAGGTCACATCTGGCTGTGGTTTTCTCTTCTGTTTGTAGCACCAGAGTGTCCATTGCGTAGAAGCGATTCCAGGGCAGCCACACCGTCCGCTCCTGACTCAGAAACGGAGCCCGCTCGAAACGTAAAGTAAGAGAGCCTCCGCCGTTGGCCACCAGATCAAAACTAGGGAGAACCGGCACAGGAAACATACTTCAGCACATATTCAATAGCAAAAGGGGTTCAAATAAATTGAAGTCACTCACGTGCCATCCTGGCGGGTCATGGTGTGACCATAGTAAGGGTACTTCACAAAGGTCACGTTGACGCCCACCAAAGGAGTGCCATCAGAGGTCAAAACCTGACCTCGAATTAGAGATGCCAGGCTGCAATCACGCACACAAATACAAAAAGTAATATTAGAGCATGATAAACCATGTCTTTAGTCCATCAAAGGACAGGGCAGATGAGGTACCTGGCATTGAAGGGGTTGATTCCTGGGATGATGTGAGTGCTGTCTTTACCCACAAGCATCTTGATTCTGTCATAAAAGGAAGGGACTTTCTGGACCTCTGATTGGCTCTGCTGAATGACCTGGAGCGGGTCACGTGATCCACGGCACAGAGGATTGGTCACACAAGAGCTCTGCGTGCAGCAGTCCGGATCCATGCAGTCAACAAGACCATCTGAGTGGAAAAGATGTCACCACATGTCATAAAAACTTCAGATCTGTAGCATGCATTAGCAGTGAGACATTAATTTTGTATGAAAATAAACCCACACTAGAGTTGTCACGATACCAAAAATTCATTTCTTGATAGAAATGCCAGTGTCAATATCTCAATATCTACTAAATATATTTTTGTATATATTTTAGCTGAATTTTTTGCATTTTTGCAGAAAATGTTCTAATGTACATTACCATTCAAAAGTTGTGTGCTCAGTAAGATTTTTTTGAAAGCAATTATTTTATTCAGCAAAGATACATTCAATTGATTAGTTACAGTAAATGCATTTATAATGTCTATTCCAATTCAGTTCTGTTCTTTTAAACTTTCTATTAATCAAAGAATCCTAAAAAATATTAAGCAGCACAACAGTTTTCAACATTGATAATAATAAGAAATGTTTCTTGAGCAGCAAATCAGCATATTAGAATGATTTCTGAAGGATCATGTGACACTGAAGCCTGGAGTAATGATGCTGAAAACTCAGCTTCACCATCACAGAAATAAACTACATTTTAAAATATAATAAAATAGAAAATAGTTATTTTAAATTGTTCACAACCTTATTGTTTTTGATATATGCAGCCTTGGTGAGCATAAAAAAACCCATCTTTCATTAACATTAAAAAAAATTGTACTGACACCAAACCATAGTCAATGTCTAATGTACAGATACTATATTTTGACATATGATTTTTTCGTCTCACCTGTTTGCATTAAAATAACCTTCTGAATTTACATTAATATTTCCTAATGATAATAATTGTTTAATTGAAAGTGTGCAGCTGCATTTTGCCAAAGTACTGAATTTAGTTTGTACTTAATATTTTCAATACAAAAATCTAGTATTGACTTGGTTCCAGAAGTACCAGCACATTTGACATCCCAAGCACACAAAGTTTCATGATTTCAGAGTGGCAGATGGTTTAAAGCGACTTCTGAAGTCTCTCTGTTCGGCTGCCATCTTATTCTCAGAGTGTGTACTTTTGATGAACCCTTCTCAGTTCAAAACCCAGCACTTCTTTGAAGTCAAGAGAGGGAGACTAATAATGTGATTTAAAAAAAAAAAACCATAATGAGCTCAAATGCAGAATTTCTTATCATTATGGAAATTAAATTGAACAAATATATTTATTTTTCCCTATTGTGGTAATGAGCCCAGCTGATTGAAATGATCACTGAATCGAATGATGCTAGTTCCGCTCTCTCTACCCCTCAGTTTCACTTTTAGAGAACTTGCATCAAAGTCACAGAGGGCATCGCTCACACCCCTGAGAGCTTCCCTTCTCGTTTCATCTTTCTCTCTGTCTCTTCCCATCTCTTACTGGCTGCATATCGCAGTGCACTGTACAGGTACATGCACACCCTTTCAACCCTTCTCCTTAAATGGGTCTTTCTTGATCCGGAACAAACTCGCAGCAAGCGCCTGTTGCCAGAGACGTTTGCTCCATGTTGTTTTGCCTGGTGCTCTCTGATCTTTGAAACCACAATGAAGTAACCCCCAAACGAAGGGCAAACAAGAGAGAGAGAAGAAAAAGACGCTTTTCTTTGTGCTGTTTGAGTCTGGGATAGACTGAACATTGCCTTCAAATGTCTGCTTTAAGAAGTATTTTGTGATCATCTTTAAAATTGAATCCACAAGAAGTACAATTAAGATTAAATAAATTGCATTACAGCCAATTCAATTAAATTAAATCACACGTTTGATGGTCTAGCAGAGATTGAGATTCCTAATCCCCTTCCCCCTTCTATATATCATTTTCTCTCCCTATTCTAATATGAAGGAATATTTAGATTAAAGGGCCTAAAGTATTTTCACATGCTCTAAGACTAATGTGACAACAATGTGATACCAATGGTTAGGGGTTTGTTCAAACACCCGCATGTTTGCCGGACCATGTAAGTAAGAGAGTGAGAGAACGATAAAGAGAAGACAACGCAGAGAAAACAAAAACATTTTAAAACAAGACACAACAAAGAGCTCCATCTAAAAGCCCCTCTGTGCTGTTTATTGGTCTAGGGGAGACACTCAGTGCTTAGGGCTGACTCTGAACATCCACCCGTTATATAATCATTCTGCCTTGCGGTAGTTTCAAATCCCTCACTCTGCCAGCCAACAGACGCATCACCTTTTCATACGGTTGACTGGAGCTGCTCTATCTTTTTTTTTTTTGGACAAATCTCAGAGTAAAATCCATTCTTTATGAGTGGGGAGTGGATGGCAAGGCATCAATTCTTTTAGAGCAGGGTTTCAAAAACTGGGATTTGTGAGGGAGCTGGGAGTTTATGAAAAGATAATAATGAATAAAAAAAATAAAAAAATAAAAAAATTATATATATATATATATATATATATATACAGTGCAATGCATAAGTGAATACACCCATGCTAAAGTTGACTAAAAAGAGGAATAAAAAATCATATTTTGGAAATTGAACGTAATGCCTTAATTAAAAAAATTAGGAAAAATCCAACCTTTAAGGACACCAATTTTCTTTGTGAATGAATAATGTATCGTAAATAAATAAATGTTCTTCCTTAAAATACATGGTGCATAAGTGAGTACACCCCTATGTTAAATTCCCATAGAGGCAGGCAGATTTTTATTTTTAAGTATTTAAAAAAAAAAAATTTTAGGATACTATGCATCCTGATAAAGTTCCCTTGGCCTTTGGAATTAAAATAGCCCCACATCATCACATAGCCTTCACCATACCTAGAGATTGGCATGGGGTACTTTCCATAAGATCATCTCTCAATGCAAATCAAACTAGCTTTTAGGCTAACTGAAATAAAACCATGCCAATCTCTATGTGATGATGTGGGGCTATTTTAATTCCAAAGGCCAAGGGAAGTTTATCAGGATGCATAGTATCCTAAAAAAAAAAAAAAAAAAAAAAAACTTAAAAATAAAAATCTGCCTGCCTCTATGGGAATTTAACATAAGGGTGTACTCACTTATGCACCATGTATTTTAAGGAAGAACATTTATTTATTTACGATACATTATTCATTCACAAAGAAAATTGGTGTCCTTAAAGGTTGGATTTTTCCTAATTTTTTAAATTAAGGCATTAAGTTCAATTTCCAAAATATGATTTTTTATTCCTCTTTTTAGTCAACTTTAGCATGGGTGTATTCACTTATGCATAGCACTGTATATATATATATATATATATATATATATATATATATATATTTTTTTTAAATAGTTCCTGCTGACCATTAAATCAGAGAACCATGAACATGCGAATGTATTGTTAAGTTGAGTTGTAATTTTAACCTAAACTATCTAAAAAACTATCTAACCTAAAAAAAAAAAAATGGAAAAAGGGTTGGGAATTCGGGCTGCAGGATGACTTAAAAGTATTTAAATAAATTAATTATTATTCGTATGTAAAAAAGAATCTAACTCTAATCAAAATTCAAATTCTAAAAAAAAAACAAAAAAACATTTGAGCTTTTATTGAAGAACATACAATTCTAGAAGCTTCCAGAATTACAAAATGAATTGTGTTTTTTTGTTATTGTAATTTGATATATCAATACTTCCAGTTTATGTAAATAAATAAAGGAACTGTTCGATGTTCGATACACTTTGTCTGTTCAAACCACTGATCTATATAGAGAACTGGATTGCTCATGACGTCATAAAAGTGAAGCCATCGCGCCGCCATATTGGTATTCCCTAGTAAGCTCACACATTGTATTGAATTAATAGGAAATTATATGATTTTAATCAGAAAACATTGCCTAACAAGATACCATTTTTATATCCGAAGTCTCCCTGTACATTCTTACAATGCAAACGTCCTCAGCATGCGAATGGTTATTTGCTTAAAGTAAAAAAAATGGGCACATGAGAAAAAGAGCAAATCTTATTGTTTGGCCAGTTTTATTCACAGTGAGAAGAAATAAAAATTACAACACCTCTCCGAACAAAAACATTCTGTCGCATTGATGGCATATGAAAGTTAGTGTTGGTCTAAAGAGACACATTTACAACCGTTCATTCAAATTAAAATGTTTATCGCACCGATATTTATCGTTGTGTGAACAAGGCCTTTGCAGTAGTGAGATAATAACTGTCCTATCTTATCAGTTTAGCATTTTCCCCATCAAGTCTTGACAGATATGATGCAAATGAGGCCAAATGGGAAAGAAACAATTTCTGCATTCATCATGCATTTCTTACCTCCTTCATTGTCCTTATTGTCATTGCAGGAGGTCTCCATGGCAACACTGCAGCCTGGCCCTCTCCAGCCAGTGTGACACTCACAGTGCCAGCTGTTCTGACCCATGATGCATTGCCCATTCCCATTGCACAGCCCTGGACAACCATCTGAAAGAGGAGAGAGATATTGATCAATTGTGTGAATATATTGGATTTGAGATGATTTAGTTTGATGCCCATTAGAAACACAAGGAGAAATGTTACTCGCCACTTAAAACTCACTACCATACTGACGGCATGCAAACTGTCGGACAAACTCCTGATGGACATCTATTATCAATGAACGCAAGCGAAACCATTATGAATGACTTTGGTTTGACTGCTGCATTTTGGATGGTGAATTCAGCGTCAAGATGTGTTGTGTGCTCAGAATCCATCAGCTATAATTGTCTGAAAACAATGATTTGAAAACGGTGGCAGAGAGGGAGAACTGTCCTCATTAGCATGAAAACAAGCATACTAATACATGCAAACAAAGTGGCATCTGTTAGTATTCTTTTTCTAGCTGGACTCCACAGTTCAACAAGTCATTTAATATTCTTATAGATGCGGATCACACAGTGAAAACTTTGTCCTTTGCTCGGAATGTGATTATAAAACAATGGCAACACACACAAATATGTATCATGCGCTGATGCAAACATGAGCAAATTAATCAAGACCAAACAACAAAACAGCGGCTGAAAAGTCTTTGAAAAAGAAGTCACAGAACCGAGGGAAATGCCTTTGACTAGCTCAAAGCTTCAAAGCAGAATAAGAGCATTTGTGTGCGTGTGTGTGTGTTTACCGATGGTGCAGTGTTCTCCATTCCATCCCTGTTCACACTGGCACTTGCCATCCCTGCAGGTCCCATGTTTCACACACTGTGGGTTACACAGTCTCTGGTCACAGCTTGTGCCTGTCCAGCCCTCCTCGCAGTGGCAAACGCCCCCGACACACACACCATGACTCCCACAATCTGCTGAACACACCTCTGGAGACAGAGAGAGAGAGAGAGAGAGAGAGAGAGAGAGAGAGAGAGAGAGGAAGAGAGAGTTGTTTTCACATTTGTTTTTCATCTCGTATATTTATCTTTATTTTATTCCTTCTTAATTAATTTAATTATTATTGTTTCTTTCAAATGTAAGCAATTTGCAGTTTTATTCTGTTATTTTAATTAATTGCTATTTGGCTTTGCACTGTTTTAATGATCTGCAGCAAAGCTGCAAATGCTTTGGCGACGTAAATAATTACATTGCCAAAAAATAACACAAATTTTTGTACTGAATGCCATTTATGTCAATATCACACTAAAATAGCTGTATTATTGACAAAAGTTTGGAGTCAGTAAGATTTCTTAAAATAAATTATGACTTTTATTCAGCAAGGATGCATTAAATTGACCAAAAGTGACATTAAAGATAATTATTATGTTATAATTATTATGTTAGATAGTATAATGCTACATTTATTTCAAATAAATGCTGTTTGAACCTATTCATCAAAAAATCCTGAAAAATCCTTGGTCACCATAAAAGACTTTATAAAAATTTAAATCAAAATTGAAAATTAATAATAAACATTTGAAAAATTGTACCGACCGCAAACTTTTACATTACATTTTTATCCACAAAATATTTGTAAATATGCATGTTTGAGCACAAAAATTTTTTTTTTTTAAATATTTCATTTATTTATTTATAAATAAATATTTTATTCACTAATCACCCACAATTTAGTTCAACAGATAGTTTCCTATCTAGAGAACTTTCTGTGCTGGTTGCGGCATGCATATTTTAACCAAGTTAATATTGAAGGGGGTGGATTGGAATCCACTGCTGCTTCAATGTATATGTAATGAGTGATTATAATCAAGGTATTAATCAATATTTTTCCTTCTAAATATCAAATGAGTTGAATGACTTCTTTGGAGATTTTACTTTGTTAAAGAAGTTACCAGTGTTATTACTGAAATGTTCTTTTCATGTTTTCTTTAATGTCTGTATTTGATATCTGAATGCAGTAACAGTGCTTGCTCATTTAACCCGGCTTCAAGAAATTAAATAGGAAAATGTTTTGTGTTTGAGAAAGGTCTTCAACATGTTAAAACACATAGGGGTCATTGAAGCCAATAATTTAAGGGACCATTTCTTTGTTAAAGCCTTACTTAGACTGAAATGTAGCTCTCCTTGAGAAAGAACGCATTATCTTAATGTTTTGAGACGAGACTCCTGTTTATAGTTAGAGCCAGGCCAAATCCAACCTTGGAAAAGCTGTGTATCGGTGTGTGTGTTAGTCTTCTTGCTTACAAGGTTAAGGAATCACTATGTTTATCTGTTTCTTAGCCAATGAGAATCATTCAACCTGTAAGCAATGCCGTAGCTTAGACCTTGGAAATGGTATAACTGCTGTGATCTTTGTAACTGTAAGCGGGGCGGCCTACGAACTCCTGTGTGAGTCTTGAAGCTGACTTCTGCTGATGAAACTGCAAACTATCTTCAGTAAAACTTTTCTTCAATTTTTTATAATTCTGACTCCGGGTCTTCTTTCAAACATCTGGTCCTTGGGTCCTAAACTGTTAACCCTTAACAATAACATTATTAAATGAATCTCCTTCATGTAAATTAGAATTAGAATGATTGGTAACACTTTACTTAAAGCCTTTATGTATAATGCATTATAAAAGTATTTAAAAGCCAGTATTTTAATGCATTAATTATGCCTTGTAATGCATGTTATAATGCATTGTATGGTCTCATCAATAATTTCAACCAAAGTTATAATATATTATAATACACCTTTAGAAAGTATAATGCATTAATGCATAAATGTATAATGCATTTTAACGCGATAAGATTTTTTTTTTATAAAAAAAAATATATATAGTGCATTATGATGTACATAATGAATACCTTTATAATGCATTATAGTTAAAGGCTTTTACCGAATACCGAATATTTAAAAACATTTTTTATTATTATTATATTTTATTTATGAAGCTTATTTTGGATTGCACCTCATCCACACAAGTTTGAATTGCGTCCACAAATGTTTTGAGGTGTGTCTTATTTACATATGAATCTGGTGCTAAAACAGCACACGCAGCAAGTGCAAATAAACAACACTATCAGCGAGCGCAATTCATGCTTAGTGAACCCCCGCCCTGAGAGTGCAGATGATGAAAATGAAAGATTGGAATACATCGCAGCACAGCTTGAGAAGAGAGCAAGTGAGGAGGTGGAATTGGCTGATGGGAACGCACCCGTGGAGCAGTCAGGACCCATCCAGTTGGGGTCACAGCTGCAGAGGCCCGTGTCGGGGCTGTAGACTCCGTGGCCGTTGCACTGATCCGGGCACTGGGCTCTGGACACATCACATAGAGGCCCAGACCAACCCGGTTTACAGTGGCACTGACCGGACACGCAGCTGCCATGTCCAGAACACGTGGGGTCAAGACAATCCACTGCAGAGAAAGAAACAGAGCGTTGGAAAAAGCTTTTTTTCTCTCATTCTCTTTTTTTCTTTTCGCTTTCCTCCTCATCTTTCACTTCTCCTTCCTAAACTCACCTCTGGGATCTCAACACTTTCAGAAACTAGCTGCTCATATGAACATGCACTCAGAGACTCCGTTTCTGCCCAATTTCTTAAAAGCCAGATCAATAGAATGGATTTCATCACTTTAATAAAGTTTACTATGCTTGTATCAGCACGCTTTTATAGCAGACATTTGAAATCTGAGATTCTCAGAGGAAGAGGTTTTTTTTCCGTGAGTGCTGAAACAAGTTTTGAAAATGAGAAGCTGTCGACATGCTCATTACCTTCCTCGCAGGACTCGCCACGGTAACCCGCTTCACAGGTGCAGCTGCCCTGGGCGCAGGTCCCGTGACCGCCACAGCTGGGGTCGACGCACTGGCTCTGGGGCACGTCACACTCCAGCCCCTTCCAGCCGCTGTAGCACATGCACACACCCTTGCTGTACTGCCCGTTCCCACTGCACAGCACGGGACAAGCCACTGCAATGGAGACAGAACCAAAGGATGCAGGAGGGAAAACAAATGAGGGAGTGAGGGAAGGACAGAAGACGAGGATGTTTGAGAGGAATTAGTGAAAACCAGCTTCATTAAGAGAAGTTCAGGTATGAAATGTAAGATAAGATAAGAGAAAAATGAAGCATAGAGTTAATTCAAACGAATCCACTGAACTGTTTGAAAACACCTCAAACTGCATGTGCGTCAAGGGCTGTGAATCCCCAAATCAGAATAAATAAATAAATTAATGTGATTGTTTTCTGGCAATAATCAAATGCAGCCTCCTGAACTGTCCTGACATATATGTGAACTGGCTTGTTCAGATGAACAAGATTGAAAAGAAAAGAAATGATTCATCAATTCCAGTCTCTATGTAGAATCAACTCCATGGCAGAATGTTCCATCTTTTATATTGAAATACAGAAATTGATCTCTTAAGTTTAATGTCACCCCAATCAAAAGTCATTCATTAAAAACACTCATTGTTTTTACTGCTGAGATTAAATTATACTATAATCTGAAATATTACTACAATTTAAAATAATTGTTTTTAAAATTGTTGTAAAATAACTTGTTTTCTATTTTAATATATTTTAAAAATGTAATTTATTCGTTTGATGGATACTTATTAAAAAAAATATTCATTTGGTGCTCAAGAAACATTTCTTATTATTATCAATGTTGAAAAGAGTTGTACTGCTTAATTTTATTGTGTGAACACCATGACGCAGTTTTTTAGGACAGCATATATTTAAAATAGAAATCTTTTGTAACTTTTTGTGATCAATTTAATGAAGCCTTTGTAGATTTTTTAATTAATCAATTTCTTAAAAAAAAAAAAAGTAAATCAAAAAAAGTAAATTGTTCAGATGAACCAGATTAAAGAATAATACATTTCCTGGAATTTTGTATATATTTTATATTGGAATATAAAAGTAAGTTTAATGTCACCCTAATCAAGATAAAAAATGAATAAAAAAAAAACTTTGCTTTTGTGCCAGAATATACTGCTGAGATTAAATTTGAAATTTTACAATCTGATATTATCAAATTATATAATCTGAAACATACCATGTATTTCCAACTAAAAAGTTACAATGTAGTTAAGATAATTTTACTTTTTCGCAAAAAAAAAAAAACTAAATAAAATAGCTTGTAACTTAACGAGGTACACTTTCTTTGATAGTTTCTCCAACATTAGCCTGCATATACTCAAGATGAGCAGAAACGTATTAGAAAATCTTAAAGTTTACAATGAAAACTTGCCTGTGAATGAATATAGAAAAAGAAGAAAAGAATCATGCCTCGCTCTTTTCCGTCACAGGGTTCGCTATTCGGCATAAACGCTGCATGCTCTCTCTGTATATAGTAATAAGAAAGACTATGCCATGTGTAATTAAGGTAGCGCGCTTCAAAGCCAATATCAACAGTGCTCCCTGCTACTCAAGAGGAGACAGCATCGACAGTAATAGACTAGCCGTATCTAGCCTCAGGTGAGCTCACACATATTTCTCTTTACGAAGCCTCCACTGAGAGCACTTCATCACTCAAAAAGATTTGTCTGGCACAGTAATGCCAACAAACCCATTAGACATTTTGGCATAAATGAGACGGGATTAATCAGGGATGTTGTAATTCATCCGTCTGGATCTCAGCGTGATGTGACAGTGTCATGGAGCCGTTTCGACAAATGTCCAGAGCTTATGTACACTGACGATCTCATGACACATTTTGAGCTCGAGGGAAAATTCTGCTGCTGGGAAAAACAGCTTCAGAATCAAACATGTAGCAAGTCATATTCATATATGACTTGTGCAACTTATGGCAAATTGCACATAAAAACTCACTTAAAAATAAATGCAGTGGATCACAAAGGTTATTTTTAAGTCATGGTAAATAAATGTAATATAAAAGTAAATGTTGAATAGCAACTACGTTTTAAATGACACAATAATGATATAGCTTGATATTACTTAGTTTACATATTAGTGTTGTCACGATACTGGAATTTATAATTTCGATACGATACCTTGAAAAATATTGATATTCAATGACATTTTCAATACCACAGGGGAAACTGTCATACATCCCATCATACAAATAATTAGTTTTTATCTTTTATCTATGATAATTTGGGTAATTTTGTTATAATATCTTACACACTGCACAGGGATGCTTTATTTGAATCACTGAACTAGATAAAAAAAATAAAATAATAAAAATAAAAAAAATTGCAAAAAATAGCACAAATAAATACAATAGAATAAAGAGACAAATTAAATAAACATGGCTTTAAGTTTTACAGGTGGGTCAAACAGTAGTATTCAGATTCAGAAATACTACAGATATGAAAGTAATTAAATGTAAAATAACACTGGATAGTTTTCATTGTAAAAAATAAATACATATTAACGCTCACAATTAAAGTTACAAAAGTTCAGTCAAGAGCAGCGAGTGATTTTCGACTTGTCTTTTGTTCTTTGATTAACATTAGCATATTTATTAGGCTGCTGTCTCTTTAAAAGCTTATGCAAAGATCACATATACTGTATAAAATCCTGAATAAAAGCTTCAGTGAGCGACATCTTCTGTTTGGTCATCAGTAAGACATTACAACACGTTTCATTTTTAATAAAACGCAACACTGCAAATGATAATAAAGGATGAACAGACAATAAGAATGACAGTGTGACGAACAATGGTATATTCATTAATAATTCCGTTTACACGAAACACTGTAAGTCATCCTTTGTCAATTATAACTGTGCTAACTCTACTTCAACTCGTACTTCAACACAACCAAGACTTATAAAGCATTTTTAGTATGCATAAATGTTTCACATAGTTAGCAAATGATGTTTGTTATGTAACTATGTAACTATGTAACAAGATATTTTTCAACATCAGAAGTTGTTCCACATTCCACATGTATAATGGCGTGGACACTGATAATGATTTTTATACGCAAACTGTTACCTAATCATAACAGTGGGCGTTTACTTCTAAGTCTTGAATGCTACACACCCATCAAAATGGAGTGTTTGAAAAAAAAATGTATGTTATAATCTTGATAACATTATAAGTGGACCTCAGAGAACATTATAAAAAAAATGCAGACAATAATGCCACAATATGAAAAAATCTTAATTGTCATAATAAATATAAACTATATAATTTATTTGCATTTATAAATGTGAAAGTGACGTGTTTTTTACTGCACAAAGTGTTTTTATACAACACAACTTTTCTGTAAGACTACTAAAAAATATATTTTGACAAATGCTGCAATGTGAAACACCATTTTTAATGTAAACACTCCTGCAGTGTGACAGTAAACAGTACCTTTGGAGCAGTCCGTGCCGTGGAACCCTGGGAAGCAATGACACGCTCCTGACATGCACTCTCCGTTGCCATGGCAATTCTGCGGGCACTCTTCCACTGAGTCTGAGACGACACATAAGAGACGGACGCATTTTACAACCCTCAGTTATTAATGAGGGACAGTGGAATGTAGAAAACCTTTTAAACCCTGTTGTCTGACAGAAGAAAGCGAGTCATAACACTATGAACTGTCTTGCATTTTGTGAGATAATCTTTTACACAGCATGGTGCAACGTGAACTTTCAGTCAGCGTCATTGACAGTTCAGTGGCAATGTGTGAATTACTGTGACACATTTCACCAAAGCCTTATGGGAAATATAACACTATGACTGTGGCAAAGCTAAAATAAATTATGCTTTTCAAATCAGCAGTAGCCATCAACCGAATGTCACATACACACATTAATACAGAATGTGATTTTTTGATCTCAAGATCTAAGAGACCTCAAGAGCACATTGTGTGTGTGTGTGTGTGTGTGTGTGTGTGTGTGTGTGTGTGTGTGTGTGTGTGTGTGTGTGTGTGTGTGTGAGTGTGTGTGTTACTCCTCAAACTGAATAGATAAGCATACATACTGTTTTGAATATAGTGGACCCCAAAAAAATATTTGGACACTTGAGCCACACTTAAAAATTAATGGATGTCATTCTATTAGATAAATATCAAAGTGGCATCTGCAAACAAATCATGGTCCATCATTTTCTCCAAACTAATTTGACTTTTCAGAATCATTTTTTGCAGTGACTTGTAAACAACTGATCTCAAGGTTATTTTGAGTGGATGTATGAAATTGGATCTCCTCAAGTTCACCCAGGTGTCCTAAAAGAGTAAGCATAGGTGTGGTTCTTAACATGTTACTCTAATGTTTGACAACCAGAAAGTGTGCAAATACTTTTTAGTATTTCTTATTCTTAATAAAAAAAAAAATAAAAAAAAAATTCTTTTGATAAACAAAGATTTATACTGTTCAAACTGTATATTCTATATACATTTTGCCCTAAACCTACCCCTAATCCTTACTTATGTATTTTAACAACGTAATTCAGATTGACAGCATTTATTTATTTATCACTACATCCTTATGCATCGCTTTCTGCCAGGACTTTTTTATGTGCTTTTCTCAACTCAGTGAAGTGATGTCGGTGTCTGGGTTAGCAGTAGCATGAGCCATCAGGCAAGTGTTATTTAAATAAACTCCTGATGTACTTACAAACTTTCCAATGCCTCGTTTTATGAGTACAGAACCTACTTGTACTACTGTAGAAGTTTGGTACCATTCTGGGCATTATTAGTGGAGTAATTTATGAGATACAAATTTAGAGCCAATAGCGCCTGCACTAAGCCATTCGGCTGATATCTCTAAATAAGCTTTAACTTTAAAAATGTTCAACCAAGGGAAAAAGTGTATTTGGCTCGATGTCATGGTGCAAAGGACCCTAGGTTGATTTTACTCCGAACCATCCCTTTAAGTGGTTATGTTTAGCTTTGGAGATAGGCTTATTTTATTTGTAAACATTTGAATGAACTCAATAATAATGGAATTATTGTCTAATAAAGGTTGGTTTAAAGCACTTAATGTCATTTTTCCCATTTTCCGTGACCTAATCTAAAGTGATAACTATTTACAGTTAATATGTTGTTAACAAAGCATTATCTAACTCTTTACATATGAGCTAATTAAACAGTAACACTTTGTTAATTACAGTGACAATGAATGAAGAACTCACTATTTGTATATAGTCTATTAATGTATTAACTACAGTTTATAATCTATCAATTAACTATTTGAAAACTATTTGTAAATACTTTATTACACTATACTTGTTCTAAAGTGTTACCAACATTTCTTATTATTATCAATATTGCAAGCAAATTTTCTCCTTAAATTTGGATTGTTTAATGAATAGAAAGTTCAAAAGAACAGCATTTCTATTCTATTGAATTTTTTGTAATGTAAAACAATGTAACAATGAAAAAGTCTTGACTGTTACTTTTGATCAATTTGCTGAATAAAACTGTTGATTTCTTTAAAAAATTAAAAAATAAATAAAAACTCTAGTCAGTAGTGTATTAAATATATAAAGAATATATTTACAAACCAATTTGAAACACATTCATATCTGGTTGTAAATCTGATTAATACGATTTTTTATGTTTTTATATTTTTTATGTTTTTGTTGTTTTTTTTTTTAGATCATTTGGGACACAATTCCTATCCATTTTCACTCATTCTTTGTCCATATATTGAAGCATACAACAGTTGCTATGTTCTGAATTTTGAAAGAGTGAACAAGTGAGCAGTTTATGCATGAATATTTAAACACAATATATACAGTACATGAATATGTAAAATATAGCAATGCCTCCTATACGCTTCAGGAGTTCTGCATTTGACAGACAGGAGGTCAAATTTCCACTTTTCCATCCTTCACTGACAGCTCCTCTCAGCTGTTGTAGAACAAAGCCTCGAAGTTGGCATTTCGCTTATGCGAAGTCATCACTATGGCAACCTTTGTGGATATAGTGGATATTGACTAAACTGCCTGGACAAACATTTTTCAGTGCTTACTTTTATTTTACAAATACAACGATTCCTTGTGTGGCCTTAAGAAATGTAAATGAAAGCCAGTGTTGGGCAAGCTACTTGGTAAATGTAGTGAGCAAAGCTACAGCAATATGGCAAAAGTAGTTTACTACATCTAAGCTATTTAAAAAAAAATTTTATAATTTTTTAACATTCTCTGTATTAAATTTTCTACATTGGCACAAAGAAAAACTCTAACAAAATTAACTTTGCGCTTACAGTGTGCAGTAATATTCTTACATATGTAAACAATTTATATTTTAACACAGGTAATGATATAGGGGAGAAAAAAGAAGAGAAAAAAAGGTTGGGGGGAGGTAGTAGTAGTAGTAGTAGTGGGGTTAAGGTTCAATTATTGCCTTATTAAAGTCTTATTAAAATAATTAATAAAGTGTTTCCATACTACATCAAAATTATCAGTCTTCTTTTTTAAGGAAAATCTAATCTTTTCGATTTGAAGGTGGTGCATAACATCTCTAACCAGGGCAGAGCAGTGAGGTGGATTTTTTTGTTTCCATTCGAGCAAAATCAATCTACGTGCTAAGAGTATGACAACTCCAAGCACAATACACTGTTTTTTAGACAGCTCCAGATTGTCACTACTGACACCAAAAATAGCCATAACAGGGTCTGGATCTAGTGGTTTTCCCAACACCTTTGACAGTAATTGAAAAACTGAAATCCAATAACTACGAATATTAGGACACATCCAAAACATATGTCCTAGTGATGCTGATGTTTGACTGCATCTATTGCATATTGGGTTCACAGAAGAGAACATCCTAGAGAGCTTTCGTTTAGACAGATGAAGTCTATGTAAGATCTTGAATTGTATTAAACCGTGTCTAATGCACTACAATTAAATTTTTACGCAAAACTTTTGTTTTCACCCCCATTTTTCATGAGCTGAACTCAAAGATCTAAGACTTTTTCTATGTACATAAAAGGCCTATTTCTCTCAAATATTGTTCACAAATTTGTCTAAATCTGTGTTAGTGAGCACTTCTCCTTTTCCAAATTAATCCATCCACCTCACAGGTGTGGCATATCAAGACGCTGATTAGACAGCATGATTATTGCACAGGTGTGCCTTAGGCTGGCCACAATAAAAGGCCACTCTAATATGAGCAGTTTTATCACACATCACAATGCCACAGGTGTCGCAAGTTTTGAGGAAGAGTGCAATTGGCATGCTGACTGCAGGAATGTCCACCAGAGCTGTTGCCCGTTAATTGAATGTTCATTTTTCTACCATAAGCTGTCTCCAAAGGCATTTCAGAGAATTTGGCAGTACATCCAACCGGCCTCACAACCACAGACCAAGTGCCAACCACACCAGCCCAGGACACATCCAGCATCTTCACCTCCAAGATCGTCTGAGACCAGCCACCCGGACAGCTGCTGCAACAATCGGTTTGCATAACCAAAGAATTTCTGCACAAACTGTCAGAAACTGTCTCAGGGAAGCTCATCTGCATGCTCGTCATCCTCATCGGGGTCTCGACCTGACTGCAGTTCGTCGTCGTAACCGACTTGAGTGGGCAAATGCTCACATTCATGGCGTCTGGCACTTTGGAAAGGTGTTCTCTTTGGAAAGGATGAATCCCGGTTTTCACTGTACAGGGCATATGGCAGACGTGTATGGCGTTGTGTGGGAGAGTGGTTTGCTGATGTCAACGTTGTGGATCGAGTGGCCCATGGTGGCGGTGGGGTTATGGTATGGGCAGGCGTATGTTATGGACAACGAACACAGGTGCATTTTATTGATGGCATTTTGAATGCACAGAGATACCGTGATGAGATCCTGAGGCCCATTGTTGTGCCATTCATCCACGATCATCACTTCATGTTGCAGTATGATAATGCACGGACCCATGTTGCAAGGATCTGTACACAATTCCTGGAAGCTGAAAACATCCCAGTTCTTGCATGGCCAGCATACTCACCAGACATGTCACCCATGGAGCATGTTTGGGATGCTCTAGATCGGCGTATACGACAGCGTGTTCCAGGTCCTGCCAATATACAGCAACTTCGCACAGCCATTGAAGAGGAGTGGACCAACATTCCACAGGCCACAATCAACAACCTGGTCAAGTCTATGCGAAGGAGATGTGTTGCACTGCATGAGGCAAATGGTGGTCACACCAGATACTGACCACCAGATACCCAGTTTTCCACATCGCGGGAATGAAATCATATGGCCCTGGTTGCCAACCGCCGTGAAATACGAAGAAGTCACCGTCACTTACTGATCCAGCAGTGATACTTTGCAGTTGTATTTCTGATTTGAGATTTAGAAATGCTTGGGAAAATGTAGCTTGTGTGGACGCTTATCGCACTACTTGATCAAAAAAAGAGTTTCGCTACTGAAAAGCAATTTAATTCAGAAAACAGCGACGCTATCACCATGCTACTGAGAAATGTAGATAAACTAGTAGTGTCACTACTTAGCGACGCTACTGCCCAACACTGGTGAAAGCAATAAAAGGAGCTCTCCCTCAACTGCACACATTCAAACTGAAATATATTATAAGGTTAAGGGTGGATCATGTGTACTGTGTAAGCTGCTTGGAGTGAAACACATCCTCTATAGGCCTACAGCAGGTCACCAAGCAAACAAATTTTTATTTTAGCATCTTTTTGAAAATGTTGACCCTTGGTGTGTAAATAAAAGCTGGAGGTGTGTACCTAGAGCCACAGTGCTGAATGAGACTGGCTCTTTCTCTCTGCCGTCATTGTAGAAGGCCAAGTGCCAGGTGCCGGGGTCCAGATACTGAACAAAGATTGCCTCATTCTGAACAACGGTCTGAATACTGCGCCGCTCACGAGGAGACTCAATAACGCTCCACTTCTCCTTTCCATCCAGCCTTTCCATAAAGTCATACTGAAGAGACACAGAGAGAGAGGTGAAAACAGGACGTCATCTTCACTAAACACTGTAATTACAATCAAAAAAGTCAAATTAAATCAAAATGTAGAGGAGATAACAACTCTGAAATGTGATAAGACACATGTAAGAATGCTGCAGACAAATATGCAGCGATAATTTGGAAATCATATACAATTCATTATGAAGAGTTGCAAAAAATAAATAAATAAATAATAAAAGCCTGTCTACACAGATGGTCTCTTCATGGTAATTAACAAAAACCTGTATTTTTAAGGAGGAACATTATAGAGAACCAGATTTCCTTTCTCTAAAACGGTTACCTCACACACTGTCCCACAAAATGGTGACAAATCCCAGTTTTCAATGGTTGGGTTTTGTCGGATCAGTATGTTAACCCTTTCTGTCAGGACCACTGATTGACCAACATGAATGTATTGCAGATAGCATTAATTAATTTTAATGCAAAACATAATTAGAGAATTTTAGTCTGATTCAGGGGGAATCAGAATGTCATTCTGACTGACAAGAGGAGGAGCTGGTTATGGAGGAGGGAATTGGCTCCTGAGAAACGCGATAGCTGCTGATAATACTGAAGGAGCTTATATATGAATACAGTGATAGGCGTTGTATTCCTATAGGTAGACGTGTATCAGCTGAGAGTCAGCTGATGCGTGCTTGACTAACGTGACCTGCCAGAGCTGACGCTACGCTTGATTATGGTGTTTGCTGGGGCAGTGTGAACATAACAGTGTCATTAAAATTCATATATAATATATCATTAAAAAGAACCGGCTCATAAGATTAATTCATTTGCAACACAGTTGTCCTAGTTAAGACGCAATGTCGGTTTAGTACTCATTATATTATCTTTCTGCATAGTCTTTGTCTCTCAACATATTCAATTAAAGCTTATGAGCGTTAAAGGGATAGTTCACCCAAAAATGTAAATTCTGTCATCATTTACTCACCCTCATGTCGTTCCAAACCCTTAAAAATTTTGTTTATCTTCGAACACAAATAAAATGATTGTTAATAAAACCTGAGAGTTTTTTGTCCCTCAAATGAAAGTCCATTTCACCAACACTTTCATGATTCAAAAAGTCCATAAAGACATTGTAAAAGTAATCTATATGAATTGAGCTGTCTAGTCTAGATTTTCTGAGGAGATAAGATCGCTTTATATAATGCACAGATTTAATTTAGGCTTTTATTTACATATAAACATCAACACACATACAATAATCAAATCAAATACTGTACGGTAAACAGAACCAATTTATATGGATTATGTTTATATGTCTTTATTACATTTTTGAATTATTTTGGTGGAATGGGCTTTTAATGAACATACATAAATCTCTCAGGTTTCATTAAAACATCTCATTTGTGTTTTTCGAAGGTGAATGAAAGTCTGGGTTTGGAAAGACATGAGGGTGAGTAAATCATGACAGAATTTTCATTTTTGGGTGAACTAACCCTTTAACAAAAACTGAACCGAACGTGGTTTTAGTATTTATCAACTGGATACTCAACTTTAATTATAAGTGGACATGGCTCCTTTAAGAGAAGAAACAAGACATGAGGCGATTTGCTCACCTGAGCATGTGAAGGAGGCAGGCCTTTCCGCATGTAGACCCCAAACAGTGCGTCCTTGCCCAGGGAGATGTTGAACTTGAGGAAGTGTGGCTGGCGCAGGTGAAGCAGAGACCTCCAGAAGACGCCTGGAGGAACATCCTGACTGACACGCTGACCCAGCTCCAACTCCCCGCTGTTTATACTGCTGTTCTTCAACACCCACGGCCCTGAGACGGACGCCAAGAGAAGAAACAAGATTTGTTTGATTAAAAAAAGTCTTTCAAAGACAGGAAGAATGGGGAATATCCTCAGCTCTGTATGAAAATATTTGCAGTGTGTACAAAGAAAAATCAACATATATTATTCTGCGGAGACGCAGCTCTGCGCTAATGAGTGTGTGGTGCGGGCTGCCAAAGTCATCAACCCTAAATCAAACCCTGTCTTTTCCCTTGAGATCATAATACCTCTGCATGACAGCAATGGCCACACACGCACACTTCCCTTCCCACTACACCTGCTAATTCTGTCCTCTAGAGAGAAAACTGCTGCCATGTTGACAGCGCAGATAGATCGCAGCAACTCCAATCAGAAAATAACCCAGCAAACGGGCCTTGATGGTATCAGAAGCAACATACACACACACACACACACTCTTTGTGTCTGATGGGCCAGCACAACATGAGTGGGCTTGGTGTTAGCTGTCAGTCTAGTCGGCTTTCTCGATGCTTGATGTGCCCTGATAAGCAGAGACAATCTGTTTCCCTGCCTGCAAAAACCTCTGGCTGCATTTAAACGAGTTATGGAGAGAGATGAATTGAATTGATCGAGCGCAAGCAGGCTCTTTCCCTAAATGGATCAAGCCTCTCTTTTTTTTTTTTTTGCTGGAGAACATGTGCACGTACACGCAGTGTCAGGTCTGAGTGACAGGTCGGTTAAAGCGGTCCATTCTCGTAACCAGTGGGAGCTCGCACCAACCTCCCTCATTAACACGGAGCATGGATGAACAGCTCTGTGCTGAAGAAGAGCAATACACTCAGAGAGAGAGAGAGAGAGATGGAGAAAGTGAGATAGGTGGGGAAGCAAAAAAAAAGTGGGAGAGAAAATCCCATGGAGAGGGAGCATGAGAAGAGTCTTCTGTTGAGGAGCTGAAGTTCACACTCCTCATGCTCTCAATCAGCCAGAACTGCCTATATCAGAGCCTTATATAACTTATACCAATGATGGAAATAAGAGCAAAATATGTGGGAGAGCATTGCTATGGTATGACGATATAGTATTGCAATAGGTAGCACTTCTATGTTAATACTGAATCAAAACTAGTTAGCACATATGTTATAATCGAGAAGGCTTAATAACAGTATTTGGTTATGGTTACACTTAAATAAGTTATAAATTAGATAAATAATTAGATATGAAATTGAATAAAACACAGTTAATTGTACCCAGAATGTATGTAGAATGTTACCTAAGAAAAAGAGAGAGAGTGAGCAAGAGAGAGCGAGAAAGTGTAGAGAGAAAGAGAGATGGAAGGCAGAGCTCAGGTAGAGATGAAGAGCAAAGCTCCCAAGAGGAGACAAAGAAGCCCGCGAGCAACAGTTACAACCTTCTTTCATCCCTTCCTTGACCATGTGACTGAAACCCAAATGTGAGACATTCAAACTGACCAATGAGTAGATTGCAACTTCCCCCACCATCCTAAATGTGTGACAATTAGAAGACCCTTGATGTACACACATCTTGGCCTATAGGCCTTGATCATTATCAGTACCTTTTTGCCTTTAGGAATTCCAAATGGCCCTTGGAGGGGGTTGGAACAGAAAAGCAAAAGTCCGTCCCTTTTCAAGCCTTCAATTCCCAGTGGATGAAATCAAGTAATGGCCTATGTTTTCCAAATGAAAATTCTGTTTCACTCAAATGGATTTCACATTACAAGTCAAATGACCTGCTATTGTTGATTCAAGCAGAAAATGTTAATGAAGAATCTATCATCATGAGCTTAAAAGGATCAAAGATTCCTCAAAAGGCTTAATGTGTGTCTCGTAGACGTTGCATTAAGATTGAAAGCAGTATCAATAATGTAAAAAATGTGATGTGCAGTCAAATGTCCCGCTGTTAAACAAGTGTTCTCACAGGTACACTTGTTGTGCTTCATGGGAGTTTTGACGTGTTTTATAGACTCGATATGGGTTCTTATCCAAATGTGGAGACCCCCCCCAAAAAAAAAAATAAAAAAAATAAAACAGCACCCCCAACTTAAAACATTTTCCCGCGCCCCTGTTCAGCGATGTTTTCTATTCAGTCTTGACCTCTTTTGCTTGCTTTCTGTATTTTCTGTGTCTGGCTTTCATGCTATATGCATACATAAAATTGCTAGTCCGTGACGCTATCAGAAGCACTTTTCATGAGAAAGTCAAAAAGGCACATGATGCTTGTGTTGAGAGATTCACTGAGGTCCTGACATGTATATCCTCATAACAACAACATTAAAACTGGAGAACGGTGTGAGCCCAGCATCATGCTTCTTCTCCCCCACTGACAGCTCACCATTACACATGTGTCTGTGTGTCTGTAGGACAGCTAGCCCTTCTCCAGAAAGCTCTCCATCAAAGTGAAGGGGAAAAAACACTTCAGAAAAACAGAGCAGGAGAGAAAGCAAATGCACTCTAAAGCTTTTTGCACCTGATGTCCTTCCTCCCACATTATGTTCATCCAGTATCAGACAGAAGTCCTTCCATTACCAACCCAGGCTCATTAGAAAAACGTGCCTGTGGCATTTCTGCAAAATGATATTGCGTTGCTTCTTGCATGTTCTGCTGCATTTTCATAGTGGCAAGTCCAGTAAGTGGTGCATGTTCAATTTTCTCTGAAAAGGTCAATCACATTTGAAAGTAATGTACCATCTACATTAAATCCTACCCTAAACATAACTGATAGTGTTAACAAAAGCAAATGTGAGTAAACCATGGCATTTTAGCTTGCTTATACAAGCGTTTGTGCTCTTTTATCGAGCGTTGTGACTCATGTTTCACAAGACTTGTACAATGTCAGAAAAGCTATACTGTAGAGCTGGGCTGCGTTTCCTGAAACCTTCTTAACGCTACGTCGTTCTTAAGTTACACCTTAAGCTGTACCTTATCGTTAATATGTGTTTCCCGAAACGTTCTTGGATAAGTATACCTTCTGTAAGTCATACGTTCGAAAGGTTGGTCTGGACCACTCTAAGCTTTACCTTGTCACTGTTGCAGGTCTATATGAATATAATTCTGAAGTTTTAATGCACACAGACAGTGTTCAATTAGGCGAATTCAAGTGTTTTCATGCAAAGAATAAAATTGTCATTACACTGATTGTTGTTAGATTTTTAATTATATTATGTAAAAGGTACATCAGCTGGCAAACCATTAAAGGCTTAATAGTCTATTTAAAGGGAATGATTGTGGTGGGGAGTTTGCTCAAACTATGGCAGCGATACAGCGAATAGTTGTTCTAAAAGACGGCGCCGTCTGCGGAGCGCTTTCAAAGGCCAGTGAAAGCATAGGCTACTGTCAGTTAAGTCCTATTCGGACGCTAATTGTTTCTCATGGGCTTGTACTGTATTTGAAACATTTACAGGGGTAAGTCGGTGATTTTATTGCCGTCCGGATCCATAATGTCAGTGTTTTTTCTCACCCAACCCGTGTAAAAATCCCTGGCCAAATTAGTACCTACTGTTTTTTGACAAACAGGTCGTGTGGTAATTTAACTGCCGTCTGAATCCACATCTCTGAGTTTACAAGAAGAGATTCAAAATCCACTGTTTAAATCCTTTTTGATAACTGCCGAGCACCGTACGTAAGATGTACACTTTTATTACTGAAATGCTGGAAAGTATTTACAAGAACAATATTTCATCGCAGCTCCACCTCAGCGAACAAAATTGGGAAAGAGAAGAAAGCACGTAAAAATTTGAAATGGTTATTATGGCAGCAATATATGATACAATTTTAAAATATATAGGCTAGGCTATTATAGTTTGGATTATTTTTTTATAATATCCCATGTGTCCTAATAAATGCAACTATTTCTGAAGTGCTTCTTTTATAAAGAACACCGCTTTCTCGCATAATGCAGTGGAGCAGCCCCTGCACGAGAGAATAACTGATTCTCGAGCCATCGATATCAACAGATAAAGCACCATCGCCACAGACAGAGCCGGGTAACGTCTGACGTAAGAAGGTATAGCTTAAGCAGCTTCCTAAGGTATGGTTCAGGGAACACGCCTAGAAATGGTATACCTTTAGTTAAGTTATACCTTAAGAGTCTTCGTAGTGACAACGTTATCGGGAAACGCAGTCTTGGTTATGTGAGGCAGTCGGTAAAATATATTTGTTTAGGTTTTAACATTATTGCATGTCAAGAAACCATGCAAAAGAAAGTATGTATTAATCGATAATCTGTGCCATTAATCATAATTTGTGTGAATGGAAATAAAAGTTGTTGGTGTTTTACTTCCACTAGTGTTTATTTCAGCTGGACACTGTAGTGAATTGTATGTATAGGTACATTTTGGGATTTTTTTTCAAAAATGTAGCTAGAAGCACGTTTTTCCAATGAGCCTATGTTGTGCATTATACAGTCCAAAACAAATAGGATTGTGCACACACACACTCCCCAAATGAAACTGTATTAGCACCTATTTGTCCTCTTCCATAAAGAAACACTCTTTTCGAGCTATCTAAAGGGAGAAGAAGCTGTACTGTGTGTGAAGAACGTCAATACCGGCACTCTCTAAAGGTCAGCGACAGTCGTTATCATCTAAACGTGTTGACACTGATAATGATAAATCATTTGATGTGACAATCATTTGACAACAGACAGCAAGATTCTTTGTGTCTGAGCCACTGAGAGTTAGTTAGCCAGAGCTTTGAACCATTAACTAAAGTCCATTGAGATCTAAATAACACTGTTTATCAAAGGTCGCTGTGAGAAAAAGGCACACAAGACTGTAATTTTACACTAATTTACTCTTTCAATTACCAGTAAAGAAGAATCCCTGTTTGGGCTCAGATTATTCTTACAAAACCTCAGTCTGACATAGACTAACATGTGTAATAACTGCATTAGCATTACATATAGAACTGCAGGAGGAGCATTGAGAAGAGTTGGACCAGTTGAAGACAATACAAAATCTATTATAACATGGCATATTTCTTAGTGAAACAAAATACTCAGTTAGAAAAAATGTAGGGTTGCACTTACGCCATAATGTTGTTGTGAATATTTTATTAAATAGTTATTGTTAGGTCATATTAAAACAATTTCAATTAATGAAAAAATGGTTTATGATGTAATTGATTTCATTACACTGTTATTATTTCTATTAGTAAAATAGCTAGAAAAATATATAGAATTGGGCTTGATTTGTGAACCAAGATTACTTGTATTACATTGTTTTATTATGCTATTACATAGTTACTACATTACAAACAAAAAGTTACTTTTCAATTAATGAAAAAAATCAGCTAGAAAATTATGCTCGAAAACATGCTTAGAGATGCGCAGACCAGCTCTAACGTCACCCGAATCTGCTGTTAAAAACAAATCATCCACCTGTCACCCACCCGCACCTTTTTTCTCTGATTTAAATATCCGCACCTGACGCGCACCCGATCGTCACATTACAATAATTCAAAATCTCAGTGTTAAGCACTGAAGGCTGCTTTTAAATGAACATTTATTCAATGCAAAAGTTCTTCTTGGCAAAATTTAATTTCTCTCATAGCCTAAACCAGGGGTCAGAAACCTATATGGCACACGGAGGGGTAATTGCTGGTATGTGCACGAAAGTGAGAGATGTGTATATATTCAATTCAGATAAAGTACATCACACATAGAGATCTACCTTTTGAGGTAATTATTCATCATAGTAACACAGCTTGTTTTATTAAGTTAGAAGCCATAAATATGATTGTGTGAGATTTAAATCACTTAAGTCAATGAAAGCGCACAGCTCTGAAAGCAATCACGCACACACAAAAGTTACAGCTTGTTCACATTCATTGCGTTTTACCGTGAAATGACAGTTCCGAGCCTTTATTAAAATCAACACACATTAATGATTTATCTCTCATCCACCCGCGAGTCCCACCCGCAATTTTTGGAATGTTATTTTTTTTGTTACCAGACCCGCCCAACATTATTTGCACTGGATTATTCGCAGTGTCCGCGGATATAACTCCGATCCACGCATCACTAATGGTTACACTGTAATTATGTTATTACAAGTACTTTTTACAGAATTACAGAATTATGACTAGCTTTTTTTACCGCACTGGAACAACATGAATGCTCATGAATTGTGCAATATAAAACGATTGACGTGTAAACAGAGAGCAGTTTGGATTTCATGTTATCAGGGGGTTTGCATTTAATGTCATCAGGTGATTTGGATTTCACATGGTCATGTTTCAGGAGTTCAGGGTCGTGTTTTGCTTTTACCTCTGCCTCCGGAGGGCACTGTTGCCACATCGCCAATGCCAGGAATACTCATGCTGAGGCCAGTGTTCACTAGATGCCCTTCTGTGGGCTTCAGCCGCCAATTCAAGCCAAGCAGATTAAGAGCTATAAGGGAGAGAAAGAGAGAATTAAAAAATAAAACATGACACTACATTACACCGTCCAACTACATTATGTATGCCACGTCCTGACAGCTGAGAGCATGCGACACACAACAACTATAACTCTTGCTGACAGAGGTGACTTTAGCATACAAATACACTCATTATAGAAAATGACACTTTGACTGCAGTCTGTGCTTTGTTTGGGCTCTGTGCCCAGACAGGTTTTGTTGGACCAGGTTTAATCCAAACCAATACAGGAATCCTAAATTCTCCAAAGATATGAATATGTCACATAGAAGCGGGTGGCAAATGAGAAAAACAAAACATTAAATGCAACACAATACGATTTCAGAAAGGAAATGACACTTATCTTGAAACTGCAAAGCAAGGTTGTGAGAGGACAAGAAAATTGTCTTGGGAAAAAAAAAAAACTGAAGCCAGTTTAAAGTTGGTGACAGATGCCAAATATTCTCTACACATTCTTGTGTGCGTGTGTGTGTGCTAGAGAAGATTTTGGCTAGATGCCTGCTTCTCTCCGCACCCCATATGTACTATAATCAGTGCTTCAGTGCTTCAGCACTTCCAAGAGTTTGTAGAGACTGATTAGCTCCAATGGAGATCACTCAATATGCAATATTCAAATCTGTCAAGTCTGTTTAAGAAATATGATAATGATCAGACAAAGTTAGTTTTTGTGATGTGCTGGTGAAAATTACAAATGAGGTGCCCCAAGGAAAAACAAGTGCAGTCATACAAACACACGCGCGGACATAAAATATTGCGGGAAAATGCTGACGTTTGCAGTATCAACCGTAACACCTCACCTCCACCCCCTAGTTCTTCTATCCCTCCCTCAATCTCATCCACGCAAAATCAATGCCAACTCAGTCTTTTGGTACCTCCTGACTGTACATTTGAGGGTGTGTTATCACTCTTGTGTAGAGGGGTTAAAAGAAAAAGCTGACTCCTTCAGGCTGTCAGATGCTCTGATGCCATCTAGTCATTGTCCCACATGCACTATTCCTCATCGTATCTCTCTGTCCTCTAATCAGCAATATCTCTCGCTCCTTCATTGTTCTTTTCACCTTTCTTGTATCCTCCATCCCTCCTGCTTTCTTTTTGTCCATTTCATCGCAGTGCTCGCTGACAGAGATGCTCTGTTATGACCTGAAACATCTTGTGCTGTGGAGAAATTCTTAACATAGGCTAATGTTTTATTCCTCTGCAAGCTATTGGTTGAAAGCTGATTTTGCCACACAAAAACAAATATTTAATTTATTATATATTTAATTTCATTAAATGAATATAATTAATTTCTTGTTTTTTTTTTTTGTATAAATAATATAAAAAGGCAGAAATGGCTTTCATCTGAAATAGATGTATATTTCCCCCTTATAATAGAGAGTTATCAGCTTCTGGAGTTTTCTTAAAGCAATATGCCAGTGTCCAGGTTGCAGAGTATACCTACAGGGCAGCAAGCACTGGTGAGCCATTGATTTGAATTGAAAGGCTAATGGATTGCTCTCTTCACGTTTATGTAAACATTCTTGAATTCAATCACAAAAGGGAAAAAGAAAATCACTCAACCTTTAAATATCACCGAAAAACATTTTAGCATCACTTTATCTTCTAATGTAGCAAGTGTGGTCAACATATTGAGATTAAAGCATGTTTTAATACAAAGTTTTAAAAAATAAATGGAAATTTTCACCACAGCTGGATAAGGACAGAAGCCTTATCAGTTGTACGGGCAACCTCTTCAAATCTTTGATCAATTAGCTTCAAAAGTAATTAACAATCCATGTGAATTTATAGAAAGTATGTCAATGCCTCATTAACTGAAATGTTCAGCCATTTCAACAGCATTTTTATTTTCATTTGCTGCAAATGTATTTGTCAACAGAGGATAGCCAATTAACAGTAACAACAGTAAACACAGTAACAGTGGAATAAACAAATATAATTAAAATAATTGTAACATCAAATTACATACAGCAAGTTCATTCAGCATCCATCTAGAGAATAAAACGGACAGCACAAGAAGTACCTTGTTATTTCATATCCTCTGTGGAAGAATGTGGGCATGGTTAAGGGTCAGGTAAGGGCCGAACACTGGCCTCATGTCTGGCAGCATTAGCATTAGCGTCACTTTGCACTTTTTTTTTTTTTTGCTAATCAAATTTGGAGATCTTCAACAAACATTTTTGGTCTGTGCAATAAGCATTAATTATTAAGAGAAAATGTGTTAGATGTGAAATTCATGAGATGCTGCCCCTATCTTTATGTAATCTCTATGTATAATTCACCTCTTCAAAGTGATGAATAATATTACCTACCTAAAGCATGGAGAAAGAAACAGGAAGAAAGAGAAAGAGTGAGAGAACAGATTGGGATACAGATGACAAAAGTATTTCCCTGTCTTGCCTGAGTAAGTCTGCATCTTCAGTCTGGATTTCTTCTCGGACTTAAAAGCACACTGAGAAAATGAAATCTAAGCTGCAAAGCTTATTTCACTGAGCTGTACCAGTTGAGTTGGTGCTGACAGCAACATTGCAAAAGTGGAACTCTTTCTTTAGCAATCCATTCCGATCATAGAACAGTAATGCATTTTTGAGCTAATGCTTATACGAATCACATATTCAGTTTAGGGTCAGAAGAAAGCCCTAAAAAATGCATTACTGTTCTATGATCGAAATGGATTTACACTAGAATGTCGAATCCGATATTTGACAAAAAACATATTTTTTATCTTGGCTTATTAAAATCATTTTACTGACATAACTATCTGGGTTTACATTAGGTTCACCAACATAAAAATGATGAAAATCTAATAATTATTTTCATATTATGCCCCATAACTAAAATGATATTAAAATGCATTACTGTTTAAAAGTTTGGGGTCAGTAATTATTATTTTCATTAATTAAGGCTCCATTAAAGACATTTATAATGTTACAAAATATTTCTACTTCAAATTAATGCTGTTTTTGATTTCTATTCATAAAAAAAAATCCTGCAAAAAAAAAGTATCACGATTTCCACAAAACATAATTAGCAGCACAACGGTTTACAACATTGATAATAATAATAAATGTTTCTTGAGCATCAAATCAGAATATTAGAATGATTTCTGAAGAATCATGTGACACTGAAGACTGGAGTAACGATGCTTTGCCATAACGGGAATAAATTACATTTTAAAATATATTAAAATGAAAAACTTTTATTTCAAATTGTAATAATAATCACAATATTACAGTTAAATATGATTTGGTTAATCAACCCAATTCTGCATATATTTGCCTTGGTAAACAGAAGAGACTTCTTTCAAAAACATTTTTTTTAAAATGTGCTGGCCACAAACTTTTAAAAAGGTGGTGTATATTAAAATATATATCAAATGTTTAAACATTTAGTAAAATTAAAAATAATAGTATGTTATAACATCACAATAAGAGTATCACAATCATAGTGTGAATAATGGATATTGTTTTTGAGATCTGTTGGTCAGGCAAACTAAGTGCTCTGCACTAACGATACTGCAGAAAGACAGTATCAGTTATCAGAGATATTCTCACATTATTTTACTTGGTACATACATATAAAGTACATGTATTTTGACATTTCTACTCTGAATGAACTTCATTTTGACAAGATGTCTGAGTTGTTCAAAACCACTGGTGGTCCATAAGGGGCCTCTGATAGATGTGTACAGTATATGAAGGTTCTGCTGATGTGATAGCTACAGTATGATCTAATCCATGAGAAGCACTGCCCTTAGGCACGGCCCTGAAAACCAAGTCACAGGTAAGTCAGCTGATCTCCTTCATGAGCTCACGCTTGCAGAATAACTGGAGAAAAGAGCTGACTTACCTTTGACAGCATGAGAGATGCTTGGAAATTGAGGATGACACTAAACAGATAGTGGTGTCAGCTTTATGAAACAACTATACGTGGTCGATGTGCTGTTAAGGTGCCTGCGGATAGTCTCTGGAGGCTTGACGGTATGTGTGAACGTTTGAGTGTATTGCTGTATTACGATTTTGCTCTGCATAGAATAAAATGCTAAGAGGGTACACGGAGGCTAAAAGTATTTACACAGAATCCAAATCAAGGGAGACAATATATCATGTGCTTAAATGCTGATTATTGATCAGGTGCATAACAAACAGAAGACACACACAAATTAACATGATCAAGGAGCAGCTATCTGTCAGTTGCCTTTCTCTAATGTGAGGGAAAGAAAGTTCCCTTTCGAGAGGAACTCAACGCTGCGTTATGATGTTAAAGGGGTGGTATAATGCCCCTTTTTACAAGATGTAAAATAAGTCTCTGATATCCCCAGAGTGTGTATGTGAAGTTTTAGTTCAAAATAATGTTTATAGCATGTTAAAATTGTCCCTTTTTGAGGGTGAGCAAAAACGCATCATTTTGTGTGTGTCCCTTTAAATGCAAATGAGCTGCTGCTCCCGGGACAGAGGGCGGAGCTTCAAGAGCTTGTGCGTGTGTGAGTGTGTGTGTGTGTGTGTGTATGTATGTGTGTGTGTGTGTGTGTGTGTATGTGTGTGTGTGTGTGTGTGTGTGTGTGTGTGTGTGTGTGTGTTCGCAGCTCCAATTACCTCTCACAGACAAGCACTAAAATGTCAGAAACTGCTCTGCCTTTTATGTTCAGAGTCGGACAAAGATGGAGAGACTGAAGAAGAAGTGACAACATGTAGAATGCAAGCATTTCTGAATGGTTAGTTGATGAATTTATGTAGCTGATGTGGAGTTAAATATCTTCTAGTCATTGATTAGCATATTCTGTCATTAAATCATGTTCCCGTATTTCCCCATATTTTTGTTGTTGTTACACACAGAATGTAAATAGATGTAAATAGACTTAGGGAGAGGCTTAAAAAATAAAATTGTACAAATCATTTCATCTTACTCTTCAGGCTTACAGCCACAAGAAAAAAAATCGATGCATCCTCAAATGATCAAAGTTGACAGCACATGCTTTCACCTTGAGCACCAGAGTATCAGAGGAGGATGAATGTGCAGGACATTTAAAAAGTAACTGTCACACACAGCAGAGGATAAAAATGAAAGAAATAGACTCGTATTAAAAATTTTATTAAACGAAAAATTAAAAATGCCGGAAAAGACCATAACTGTCTGTCTCTATTCTGTTGCACCCACAATAAGAAACGCTTGTGCGTGATGTCACAGTGTGTAGGCGGAGCCCCATCTCATGGTTTGCAGGGAGGCCCCAGGATTTGTGGTGCACCAATGTTTCAGAAAATCAAAAACATACACACGACTACTTTACATAGCCAGCAAACCCAGTTCTACTAGCTATTCTATTGCCACCCTTTGAAACACGGCTCATTGCCAAATGCTTCATATAAAATACTACTGATATTTGCCCACCGTTTCATTATTTATTAAGCCTTGTGTTGTATTTATACCCACGAGGGATATGTATGGATGAAACAGGCTGCTCCCTATGAGTACCACTCCAGCAAAAAGCAAATAAATCGCACAATCTGAAGCCACTTTGAAGTCCAGCTACAAAGGCTGGGGGGACCAGAAGACAGCTAGATGTCCAGTGAACCCAGTGAGACGGAAGCTCACCAGAGGGTAGGAGTCCTATTCCTGGAGCTCCAAAGCTTCATCGTTCCAACTTCCCTCTTTGTCTGGGAAGAGTTGCTTCCAGAATGAGCTGTGTGAATGAAAACATTCATGCAGTATGTCCCCATGGAACACAGACACACACACACACACAAACACACACACACGCACACACACACTGATGTACCTAAATCAACCTGACGCAACTCATCCTCACTTCACAGCAATCTTCACCTGATGTTACAGAAGATTGTTTAATGCCAACACAAGGGCTGCACAATAAATCTACATACAATCAAAATCACACTGCAGGCTATTGCGATTATTATACTGCAAAAGGCGGTGATTTAATTAAATAAATCTATAGTCTGCATGCACTATGTGCTTCAAAGTAAAAGAGCAGCACTCTGTCCTGCCTGTTGTATACTACACACTACAAACATTCATGGAGCTAATGATACAGCTTTCAGAGTCTTTAGAGCAGCTTTCAGTTTGTAAAAGCTCCACAAAAGTGGTTTGTTTCGTAAAAAGAATAAAGACTCTGGGGTTCAACCGAAATAATGTGGCATGAACGTAAAGAAATTACAGCATAAATATTATATAAAATAAAAAATGTGTAATATATAAAACTCTAATATTCATTAATATTATTATATTGCAGGGATATTTACATTATATGATACTTATAGTACACTAGTGACCCCAGTGTTCCAAATAGCAATTAAACATCTAAAAGTATCTTTATCTGTACGTTTTCTGAGAGGAGTACCTTTCCTTTGTCCATGAAAAATGCTGTTTTTCTCTGCTAGCTTCTCGTGCTTCCCCTCAGCACAAGTTTGGTATCATTTTAAAGCGCAGCATTCCATGGCGAATTCTCGATGGCATGATTCTGAAACAATGAAATGTGATTTTCAAATTCATGCTGATGTAAACAAAACGATCTTATGCGCACTGACTGACAGATCCGAAGCGTACGCACAAAGACACCTCAGACAGCGCGCGATACCGATATGTACGTATAGCCTACACAGATTTACAGAATTTCTAAATATCTGTCTTGGTGAGTATTCACGCAAATATTGTCTGTTATGTCTTAAGTGAATGTTTGGTTAACTGTCGGGGAAAAACATCTGATGTGTAACATTATATTTTATCTGTGCGGTACAGTAGGTCTTAATATATAGGCTGTCTGTCTCATTAATGTTAATCAAACAATTGTGGTATCATGGGAAATAAAAGTCGAATAAATATTTTTCCTGTAAATATTTGGTTTTGACTTGGTGTGTTCCAAATCTGGTGTTATTACCAGGGATTTTAAGGTATGGTAGCTAGGTGATTTTGTTTCGGATCCTTTAGAAAACTTTATATTGATTTTTCCTCTAAATTGACTTTGCTGACTGTATCGACTTCAAATAGGTGTAGCTCAGTATTTCTTTTGTCTGATTCCAGTAAATCATACATAATTTGGAAGGTTTTTTTAATAGAGTATGTGAAAATAACTAATTTGTGAAAATGTTCTCATTGCGACTCATTTTGCCAGCACGGGTCAAATATTCTACATCCCTTAATCCTACCCTAATACCTAAACTTAACAACTACCTTACTAACTATTAAAAAGTAGTAATTATCAGTTTATTGAGGCAAAAGCCATCGTTAATAGTTAGTTAACAGTGAGAATTAGACCCTAAACTAAAGTGTGACCAAGAATTACACTCTCTGACTGACCAAGAAAGAGGAATGCAAAAGCAAAAACACAACGGCCTTTGTATATTAACTTCAAAAGCACACACACACACACACAAAATCAGCCTCTTCCCTGAAGGTGAAACGTTGTTTTCATTGCTGCTGATCTCCTTCGAGTGTGTGTGTGGCTTTGATGTGTGTTTTGATTTGAGGTGCACAAGTCCTGCTGCTATGAATATAAATGAAAGGCTACAGTGAACCGCCACACCCCGAGGACCAGCTCCATCTGATTACATCAGCTCACTCAGTCTTGACTGTTGACCAAAAAACTCTCATAGTACCCTGGGAAAACTTGCAATCCCCAGATAAAACGTCCTATAATGCCACACACACACACACACACACACACACACACATATGCGCTCAAAAAATAAAAAAAAATAAAAAATCATGGATGTTGCTTCAGGCATGCAAGGTCTATGAGTTTAACACACACACACACACACACACACACACACACACACACACACACACACACACACACTTTCCCCGAACCTCCTGCATGGGCATGACGAGATGGATCCAATCTATTCCACTCAGCTTGTCAAATACTCAAAGCACAACAATCACTCCCCACGGTATTAAGACACACACACACACACACACACACACACACACACACACACACACACACACACACACACACACACACACACACACACACACACACACACACACCTCTTCTCCCTCTCTCAGTCCTATGCCCGAGCAGAAAGCCTGATGCTTTGACTGACAGCATTTTTTATCACAGGTATAGAGTAACGATGGGGATCCCACAATCTCTGTCCTGCGATCTGCACGCGAAGCTCTAATCAAACTATTTCGCTCCCCTGTCACTCAGTTGCTTTAATATTAAGCAGATGTCAGACAAACACAGAATATAGGGGAAAGTAAATATAAAAGTAAAAGTAAAAAATGAAAAGTGTCATTTTAATCAGCTTCGGGCATGTACGCTGGAGTGTGTCAGTAAGGCAGACGGCGCAGGGCTGCAAGTTAGAGATTGGCTGGTGAACATATTATCTCCAAAAGACAGAATCTCCAAGATCTCGGGGTGTGTAGGTGTGTGACTGATTGTTGTGTTTGTTTGCGTGCCAGTATGGGCAGAGGAGCGTGCCACAAGGCTCCCAGGGTGCGTGTGTGTGTGTGGTGAGGACAAATATAAAATAGGCACTAAAAGTCCCTGCTGACAGAGAGCAGTGGTAAATGGACACATGATGACTCATTCTGACTGACATACAGCGTGTTACCATAGACCTGACAGAGTCTTGACCTGTTTCATAAACAAATCACTGTTTCATTGGCAGGAGCTGGAATGGTGAGTCATTACACTTCCGGCACACATCGCTCTGCAACTAAATAGATGATTTACAATCAACGGGAAATCAAAACTGACTAAATACTTTATAAATTCACCATCCTTAATGAACATAATTCAACAGTAGGGATGATAATCTTTAGGCTTCTTACAATTCAAAGAATCACTATTATGAAACGATTCTAAATGTATCTCAATTATTCCACAAATCTTTACTGACTTGAAACACGTGAATGCATGAGGTGGGATATGGGATAAGGATATAGGGACAGACATGTTTGGTAGTATGGGTCTTTCAAGGTTAAAGGGTAGGTTAAGGTGTAAGAGAAGGGTCTACAGTGTGATTAACAGGACCAGTCAACTTGACTTGGCAGAACAAGGCTTGGGAACAGAACACGACATGGCTTCAGGGAGCATGACTAGGGCTGTGTTCGATACATCGATACAACAATGTATCGTCACATACTACTTGTCGATAAGAGTACTGATACAGCTGCTTCTTTATCGATTCCGCAGCACGTGCGCAGCAGCGGACCGCGCTTAATTTGAATACAAGAACAGAATAAATACCCCATTCAGAGCTTCACACTAGCACAATACAGAAATATCTGTGTTTTACTTGTTTTTGTGGATTTCCCCACACATTTTGCGTCTGTCCTCTGTGCGTTTTTTATTCTTTCTGCGCGTTTGAGACATCAGAAGGTTGCGGCCGCGCAGGCGCGCACGCGTGCAGCTTAGAGGGAGCATTGCACTCAGCTCACGTGTGCAATGAGGAAGGTGGGGGGCAGAATACTTCACTTAGCCTTTAGACATCTATCATTTATCTCTCCTTCTTTCATCTGCTTCTTTCATCATCTTACACCAATTAGTCCACATTAGTCACAGTGGCCTTATGGCAGTCAGATGCAGCCGCTGTGCCCCGTGCAGAACCCCAACCTCCCGCATCAGGACTGCAACACCTGTCTCCTAGCAACCTGTATCCAGATCTCAAGCAAGGGATGCTGCCTCTGACATGAGAATGGCAAAACAAACATTCTCAGAAACAGCCATCCAAGAGATTGACACTGTAATTAGGCCATGGGTGAGTATTGGACAAAGCACTGGGGTAGTGGATTTGAAAGGGAGCACACTTGGAGTTCTGGGAATGGATGTTATGCTCAAAAAATGTTTTTGAAGCTGGTTTATATCACTGACAGAAAAAATATGAAAGAATGGCAGCCAGTGGGTTTAAAATAAAGTAAAATATTTAAATAGATACATACAAATAAATGTATATAAATAAAATAGTTTAGTTTTAGTTTACACCACGTGTGGCATATTCTTAAAAAATGTACTCATTAGTTTCATTAGGTTTGGAAGATCTTTAACACCATTTTCAATAAAATGTTAATCAAACAACTCAAAAATTCTGGTGTAACCATCAGTTCCAAAAAAAAAAGTATAAATACACTACCATTCAGAGTTGGGTTCAAGCTTTGGCTTTCAGTCTGACTGTGTGTTCAAATGCAGGGTGTTGTGTGAAGTGTGGTACAAACTTTAAAGAACCTGTGTGATTCAGGCAATGAACAGTGTTGCTAACTGGGTGGTTACAGCTCAGTGGAGCAGTCACACATATGCATTAAGAGTCCCATTGTACGGGCAAAAGTCCCTGAGGTTTTGGAATAGTTTACAGAACACTTTACAGACCACTGCACACAAGATACACACAAATACACATTCATTTAAAAGCACACTCACATCAAAAGTACTCGGAGCATAAATAATGTGTGTGTGTGTATAAATGCTTGACAGTATTGAGGCAGAAACTGGCTCTGCAATGTGCACAAAAACTAAAAATAAGGCCAGAGCCAAAGCTCCTGCAAAATAAACAAGGAAAAACTAATGAGATGTTAAACGTGTAAATGTGCAGATTATTCGAGCAGAAAAAGCTGCTTTTTTTCACTGCTTTGTAAAGGTGTAACTCACAGGCTGGCACACACTCAAGGTGCTTGGTGACATTTACCGTTGACTGTATTGCTGGAAAGGGTCCGTCTCTTATCAGACTCGACACGCAGTCTCTTTCTCACATTCAGGGCCACCTTTTCTTACCGTTCAAGTGCAACTCTCAGCAACGAAAAAACACCAAATGTGTTCTCTGTCTGTTCTTTTTTCTCAAATTCACTTGAGGATGCATCAGAAAACCTTATAACTTTTCACTGCTCAGTTACTAAGAACTTAACTTACAGTAACTCTTTTTAAGAAAAAGAGAGGCACTTTAGACTTGAAACTAAGCAGCACTCCCAGCAGAGGTGCCTTGATAAGATCAAACCCTCCTTCCCCAAATACATCCGAATCACAACCCATATCAAGCGGCGGATGAATCACACATTGCCGTCTGAAGTAAACGTCCACACGCTGAGGCTCCTTCCGCCCCTCTGCGTGGGTATTTGCTTTGCTGCAATTGTACCACAACAATAACACACATCAATGGTTTATCAAAGAAGCTTTGAAGCGCTTCGTTCTTCGTGATAAATGTCATTCTTCTGAGCGAGTCATCTCAGGGTCATTCTTTGAGCTTTGAAAGGCCATGGTGAGCTGGAGGACACCGAGCACTGCCCAGCAAACCCTCTGCTAACTACACTAACTTGTGCTCATGACATTTAAGGAGTGTCTAATTACATTAATTTATTCATCTTGCCATGGTTGCTGACTTATTGTTTAGACAGAAATAAATGATCCATCAAGGATCCGTCAATTCAGTTCAGGAGCTAATTATGCATGACTGAATTGTAAAATGTGAATTAAATATCACTGTTTTCATCATGCTAAATAATAAATTGCTTATAAAGTAACAAGTGAGTTTTTTTACATGCCTCAAGTGTAAATCCTCAAGGACAGCGCAAAGAAAATGGATGATCACATTTAAGAGTATCACTCAGAAAAACAAATTCAAGTGCCAGATTGCCATTCATTTAGGTGTTGCCATCAATACCTACTAATGACATGAAAACTTCATCTGAACAACTAGAGACACTTTCTCTGTAGTTGCATATTATTTGGGGACAAAATTAGCCATGGCAAACAATGAATGGCATGTTGCATGACATGCGCAATCTGCAAAGTCGGCACAAAAATGAAGCCAATGCTGACCAATAATTTTACGAACTATGAATTTGCAACAATACATTTTTGAACAATGCCTTAGTGAAGTAACATAATTATTGTATAGTACAGCATAATGTTTTTATATTGAACAGTGCTTTGAAGAACATACCTATGACATAAGAGAGAAGAACGGCCAGCAGCACGGCGGCTGCGATCGCAGACACAGCGGCACATTTCCAGCTGCAGTACTTGGAGGGCTTCTTCAGCTTAAAGGAACTCCTGGAGAATGTGTTTCTGGGTAAGAGTCGGGGTGGTGGGGAGTAGACGGTACCACCGGTCAAGGGATAACCTGGTGAAGAGCTGCTGAACAGAGGAGTGCTCCCAGATGGTGTCTTAAAAAGAAAGTGCCTACAAGAAGAAAGAAAAAAGAACAATAACATGACTCATCTTAAACATGACTCAGCTGTTAATCTGAGCTAATGCCAGCAAAAGACAAATCACTTTCTTATCAGTATCACTAGTCTAAACGTTCTGAAAATTGTCAATATGCCCACAGCTTTACTCGGCTTTGATAAATCTTAAAAAAAAACTTCTTTAATGAGCTGAATGACTAAAAAGAAGCCTGTTTAAGCGTGTTTAATGGGGGAGTAGGCTATTTGTTTCATTCACATTTTTCAGAAGCTCATGTTGTTCATTTCATTCTCATGCTGTAGTTTTTTCTAACAAACAGGAGTTCAATTTGTACATAATGGCTTTAAATGAGGCTCATTTAACACAGCTCTGGCCATTTAAAAAGTATTAGGCATTAGACTACTACTTTGTGTACTAGCAGTGTAGACTGAATGCATCATAAAGACAACTCCAATCGACTACTCAGCAGAGAGAATTGATTTTTGTTGTTGTTAAATCCCTGTTCTTGCTAAGATTCAGTAGGATGCTGAATAACACAGTTCTAATCACCTTGGACTGCATCAAACCTTTATAATTCAAAAGATTATGACCATCAGACATAAAATGAGAGGTCAAATGATAAGGTGAATGGCAATGTTATTGCAAATAATGTCAGATCTGGTAGCCGTGGTGAAGAGAGTCAGAGGTGGGCTGAAAGGGGTAACGTGTGTGTGCGTGTTTGGGGAAGGGGGCAGATGGGAAGGGGATGAAAGCAGATAACAGTTGACCAGGAAGCTTTGATGAGCACTAGGTTTGGCTCAGGCTGAGGTCCTATGCTAAACCAGCCTCAGATCTTTGTCCATGTGTCTTGTTCGGGACAGGAGGTCCAGTCAGACTCCACCAGGCCTCTCTGTTGCCCCCCTGCTAGGCATCCAACTGCTCCCTGCTGCCCACAGCCAGAACAACCCATGAGCACTGGCCAGCAAAACTCAGCGACAAATCTATCGCTAGATCTGAGCTGAACCTGCTTAACAGTCTAGAATAAGATGTGACGCCATTTACTTACCTTCATGTCAAATACACTACCAATCAAAAGTGGTCGGTGTGTTTTAAAAAAAATATATTTTAAAAAGAAGTCTCTTATGCTGAACAAGGCTATATTTATTTGATCAAAAATACAGTAAACAGTAATATTGAGAAATGATTACAATTTAAAATAACTGTTTTCTGTTTTAATATATTTTAAAATGCAATTTCTTCCTGTGATGGCGAAGCTGAATTTTCAGCATCATTACTTGAGTTTTCAGTGTCACATGATCCTTCAGAAATCATTATAATATGCTGATTTGCTGCTCAAAAAACATTTCAGATCATTATCAATGTTGAAAACAGTTGTGCTGCTTAATATTTAGGTTTCTTTGATGAATAGAAAGAACAGGACAGCATTTATTTGAAATAGAAATTATATTATAAATGCCTTTCCTGTCACTTTTGACTCATTTAATGTGTCCTTGCTGAATAATAGAATTCATTTCTTTAAAAAAAAGTGTAGTGTATGTTGTATGACTTTCTTTTTTTCCTTAGAACCCAACGGTTTTAGATTTTTTTTAATACAGTAAAGGAATGAAGTGATGAGCTGTCAAGCTCCAAAAGGAAAAATCACTATAAATATATTAAAGTGGTCAATATGACTGAGACTGTATATATATATATATATATATATATATATATATATATATATATATATATATATATATGAGAGTGTATTGGTCACTGTATTCTTTAACTCTATGGAAAAGAGCAGCGTGAACCGTCTTCTGAACATCTTTTCTGTTCCACAGAAGAAAATCCTATCCTTTGGAAAGGCAAAGTTGAGGAAAAAAATTGAGAATTTTCATTTTAGTATGAATTGTTCTTTAAAATCTTTTCTGCATTCGGTTCCTGCAGCTCATTTCAGTGCTGGGAAGAAGTAACAGGTTGTGAAATGGCAGTCAGGTTCCTGCACAGCTATGGTTCAAATTCACAGCAGAATAAGTGGCTGAGTTTGAACTGTGTTTTTCATATGAGCTGGATGAGAGCAGTGAAGTGGGTATAGAGAAAATCTGTCATTCCCTACTCCACTGCCTTTACTTTGTGTGTGTGTCCTTGCTCTAAACAGTGCAATCTCACTGGGCAGACATGGTCATCTGTGGACAAGCTCTGGCTCAAGTAACTCATTCAAGCCTTTACGATTTGTCTGAAAATAAACAGACAATCTTTTTACCAATCTATCTTAATAACACAATGCACAGAATATGAAACTTTGTCCTACTTTGATAATATTCTAGAATTATAAGAGGTCCAAACATATTTCATCATATGGTTTGACAGACATGTGATAAATCAACTTAAAATAAGCCTTAAAAGAGTCAACCCTCAAACCCTCAAATTACATTACACTGCCGTGGAAGAAGAGAAGGGGAGAGATTTGTGAAAGTGAAACGGAGATGGAGAAATGGAGAAAGACCGAAAAGGAGGGACAAAAAAGCAACCAATAAAAGTGTTATTGTAGCAAAATATTCATATTGTGACCCACAGTCATTAATCCCTGAACTGCATCTACAAGGTAATGGAAACAACACTTAGGTTCAGTTCACACACATATTGATTAATGAGCACACATACAAAGACAAACAGGACAGACCCTGTGGTTATCACATGTGTGACGGAAAGCTAACTGATGGACACTAACTGTAAAATGGCATACAGAAGGTAAATTAATTGATGCTCCATCTTATTCTTTTTTCACTAGAAGGTTTGAAAATTATATTGCATTAAACATATACACGGATGGACAGACAGTCAGACAGAAGACAGACAGACAGATATATAGATAGATATATATATAGATAGATAGACAGATAGATAGATAGATATATATATAGATAGATAGATAGATAGATAGATAGATAGATAGATAGATAGATAGATAGATAGATAGATAGATAGATAGATAGATAGATAGATAGATAGATAGATAGATAGATAGATAGATAGATAGATAGATAGATAAGCTATGGACATATTGGTTTCTAAGCTGAAGTGTTACTGCTTAATGCCTTTTCAACTTCCAACATAAAATCGCATGAATTCCTCAAGATTATATACATTTTTTTTTTTACATAATTTTTATGTTTATCACGGTTTATGCCATAATATGAATTCCTAGAGCTTCTTCATCACAGTGAATTTGAAAGGTCCCTGTTGTAACACATGATGCTTATAATTACTTCTGAAACTTTTACCAATGTCAAGTTTTTGCACATTTTTATTTGTAAAAAATAAATAAAAACTCGCTAACTTGTGTTAGCGAGAAAAAAACAGCGAGCCAATCAGAGAATGCTTGCCCTATGGGACATCTCACCAGCAAACCATCCACACCAACAAGCGCAAACAGAGCACGACCGAGAAACATGGCAATAAGCAAAAGCAAGGCAAAGCCGCAAAAATTCTCGCTTTCACAGTAAACACCTTTTCTCTCCTCCTGTGGGACAAGAGGAAAGGTCCAGAGCAATTAACAAGCAAACATGAGATTTAACAGAGAATGCAAACAAACACAAACATCTCTCAAGGTGAATTAGTATTCCACACAAATATATAAACAGTCCACTTAATTGGGATTTCCGAATCAGTGACGAAGCCTCTGGTTTGGTGTTCAACATTTTTAACAGGGCCAAGGTCCTTTACTGTTTGCATGTAGCGTCCAAAATATATTGTCTTTTCATAGAGGCAAGTCTGCTGTTTATTTCCACAAACTCAAAATATGATAAATGCCTCCAAGAATACCAGCCAACCAAAAATGTTTTTATGTTGAGATACATTGAAAGGACTGGAGACTCTCTCTTACAGCACATCGATCTACCATTGTCCTCAATATAAGATGCAGTGGCAGCATTCAGAAACCTCAAGCTGAGGCTGTTACATCCTGTCCACTTTATTCTCAACCATCTCCAGCTAGTGAAGTGTCTAAGAGTGATTCCCATCCACTTATGAAAATAATGTCGCACAACGGATCTCCTTTTTGTACCATGTGAGAATTGAAGCGTCCACACTCTGGTCATTGAGAGTGAGGAAAAAAACAGCAGTTCAAGTAAGTCTGAAATGCATTTCAAGTACAAAACAACATCACACAGTTCATCAGCACAGATGTAAACCACAACTCCAATAAAAGACAGAATTAATACATGCACAGTGATCTTAAAAGATTTTTAAATTATACAATAATTTTATTATTAAATACTTATTTATTAGTGATGTTAGTCATATTTATATTATTTACAGCAAGGATTCGCATTAAATCGATAAAATGTGAATTCATAATGTTACAAAATATTTATATTTCAAACAATGCTGTTCTTTTGAACTTTCTATTCATTAAAAAATCCTGAAAAAAAAAAATACCTCACTGTTTCCACAAAAATATTACTGTTTTCTACATTTAAAATAATGATAAGATATTTCTTGAGCAGCAAATCAACATATTAGAATGGTTTCTCTAGGATTATGAGACACTGAACAGTGGGGAAATTCAGCTTTGCCATCACATGAATAAATTACATTTTAAAATATAATAAAATAGAAAAAAGTTATTTTAAATTGTAAAATTATTTCACAATATTATATTGGAAAACATAAAAAAACCTTTTAAACAGTAGAGTATATATTTTCTGCAACCACTGAACATGTAGTACTATCAGCTTAACACATTTTACCATGTTTAATTCTCTGCAAAGATTTCCCCCAAAAATCTGTGCAAAACGTATGCAGATTCCAACTGATTCCACCGATTATATCTGGCGATTATATCTTTTATATCCGATTATATCTGACGAACAAAAACAGTAAGTGATAGCTGAGATTCAGAGCAGGAGAGGCAAGAATTTCTTCTATTTTTCTGTGGAGAAGTTCGAGGCCTGTTAGCGGATGACAAGTCATGTGCAGAACAAGTGAGAGAAATGACACCGGTGTTTCAAACAAGCCCACGGGGAGAGCAATAGAAGGGGAAAAGAAAAGAAAGAGACAGCAGGCAGACACACAACCTCTTCCATGACGCCTAATAGAGAATCGTCTCCCATTTCCGTCCACTAAGATGGAGCACACCGTCATTAGCTCCAGCTCAGGGGGGCACTGCAGGAGTTTTAGGCCAAGTAAACCACCTCTAATTGGGCTCTGTCTCTGTGGCAGGCCCAGATTTTTTTTCTTCTGGATAAATACTGAGCTTCCTGAAAAGGAGCCTTAAATCTCAAGACTATGGAGGAGATTTCCCAGAGCTCAAGTGTTCAGTGCACTCTGATGCTGCGCTATTAACACACACTCACGCTAACACTCGGTTGAGATTTTGATGGTGGAGTGACGTCCCGGAGGAAAACAGTTTGAGAAAAAAAAGTTTCTTCCCTCTGCTGTTCCTCAGAACTGGGCCATTTTTTATGCACTGACGGGAGATAACGATGGAGATCATATTTCATAAGATAATTAGTCTTGCACAGTGAGCTTGCATTTTTTCAAACCTTCGAGCATCTGGAGCTTCCCCTCTGTGCTGCTGAAACCCAGCAAAACCAGGAACGGTCGTCACAGAGTCTGTTCATTTGGACCAATACACTTGTGCAAAATGTGCATAATAAGGTCCAATTGTGAGACTGACCGGCACAAAGAAATGACAAGCATATTATTAACATATTGCCTATTATATTGTGTTGTGTGCGATGGTGCCTATAGACAGCATTCGAATGAAGGTTGTTATCAATAAATGTTAAAAGAATATGCCTTATAAAACCAGCCCCTCCAGAAAAACGCGATTATGCGACCGCATAATTCAATGCATAATCAGCCAAAGTCCGCATATTTATGCGGGGGCCGCCTTTTTTCAAATACGCCGCATAAATTGACGATTTCCGCACGCAGAATATTACATAATCTTGGCTTGCATGATTTCATAATCCACGCATTTTCGTTGCAAAAAAGTCACATATATATTAGCAGAAAATTTAAAAATGTTGCGTTTACTTCACACAAGAGCAGCCATTTTCCCCTGTTGCCATGGGAACGTTATGAAGTGACGTTATTACAGTTGTAAGTATACTAGTAGTAAATTTACGTTACAGTAAGAGATTGCACTTTGTGCATTGGAAGCACTTATTTTAATAGAAGATGTCTGTTTTGTGAAGCTACCTCTGTAAAACAGGAAGCACACATTTAATTTTTTTTATATTTTATTTATTCATTTTTACAGAAGTTGCAGCATATTCCTTTTGTAAATCTACAGAACTTGTTTGACGCATCAATGTTTTGTAAGTTTGAGCCATGTGTTTATTAAGGTCTGAAATAAAACAAGATGAGAACTTAAATATTCCCAGCACTTTCTGTGATGTAGTATGCTTACTTATCATAGGAAGTAATAAGAAATGACTCTTTACATTAAGGTAGTAGCCAAGTGAGAACAGGGTGTTGCGGGAATCACTTTTTTTTCTCTTTTTCATCAAACCGCATTTTTTGCAAGTTCCCGCAATTTTTGCAAGTTCCCGCAATTTCAGCGCATAAAATTGCATAAATATCCCGCATATTCCATCGCATCTTTTAATAAAACGTGCCGCATAATCAAGGATTTTTGCCCGCAACAATCACAAAAAAACATTTTTACCAACAGTCTTTTATATCCATTCACTGATCATTTTTAAATATTTTTATTATGAATAAAAAATGTAACCAATAATAATAATAATAATAATATATTATTGTTATTTTTAATTCACTGGTTAAAATTGTATTCATTGTTATGTAGTTGCTTTATTTTACCCTTCAATACTATTTAATGTTCTTACATATTCTTTAAACTTTTATTGATAATAACATCATAACTTAATTCGAATGATGTTTATAGGCAACACTGCGCACAATATTATAGGCTATAATATAGCATAATATAACAATTTCTTAATTCCGCCCTTATTTTGTCATTCATAATTAAAAATAAATATTATTATAGGTGTCACATTGGCAGTCTGTTTTGATTTCTGTTCTTGTCTGTGTCTGATTATCTGTTTATTAGTTCAGTTTAGTCTTCCTCCACCCCTGCCTTATTGTTCCTATGGTTACATATTGATTAGTTAGTTCTATTCAGGTGTGTCTCGTCTTATCTTGTTAGCTCTCTGGTTTGTTTGTGTATTTAAGCCCTGTGTCTAGTTCAGTCTTTGTCAGTTCTTAATGTTGTGTTATGTTGGTTGTTCTGTTCCTGAGTCTTTTTCTTGAGTCTAAGTCTGTATTTGTGAAGTTTTGAGTTTATGTGAGAAATAGATGTGAGAATATTTCAATATCCTATATATCGTTCCCTCAACATAGGATCTTGATGAGGCCACGACATAAGGATGTTGTTACTTCGACAAAATGGTCTCGTGGCCATGACTTATTATCACGTCCCCAATGTCGCTATGAATATTTTCCCATTTGAGTCCTTTTTAAATATTTGCGTGCAGAGGTGGATTTTTCAAGCTCTATCTGAGCATGTTAACAGGTATTACACAATATATCTTGAGGAAACTTGTCATGATGGAGACTGGGCCTAAATTGGCCCACTTTTTAGTGTATAAAAGCACACTTTTAAGTGTAACAGTAGTAAACTTTGAGTGGAACTAGTTTTTCAGAACTAGTTTTTCTTTAAGTGACCATAACATCATACTTAAGAAATCACTTAAATGATTTCTCCCATTTTCGGGATATTTGCTTTTGCTGTGCTAATTGCAAGGGCGGGGACAGCTGTCCTCATTCAAGTGTTTAAAAGCATTATATTTATGTAGTGTGCGCGCTGTCGCAGAAGCGTCAGCGGAAGCGTTCAGCTCTCATGTTCGACCGACTTGGGTAAAGACCTGCGACTCTACCTGCGCGACTCCACCAAACAAGGACACCTGTAAGGCACTTAATTATCTTCTTTTCCCCTTTTCTTTCCAAATTTTATCTTATTTATCTTATTTAACATGTGCTTTCAATACATTCCTGTTGTCTCTCGACAACGCTCTCTCATCACGCACAGAAGCCAGCACAATACTGCTAATCTGCGTCCCATTCTCTCATCCTCACACACACCTCTCTCTCTTTCTGTGGGTCAATGGAATTGTCAGTCAGCAGTCAGTAAAGCTGACTTCATTCCAGCCTTTGAATCTCAATCTACTCTTAGTATCTTGGGCTTGACTGAGACCTGGATTCGTCCGGAAGACTCAGCAACCCCTGCTGCTCTCTCTAACAACTTCTCTTTCTCGTACACCCCTCACCAGTCTGGGAGGGTTGGGGGTACAGGTCTTCTCATTTCTAACAATTTGAAATACTCAACTCTCTCTTGTCTATGCAATAACAACTCGTTTGAATATCATGCTATTACACTTACAACTCCCATTAAGATCCATATTGTAGTCATATATCATCCCCCTGGTCACCTGGGAAGCTTTGTAGAGGAGCTGGATGTGCTGCTGTCCTCTTTCCCTGAGGATGGCACCCCACTTGTAGTCTTTGGTGATTTCAACATTCATCTAGAGAAGCCGTATGGAAAAGACTTCATCTCTCTCCTAGCCTCATTCGACCTCAAACGGCTCATCACCACAGGTACTCACAAATCAGGCAACCAACTGGACCTGGTTTAAACACGCAACTGCATCACAGACAACTTTTTGGTGAAACCTCTCCATGTTTCAGATCATTTCCTCATTACTTTCAATCTACTACTCTCTACCCGTGCACCACCAACCCCCCTACCATTTACTTTCATACGAGACCTGCGCTCAATTTCTCCCTACCATCACAAATCTTATCTCTGGATGTAAATACCGCAACGGATATCTTATGATCAATTTTAACTTCTTCTTTAGACAATATCTGCCCTCTCTCCTCCAGGCCAGCACGCGCTACTCCCTCTAACCCCTGGTTATCTGAGGTTCTTCGTGAACACCGGACCAAACTCAGGGCAGCGGAGAGGAAATGGCGCAAATCAAAAGACACATCTGACCTGAGTATGTAACAATCTCTGCTCTCTTCCTTTACTGTTGATGTTCATGCTGCAAAATCTTCATCTTCATTTCCACAACAAGAGCAACATCGCCTCTAACACACGAACACTTTTCAAGACATTCAACTCTCTCCTCTGTCCACCTCCACCACCACCCACCTCCTCTTTAACTGCTGATGATTTTGCTAACTTCTTCACCAACAAAACAACAACTATCAGCAGTCAGTTCTCAGGTACACACACACACAGGAAACCCAGACCAACCTCTCCCACAGCCAAAAACCTTCTCTCCTCCTTCTCTCACTAACCGAGGAAGAAGCATCTAAAATTCTCCTCTCCAGTCATCCTACCACCTGCCCTCTAGACCCCATCCCCTCATGCCTTCTACAAGCCATCACTCCCACACTTCTACCAGCACTCACACACATCATCAACTCATCCCTCCATAGTGGCATTTTCCCTACAGCATTCAAGCAGGCTCAGGTAACTCCACTGCTTAAAAAAACATTAAACATATCACTTGTAGAGAATTACAGAGCTGTCTCTCTCCTACCATTCATTGCGAAACACTTGAACGAGTTGCTTTCATCTTTACTGTCTCTGAACAACCAGCTGGATGTAAACCAATCTGGCTTCAAGAAAGGGCATACAACTGAGACTGCATTACTGTCGGTCACGTAAGCCCTGCGGATTGCAAAAGCTGCTTCCAAATTATCAGTTCTTATTCTCCTGGATCTGTCTGCTGCCTTCGACACTGTGAATCATCAGATCCTTCTGTCCATCCTCTCATTACTGGGCATCACAACTTCCATCCACTAGTTTGAGTCCTATCTCACAGGTAGGTCCCTCAGGGTCGCATGGAGAGGCGAGGTATCTAAAGCACATCAACTGAGCACAGGGGTTCCTCGGGGTTCAGTTCTTGGACTCATCCTTTTCTCCATTTACACCACATCACTGGGACCCATCATACAGGTACATGGTTCTTTTACCATTGCTATGCTGATGACACACAGCTCTTCCTCTCATTTCAACCAGATGATCCCACAGTAGCTGCATGGATGTCAAACTGTCTGGCGGACATCTCGGCATAGATGAAGGAACATCACCTGCAGCTCAACCTGGCAAAGACTGAGCTTCTCGTCCTCCCTGCCAATCCGTCTTTGCAGCACGATTTCACTATCCAGCTAGATTCATCATCAATCACCCAGTCAAGGTCAGTCAGAAATCTTGGAGTAGTATTTGATGACCAGCTGACCTTCAAAGACCAAATTACAAAGACAGCTCGATCATGCAGGTTTGCACTGCACAACATCAGGAAGATCAGGCCTTTCCTAACTGAGCATGCAACACAACTTCTCGTCCAGGCTCTGGTGATTTCTAGGCTTGATTACTGCAATGCTCTTCTGGCTGGACTTCCATCATGTGTAACTAAACCTCTACAAATGATTCAGAATGCTGCAGCCCGTCTCGTCTTCAACGAGCCCAAAAGGCCCCACGTCACTCCTCAGTTCATCTCTCTGCACTGGCTACCACTCGCTGCTCGCATCAAGTTCAAGGCATTGACGCTTGCTTACAGATCTATCACAGGCTCAGCTCCCTCCTACTTTCACTCACTCCTACGAGTCTACATCCCTACCAGAAGCCTACGATCGGTCAATGAGCGACGTCTCGTGGTACCATCACAAAGAGCCACAAAATCACTCTACAGAACATTCTCATTCATGGTTCCATGCTGGTGGAATGCTCTCCCCACCCTCATCTGGAATGCAGAATCCCTGACAACATTCAAAAGACAACTGAAAACTCATCTCTTCCGTGAACACTTAACCTCATAAAAAAAGAAATAAAATAATAACAATAATAATAAAAAAAAATTTAAAAAAAAAATTGGTTACACTTTATTTTAGGGTGTCATTGTTACAGTGTAATTATACATTCAAGTACTGAGTAATATTAATTAACTACATGTACTTAATATAGGGTTATGGTAGGATTAGGATTTGGTTGAGGGTTAGTTGCATGTAATTATGCATAATTTTCTGTAATTACTATGGTAAATACATGTAACATAATGTATCAAGGACACTGTAAATAAAGTGTTACCAAAAATTTCCTTTTCCTTTAATCCTCCCTTGTCTGGCTTATGCTACTCTGAGCAATGCCTGAACTTTGTATTTTGAGCACTTCTTGTGTTGTTTTTGCCTCTTCACGATGACTCACTTGCTTTAGTCCTCATTTGTAAGTCGCTTTGGACAAAGGCGTCTGCTAAATGACTAAATGTAAATACTCACTATTTATGTATTATTTATGCACTAAGTCAGTCAGCAACTTTTTGTTAGCAGCTTGTTTCTTTTTATATTTTTTAAATATGTTTATATAGTTTATATTTTGTTATATTGCATGTATTTTATTTTTTAAACATTTTAGTTTATTTGCTAACTGTTTTTTTTAAAGGTTAGCTTCACAAGTCCAAACAGCCACAGGTCAGAGAGCAGCATCAAATAGTGGGTCAAATCACCCCACCGACTCTCCACTACAAAAAGATGGCAGAGCTAGAGTAGCTCTAAACTGCCTCTGTAAATACCCAATGGTATTTATCTCATTAAACTGTCGTGAGAAGTGCTGGGTTTGCACTTTGTGGCAGACAGGGCTGTCTAACAGACAAAGCAATATGAGGTAGAGGCTGCTGGAGGTCACGTCCATATGCCCTGAAAGAAGTCATTCTAATCTGCCAGCCAAGGATAGAGCTTTGAAGTGTCAGGGGATTGTGGGTAGTCCATCCAACGTCTGGAGGCAGCTTGATACGTTTGAAGGATCTGAGAGTGCATTTGCCTGTGTGTGCATGGAGAATATTGAAGAAGCAAACCTGCAGCCGCTCAAAGCTGTGATGCAGCTGCGTGTCGGTGGTAAAAACTCCTTCCGAACTTTTGCCTGCTCCACCTGCGGTCCCCTCGGCTACAAAATCCCGACCACTAAGACGCTCTATTTCATGTGACAGCTGCACATTCCTCACTTTCTGTGACTCTCAACCAATCTGTCACCATATGGCCTTGTTTCTCTCTCCTGCTAGCACTCTAGCATTCAAAGCAGAACTTCTCGTATCCCGTGCTCGCCGTTGCAGCCCTGTTTTGCATGCATGCCATCGCATGACCTATTTTTCAGGCGGTGCTTGCTTCATCTGAAAGTGAGTGTCAGTTTTTTTTATGGGAGAGAGCGACGGAGAGACAGCGAGAGGAAGGTATCTGTGGAGATAGACGGTGACTGGTGCTGATGGACGTGGAGTGTGTGCGAATGTGTGTTTATACGTGTTCATGGATTCTGTGGAGTGAACGCATATGCTGACACGGTATTGGACACACAGCGTGGTGCTGGGTGGGGTACTAAAGAAACTGGTTTGTGGTGTGTATCGGAGCACCTGGTGAATAAAACATCTGAACAATAGGGGGATGGGAACCGAAAGAGAGAGAGAGAGAGAGAGAGAGAGAGAGAGAGAGAGAGAGAGAACAAGAAATAGACATGAAAAGAGTGTGTGTCTCATAAATAGTGCATTCAGCAATAGAGGAGAGTATTGTTGAGTCAAGGGGAGCAACCCTCCAGTCCTGCAAGAAAAGATACCCTATACTACACAGTAAATAAACACAAGTACAACCCACAGAGACAGTGCGACAGGCTGTGACTAAGTGTTCGTTGAGGGTCTCTAGAAGGGTGGGTGATATGAGTCTGCGTCGTTTGTGTCTGTGCCCTAGACCAGGGACTAATTACATGCAGTGACTGCCAAAATATAATTCTAAAAATCTATTTCCAAAATCTAAAAAAATCTAATAAATTATATATATATATATATATATATATATATATATATATATATATATATATATATATATATATATATATATGAAGAGTTTGGTTCCAAAACGCAATAAATCCATTTGAATTAATTTGAGTAAAAATGTGTTTTCTTTACCAAGAAAGTGGCAAGATGAAAACCACTATTTTCAGTTTCAAACTTTCGCATAGCACTTTTAGGTTATAATAACATAACAAATTCAAATCCAGATTTTGATTTTCAAAGATTTATTATAAAAAACTGATAATTTCTTTCCCCCAAAATGCAATAAATCCATGACAATTATTTTTTTCAAAATGCAATTATTCCATTGAATCAATATAAAAGTTATTATTCATATTGAAACTGTTGAAAATACACAACAAAGTAAGTTTATTAGTATAATAATATTAGTATAATATATATAAGTTTCACAGACAAAAACACTTACTTTGTCAAATTAAGAACACTGTAAAGAAGATTCGCATATTATAGTATTAATTTTATATCACTTGTAGGCCTAAAAGATTTTTTTAAAGATTTTATTCAACCCATAGCCCTGTTGAGCAAGCTCACCACAAGCTATTGATGGGTAAAGGAATAGCAATCAATAGCTCACAATGACCTTGCTCAACCGGGCTATGGGTTGAGTAATGCCAGAGTTCTGCTTCAAGTTTTAAACAATGAATAAAAATCACATTAATTTTTAACACACTGAATTTGTTGTCTTGTGCATACTATACATCCATTGCATTAATATAACATCTGTGTCGGATGATCTTCAAGCAGCAAATGGTATTCGTTTGTGAGTGTGACCTCCCTATTCTTCTGCATATCGCTGTTGTCTCGCCGCTGAACTTTTTTGACGGCGATCAGCTGTAAAATGGCTTGGTCCTGCTCGGTTTTCATTGACTTTGAATAAAACAATTGAAAGTTTTTCAAAAGATCCCCTGGGGTCAATGTGTCAGCGTGACAGAAGTTTGATGCTGTAGTGTGAGAACAAGCAACAGCCGGCATTTTTCCTCCTCCCGAGTGCCTCATCTTCTTAATCTCCTCACGTAATTGATTTGATTTCGATGCCTTACGTTTCTTACCCACCGCAGAAACCACCACAGGTTCATCAATGCCGTCAAAATTATAAATTTTTCTCAATTTTGTTTGTTTGTTGATAGAAAAGTACAGTGTAGATAAGAAAAACTAGGAAGCCGGGTGTATTTAAAGCGCCGCCGTTACTGTTTACAATGCGTGGAATGGTGCGTTGTGATTGGTTTAGCGGATGTATGGCATTCTGCAGAGAAGGGAGAATGGAATTTGTCGCGGTTTGGAAAGAAAGGGAGAAAACATGACAGAAAAGCACGACGAATATCGCATTTTACGTAAAATTTTAAATTGACTTTTCAGTACCGACCAGATACAATACTATTTTTTATAGTATTATTACTATTATTCTATAATTATTATTATAGTATCATTAATCACAAAACAAATATATATATGATCTTATTTCATATAATTTAATTTATGAAATCAAATGAAATTATAATATATATGTTTAAATAAATTATAACATATTAAATGAAAACAATTTAACAGTTAATAATTATTCATTTTTATTAATTATTTTTATATAATCTTAATAATATCATTTCTATTATATAATTTTCTATTCAGATAAAAAAACAAAACAAATATGACAATACCATTCCCTTTATTAGAACATAACACACAGGTAAAAGATCATTAATGACTATAATGACAACTAGAAAGCATGTTTATCCACATCACACATCAAGATATGCAGCCAATAAAAATGGATAATAGCTCTATAATTTTCCGAAAAAGGAATCTGAGAAACCCTAGCAGGAATCTTTTGGAGTATTTGTGAAACTAACCGTGTCTCCAGCGGGACACTGCTGTTGAGAGCCCAACTGTCCTGGAGCTGGACGGATTCAGGGGTGGAGGGTCCATCTGCCAGGGCCGCGGTAGGTGCGTGGCTCTGCAGGTTCCGCCGGCTGGCGTGGTTATTGCGATTGAGGGAATTAGCCGATGACTGGTGGTGGTTGTGCGGGGGAGGCAGAGGAGGTCGAAGTGAGGTCTGACTGTGATGACCGGATGCACCTGAAAGAAAGAGAGAAGAGAGATCAATCACAGAACATCTCTTCCTTTATGTTGCCTCATAGGATGCTGTCTGTGAAATGTTTTCAGACCACAGATTCGGAACATCAAGTTGTTCAGTTTACTTTGATTCAATGCAGCTGTAATCTGTTTACTGTTCTGTAGCCATGCGTGAAATGATTGTAACCCAAAGGAGGAGAGGTGAAATGCTAGACATTTTGCAACTGAGAGAAGGATCAATTATGGATAATAAGATAAGGAGACACAAAAAGAAGACTTTGATAAAATCTATTGCTAGGAGGAAAAATAAAACAAGTCTGGATTTTTATTAAACTGAATTCTCTGATTGAATTAGAATTTATTAGATTGAATTTACCTTCTAGCTCCTGACATGCTTGCTACAAAAAAAAAAAAAAAAAATTTTTTGCTGTGAAATCTTCACTGATTTTTAGAAAGTAAAAGTAAGAATTTTTATATTGTTATTACAGTATATGAGATGAACATTTACTAGAACATTTACTCTGACAATAAATTAAATATGATACATCAGGCTTTTGAGGAATGTTTATTTGTACATCTTTGTACATTGATGATTGACTATAGAGCTTTGATCATAAAAACTATGCATTTGATCATTAAACTAAGCATTTAAATATCATCTTACTAAGACATATTATTAAGAGATGTAGCATGACAACTGATATTTATATGCACTTTATTTAAGTAGTCTGCTATTCTTTTATAAAGATCTCATTTATTTACATTACAAGCTAGCAGAATGTCATCTTACTTTTTGCTAATTTAAATGTCAGCAACTGCACCAAATTGCTTCTTTTTGTTCATTATGGCCCTCTTATTATTGTTATTTATTTTTTTTAAATAGATTTTTTTTCTGACTATTATTTCATGTTCATATGACTATTATTTCATATAACAATCTTTATAATACAAAATAACATAATGTAATGTATAATATAATATAAAAATACAATATAACCTAAATTATGAAACAAAACCTTCATAATTTAGAGACTTTACAATAATAATAAAAACAGCCTGCAGTGTTTTATGATTTAGGCATGGATAGGTGTTCATTTAATTAACTTATGAAAGAAAAATGTGTGATTATTTCAGCCTGTTAACAACTGAGATACATTGGAAGGTAAGATTTTCCACAGCACATAAATGAAAATATTTGCCCCACTTGACAGTCTCTGAACAAATAGTGCAGTCAAGCGTGCCTAGAGGTTTAACAGATGAGTCTCCATTCCTGAGTGTCAAATGTAAAAAATCAATTATCCACATGAACTACCACAAAAGGTCTGGGTTTATTTCTGTCATATGTTCCACCTTTATTTGTTTTTCTTCGACGTAACGGCTGCAAATAACACAGCGAATATGATAATGCGCATTTCACACCCTCCGCCGCACCTCCCGACATCAGCGCATGAGGTAAACGGAAGCAAATTCTTCCAGGAGCCTGTGAAAAGAGGTGAAAGCAGGGGATTCAAAAGTGCCTTTGTGTCCCTTAAGAAGAGGTTCCGAGATGAAAGAGGATTTTAGACCAACGGGAGATCGGCTACGGTCTGAGGGCCAGGGCTGTGTAATCTCTCTACATGCAGTTTGTCAGAGCGCTCTAAAAACGGAGCGCGACAAAACCCGGCCGGGCACAAAGCCCTGCTCTCTCAGCTTACAGCACCAGAGGAACTCTGGAGGAACTCTCCGGCTCCAACAATGGTGCTCAAAACACTGGATTATCGCCTGATGACATGGCCATGAAAACCAGCCAGGCCACTCTCCACACACTGGAACAAAAGCATGGAGGAACTTGTGCTTTTATGGGCTCAAAGCGCTGCCACAACTGAGGCCTCATTCTTTGTTTTTTTCAAGGGGACCTGGCGTATACGGAGGAAATTGATGCGACAGGCGCAGAAGAAGCGCCCTGTGAATGGGAGCCTGTGACAGTGGCCTTCAATGGCCAAATGAAGGAGGGCGCTGGTGGGATTTTCTTCTCGTTCGCATGTGAGAACGGCTCGCCAGGGGTCTCAGTGTGAAGCGCTGCAATCACGGAGGGACAAAGGGCCGCTCCTGCGCCTCCATTATACAGAATGTGGAGCTCATGGTGCACAGCCAGGGAACGGCGCTGAAGTCAGTACAGTAATGCAGAGATTACAGGCGACTACTGATATTAGCACAGAGTTACGGGAAAGAGCTTAAATACAAAATCTCTCAATGTAATGTGCACGTCGTACCCAAGCAGGAGGCAGAAGACAGGGGGTCGTTTAAGACGCCTGTGGAAAAAGATATTGATTGCCAGTGTGTGTAGCTATGAATTTGCTGTCTGGAACTTTCCTCCAACGGATGATATGGCAACTTAATTGAACATAAACAAGTGGACTAGAGGTAGACCAATAGTGGATTCTGCCTAATACATATAACTAAAGAGCGAAACTATATAAATGACAGATTTATAATATGTCGGAGTCCCGGCTTACGGACCTTGTCTGATTCCGTCCCCCTCACTCTCCCACCTCACTTCCTGTCTACTCTATACTATCCTGTTGCAATAAAGGAAAAAACAAAACAAAACAATAATAATTATAATATGTTTTTAAAATGAATGATATGAATGAAAACTTAAGTCTTGTTTTTTCATGTTATTTTATAATAGTATTGTGCAGGGCCGTCGCTAGTGGGGTGAAAGGTGGTGACAATTATAGGGGCCCCCGCAGCCCAGGGGGGCAAAATGCAGCAGTAATACTATATAGGCCCCTATTGTATGAATCATTCTAATATTTATATTAGTTGTATGCCTGAGATTTAAATGAAAACCACAAAAACATGCAATTTGGTTAAATATTTTTTCCAAATATCTGCTTCTCTTACCTCCCTAAAAATGGTTTAGTCCGATCTAAAGTATTTATTAATAATTCAGTCGGTGACAAACATCAGATGGACCCAATAAAATTGTAAGTCCCACCCCAGCTCGTGAACAGAACCAATCAGAGTTGAGGAACCGATCAGGAGAGTTGTTGTATCCCAGTCGATCAAGACGTTCTTAAAGACAGGTTGCATTGTTATTTCGCTGGGAATAAGAAAACTACCGTCTACAGCCAGCCGGGTACTGTTACTCTTCATTATCGGTGCGCACCACAATCGACCGAATGATTACGTGGTCAAAATTCCTGTCTTTTTACAATATTGTAAAAAAAAAAAATTACACGAGTCACGACGCATTGCATTATGCACCTGACCTGCCAGCTGATGATGTATTTATTACATCAAGAAAACATAAATACAACACACTGCACTTGGATGAATACATTTATTAGATTTATTTAATAATATTACCAGTTCCTTATTATCTTTATTAAAAAATAAGACAATAAATGATTTTTATTTTTTTTAAATTTACTGCATTCTTATCAATTTCTAAATGTTTACTTTTTGATTTATGAATTATAACAGACTGATGGAAAAAAAATATTATTTTGCTGTTACTTTTTTAAAATTGGTTTTATTATTATTTAACAATTTCTTGCTTTTTGTTAGTTTTTATTAGTTGTAATTTTTATATAAACATTTAACTTTTAAAATAAAGGTTTTACAACAGCATCACTATCTTCTGTTATATGTGGGCCTCCATGCTCATCTATTTACAGTATATGATATTGGTGGAGGGTGGTGGGGGCCCACATCAATATTTTTTCAGGGGGCCCCGAATCCTCTAGCTACGGCCCTGGTATTGTGTATATTACACATGTTTCAGATTTATATAATTTACCATGCTCTTATGTTTCTTTATATGTAAATGTATTTTTTAAATAAAATTAAATAAATTAAAATAAAATACAATACAAACTTTTGCCATTAACGATAGCACCTATCAGCGCCAATTATTTGGTAAAACCATTATTCTAAACCTAAAGCACTAGGACTAAAAACAGAACAGGACTAAAATCGTTCTTCTTTTCTCGCAATTAAGAAAATAACTAAACTTCACCCTGGATTGAGTTCTGTTAAAAGTAAAATGGCTTTATTTGGGGCTGAGAAAGAATCCTTTTCATGACACAAGGTCACAGATTCTGCTCTGCTGCAGCTCGTTCCCTGTCAAAACTTCCGCTTCAACACAAGCTTCATAAAACCTTGATTTATTGGGACACAAAACAGCTGTGAAGCTATTCTGTCCTCCACTACTGACATCCATTTATTTCCTACCAGCCTCCATCTCTTTTCACAAGGCTGTTTCTCTTTCTCCCTCCGCTTTCCGTTCTTAACCATTTAGCAGTGTTTATGAATAATTGAGTTTTGATTCAGCGAGCGAACGGCGGAGGCAGACAAAATAGTCGACAAGCAACACAGGGAAAGCGACTCTATGTGGGCTCAGAAAAGGCCTATTCGCCTGATTTGAAACTTCCTGCCAGCCTGTCCTTTTCTAAAAAAAAAAGAAAACAAAAAGACACATGTACATTCAAGGCATACAAATGAGAAACTGCTATGAAGATATAGTGCAGAATATAATTTATTTCCAGCTTCCTCTGTCTAGTTACATGAGCGTCGTGCGGAAATCAGGCTAAATAATATAGAAAGTGTGTCTCTTGCCACGCCCCCAGGCACACACACACACACACACACACACACAGAGAGAGAGAGAGAGAGAGAGAGAGAGAGAGAGAGAGATGATATCTACCTAGTTTCAGTTACTTTTACTGAACCAGGAACAAGAGAAGTATCTGTATAATATACTAATTAAAATGTAACAATTAGATTCGGACCATTTTCAAAAATATTTTAGGTCTGCTTTGTCAGGATTATTATTATTTTTAATATTTATAATTTGTTGTCATTTCTATTTATTTAGTATAATTACTTTATTTCTAGTTGTCTTGGCACATTAATTTGGCAAATGAACAATTTTAGCATTGAAAAAATACACCAGCTTTAACTTGAGCTACATCATTAGTAAAAAGAGTGTAAAAAGAAACAGTAAGAGAAAGACAGATGCGATAGAAAGTAAACGGGCCAGAAGAAATGAGATGGTGCTGGTGAGACAGGCGGAGGAATGGAGGAAGAGACATGGGACAACAGCTCTGCATGGCAGCTTCTTGTTTCCAGCGCATGGCAATGGTAAAATTACTGCAGCCAAGCTTTGCTAGGCTATAGGCCATGCCATGACAGGGATTAAAATAAATTGCCCAACATGAGCGGTGGGAACGGTGGAAAAACAATAGGAGTAAAAGCATAAATGTCAATTTGGAATGATAAAAGACACAATCTAAATGTGGCAGGAGGAGCCTGGAGACAGAGCGGGGGTAATTGAGCTCTGTGCTATAGAGTTGAGTGTTTACAAAAAAGAGAGGGAAAGAGAAAGAAAAGGAGAGAGCTATGAGGTGTCATGATTGGTGGCCAACCACCTTCTGTCTTTCATCCATCCTCAGACTAATTCTCCACGCACCAACCGCCGTTTTTTTCTTTCCCTCGCTCGACAGATCTGGCTAGACGGTAGATGACAACCAACAATATTTCAGAGGTCTACTGAGTGGGAGTATGGGAACCTTGTCAACAACATGTTCACACTTTCATTTGAAGGTATGAACTCAGAACATGTGGACACAGAACTAATATATGAAACAGTAATTGCAAAACATATAAAAATAAGTGCGACTGCAGTTCATTTGGAACTGAGCACTACACAGTTACAGCACACACTGCGTTTGGAGCTGAGCCAAAAACATTGCCCTACTGCAGTGGTTCTCAAAGTGGGGGGCGCGCCCTCCGGGGGGTGTTGGGCACACAGGTACTGCAAGGGCGGGGGCCCGGCAGATCAGCAAAAAAAAAACAAGGAAAGAAAACAGCCGTTGCAACGGCATTCAAGTGCGTGAATAGAGCTTGGCGCTCTGCCTTTAAAAAGCGCCACTGAACGCCAATTCCACTGAATCGCTCTTCTTCAGACCATTGGATTGTCACCGTCTGAACAAGCCCAGCAGAAGTTCCTCTCCATAGAAAAGCACCTCTTCAGCAGACCCCATCACAAGCTGTAGATTTTTTAAAGGTTTAATGGGGGGCGGTGACCAAAATATTTGAGAACCTCTGCCATACTGTCATGTTATGATGCAACTAATGTATTTTCCTGGAAATTCAAACAAAAATGGTTTATACTCTGCCATTCAAAAGTTTGGGATCAATAAGATTTTTTTTTATTCAGAAAAGATGCATTAAACTAATCAAAAATGTTACAAAAGATTTATTTTTTCATATTTCAAATAAATGCGGTCTCTTTAATCTTTCTATTCGTCAAAGAATCCTTTATCAAAAAATGAATCATGGTTTCCACAAAAATATAAAGCAGCACAACAGTTTTCAACATTGCTAATAATAAGAAATGTTTCTTGAGCATCAAATCAGCATATAAGAATGATTTCTGAAGGATCATGTGACAACTTTAGACTGGGGTAATGATGCTGAAAAACCAGCTTTGACCTCAGGAATAAATTATATTTTAATATATTAAAATAGAAAACAGTTAATTTATAATATTTTACAGTATTACAGTTATTGCTGTATTTTTTGATCAAATAAATGCAGCATTGGTGAGCATACAGTTAGACGTCAAAAATCTCAAAAAACATTAAACAATCTTATGACCCCAAATCTTTGAACAATAGTCTTTATCCAGTCCCTCCAGGATTTCGCGATTTTTTGTGTGATTTTTGCGATCAAAATGACTGATTTTGTGGTGGTAATTTCCAGAAATTTGTGAAAAAATTTGCGATTTTTATATTTTATAATTAGGACATCACATTTACCATAGTATTATGTCAGATGCACAATAGTCATACATGACACAAATCACAAACAAAATGCATAAAGCTTGTTTATTTTGGTCTAATCAAATTCTCATCAAATGAAAAACTTTTGAAACAACCTATGGGCAATTTTTTTACCTGACTTATGTAAATATTAACAGCAGGTGTAGTAATTTATACTGTAGAACTGTGTGTAAATCCTGAGTTGAGGGGTCCAGAGCTGCAGAAGGCAACCAGTTACTTATAGTGCGGCGTTTTGCATGGCGTCCCCACTGTGTATAGCTTCGCAATACGAAGTGACCGTTCGAAAGGGAACTACTCGGTTAGAGTAGGGAACGAGTATTGCGCAGCCGGCCACACTAACCTGGCAAGTTGTCGCTTCAGTTGTTAAACCTGCTAAAACGGCGTTTTTCAGGGAATAATCAGAGCTCTGGAATAATATAGACTAAGGCCGCGCCCCCTTGGCGGGCTCTGACAAGTAATGTCGTGATGCTAACTCATTGGCGCACACGTCAGAGGCGCCCGCGCCATTGGATGTGCAGTTGCCGCAGCACAGCCAATGAGTGAGCCAGACACTGTGCTAGCTGTGCAGCTGCAAAATGCGTTTTACATTACAGGCTTCAGTAAATCGAGGAAAAGGAGTTTCCCCTTTTCCCGCAACATCTGTATCCACGTAAAAATGCATTGAAACTTTAATTAAACTAGAGATATTTCAATTGGGTGATTTATAATTTAATGTTTTGTGAGGTCTTTTTCATTTTTGTGATTATTTTGCGGTTAAATTAGGAATTATGCAGGATCGCAAAAAAATGCGACAATTTGTTGATTTTGCGTTGTATTCAGCGATCGCGGAATCGCGAAAAACTGGAGGGACTGTTTATCAAATTACACTGTGGTAATGATTCTGTTCATATTGTACAAATGACAGGAACTTCATCTCATTTAATTACTTTTCTTTTTATATTTGAAAGTTGATGGACACAAAAACCAAAAACATACAATTATTTTGAATTATCAGTCAGGCTCATGCCTGTAAAAAAATATCTGTATAAAACCATGTAAAAATGTATATGTGCAATATAAAATCTTATCATTATTCAACACGTAAAAAAATCAACACAATAAAAGCAAAATGATAAAACTGCTAAATTGTGACGGGACGAGCATCATGACCGTGACCGTACATTAGTTTGACAAGCATAAACAACGAAACTTACTTTGTGCCTGTCAATACCCTTCAATAACAAGTTCCTTCAATGTTCCAACACTTTCTGACCAATTCATTATTCATTTTAAATACAATACACTGTCTTGACATATCAAGCGGTTTTATTCTCAATAAAAGTCAAATCTGCATGCAGAGACATACAGTGAGATCAGCTGATGTCTCCCTCCTGTGTTATTAAAGAACTGAGAATCCAGAATGGACAGAAATAGCTCAGTGCTGGACACCAGCTGGCCTTTTCCCTTCTTCTCCATCTTAGCTCTAGGATTTAAAGCTGAAATGTGTCCTTTTTAGAAACTGAAATACGTTCTCCTATTCCAGTTTAATTAACAGCTATAATATACATTTTGTAGTTAAAGGAACACTCCACCGTTTTTTGAAATAGGGCTTATTCACCTTCTTTCCTACATTTAGATAGGTGGGCAAATGCATTTTTGTCTCAGTGCATGCATTGTTTTTGTTTGACAGGGTTGGCGCTAGCTTAGCTTAGCATAATGAATGGAATCCTTTGTTGCCAGCTAGCATTTCCTGAGTAAAAGTAAAAAAAAAAAAAAAAAAACACCTAATTACTTCTTGTGGCCTGCGTATTCACAACAAGTACAAATAGCGATGCAGATTAACACTAGGCGATTTCCTAGGCATATATTGACTTGGGACTATATTAGGGGGAAGCACAGTAACAGCAAGTAGCAGTGCTTCGCCTGTGCTTCCCCCTAATATAGTCCTTAATATATAAGTCAATATCTCAGGACATGCTAGCTGGCAACAAAGGATTCCATTCATTATGCTAAGCTAAGCTAGACACTGCACTGAGACAAAAATGCATTTGCCCACCTATCTAAATGTAGGAAAGAAGGTGAATAAGCCCTATTTCAAAAAACGGTGGAGTGTTCCTTTAAAGGGATAGTTTAAATCTAATTTTGTCATCATTTACTCACCCTCAACTCATTCTAAACCTGAACCTGTACCTTTTTTTTAATATTGCATATATACATACATACATAATACATATATATTGTTTTGTTTTTTGTCAATGGTCACCAAAACTGTTTAGTTAGCAACATTGTTCAAAATATCTTCATTTTTGGGTGAACAGTCCATTTAATTTCCCCCAAAAGTGTCAAAACTATTGTCAATATCATATTCATTATCGCTATCCAATTAAGCCTAACACTGTAGCTTAGCCAATGGTGTGGTTTGGGGTGGAGACATCTTTCAGCCTGACCAATGACTGATGGAGGAACTGTTCAGAGAAACTGTTTAAAAACAGTCATTCTTTTTTTACTCATTTAAAAAAAAAAAATAATTAAAAGTGAGTGTAAGAGAGAAAGAAAGTTAATCGCTATTCAGAACACATTGTTTGGTCAGTCTCAGACACTTGCCTCCACTAATTAGGGAGTAATAACATCCTACTCTGATTACAAATGTCACCCAAACGCATCCTCAACACGTTCACGAATGCATCACAATTACATTCATTATACCACTAATGTTTAGGTCGCCTAATATACAATTTATTCAGATGCTTGACTGACACAAATGAAACCGTTTTATTTGTCTCACAGCCGAGAAAGGAGAACTCAAACATTCAAGTCATAACACAAACCTCCACCAATTTCCTTATTATAATTTTTTTTTCCCACAGTCAAGACACTCCAGAAATAGCAAAAAAAAAGCACAACACAGAAACCACATATGAATAATTTATCTGCGGCATTAGCACGCTAAGAGCAAAGCTCTTTCCAGGAGTAGCGAGCGTCGAGCCGCACGGAGGGCTGAAAACTGGGTGAACAGGATGACTCGACAGGGAGAGGATGATAGAGAAAGGAAGGACAGAGGAAAGAAACTGGCGGAGGAGGGAGCGGCTGAGGGAGAGAGGGAAGGGAAAAAGAGCAAGTGAACTGACAAGACAGGTCTCCCAGACGCAGGTTAAGCTCTGTTCCCGAGCACACCTCGCCCGTGTGGATGACACCTCTGAGACTGAGAGGCTTGAGCACGACCCGTCTCACTGCAGCATAATCACACACACACACACACACGCACACCGAGGACAAGAACATCAGTGCATACCAATGACTCTTGCTTCAGGGATGGGAGTGAGCATTGCTGCCATCTCAGACCTGTGCGTTGAACAGCTTGCCATGGTCGTGCTGATACAACATATCAGTATTGACCAATATCAGGTTTTTTATATACAGTATATCAGTATTAGGCCTAGACAGAAACTTTTATGCCTTATTTATTTATTCATTTCACTCCTTTTCAGTGCAAGGTATAAAAATGAAAAAATGATTAATCTGTACCATTGAACATTATGCATCATAGAAATTTTGCCAGATACAATAGCATTTTTTATTACAGCCAATTCATTATAATATAATTATTAATATTAACAACTAGTATGACGGATATTGCGCATCAAAACCACATTTACATGCATATATGAAAGTTAAATAAAATAAAATATATTAAATCTTTTATTTTATTATGCACACAGTATATTTGATATATTTGCTTGAATTTTGCATGATTAAAAAAAACAAAACAATTTTTTTAACAACCAGGAATATATTTGATTTAACTTAAATATGCAAAAAAAAAAGTTGTTTTGATGTGCAACCATCATACTAGTTAATAATATTAATAATTATATAATAATTAAAAAGCTAATTTATTTGCCAAAATTTCTATATTGTTGCATAACATACAAGAGAAAATAATAAAGTAATTTATAAACCTGTTTTTTTGTTTGTTTTTGTTTTTTACACAAATCAACCATCATACTAGTTATCATCTAAAACATGAAAAAAAAAAATCAGCTATCATATCTGCCAAATGAACATAAAAAAAAAAAAGTCAGCATAGAGATAATGCCGTTTCCTGTACTCATGACGAATTGTGATAATTCACACATTCTTAGAGCTGACCGTGATTTAAGTTTTCAGAGGAGGAATAAAACAGTTCTGCATGATCACCTGTATATTAAATATCTGCAAGTGTTTCACATGCACACAGGAGTAATGTGACTGTCTGGTGTCATGTAATGAACCTTCATTATGAAAGGATTACTGAATATAAAATGCAAACATCTGTGGTAAATAATCCCACCTTTCTTAAACAAAGATAGGCCTGTAATTTCACTTCTCTAAAATGATGACCCATTTCAGAAGCCGCTGCAGATAAGATATGATCCGTATTATTTCTTCTATGCTGACTGATAAAAAAAAAATGACTGATATAAATATCAAAGGTTTTTCTCATTCTGCATGTTTTCAAAGAGTGTTGAAAGACTCATAGTTAATTAACACTCTTAACTTAAAAAGGTGTCAAAGCTTGATGTTAATATATTTGTACTGGAATCACCACAGCCTTCATAATTCAATTAAACAGATACTTGTTTGTTTGCTAGGTTGTGTAGAACACAATATATCTTTCCCATGATCCTGCATCAGGTTTCATTATGTATGAACAAGAGAAAGCAGTGAAAAAAATATTTTTCAATCTGATTCAATAAATTATACAATTTAATAAAAGATTTTCTGTGTAGAAATAAATAAAAAATGCCTAATGTTGTCATACTCATGTGGTGAATAATTACAATCTCACGCTATTTGATTAATTGCCCAGATGTAACAATTATTTGAATATAATTATAAAGCATTATTCTAAAAATCCAGTTGCTCTGATCATGCCAGTGAAGTATCTACTTAATGTATCACAACAGATTAGAGTACAATAGGTTAAGCACACACAGGAAAAAAGGTTTTGAATGTAAAATGTGTATATACCGTTACTACTGAGCAAAAAGAATCTCTAATTAAAACCCACTAGGTATAAAAAAAAAACACACACACACACACACATATATATATATATATATATATATATATATATATATATATATTAATTACATGCATTTATGTGGTATGATAATAAACAAAACAAAACAAAACACAAAAAGGGGGGGGGGGGGGCTAAAAAAACATTGCATTAGTGTGAAATGATGTACCGTTTCTCACACAAACATGCATAGAAAAACAATAATACAACATATCAGTATTGAACAATATCAGGGGTTTTTTAAATATCAGTATTAGACAGAGACTTTTATGGCTTATTTATTTATTGCTAGGTATAAAGATTAAACAAATTATTCATCTCTGTACCATTGAACATTATGCATCATACAAATTTTGGCAGATACAATAGCATTTGTATTACAGCCAATTCATTATTATCTATTTATTAATATTAACAACCAGTATGATGGTTGCACATCAAAATCACTTTTTCGTGCATATATATGTAAGATAAATATATGCATGATTATTGCATTCCATGTGGTATTATAATATAATAAATAAACAATAATGGGGGGCAAGAAAAACAAAAACAACAACAACATTGCATTATTGTGAAATGATGTGCACATTTCACTGTGGGTAAAAAAAATAAAACCACACACCAGAAACACAGACCTTTGGAAACTACAATACTAAATCTATTATAGGTGTCTGCATGAATGATGTGTTATGTTTTAAACAAATTACTTTGAATGCACAGGTAAGAAATAAGAAAAATATAATTAATAAGGTAAATAAGTATTAATAATCTGAAATGTAGAAATGTATTTAAATAAAGCTTTAAAGCATATCTCTCTCTCTCTCACACACACACACACTTTTTCACATTTAAGTTAAGAAACAGATTTCACAAAAGTCAAGGACATTTTTTGTTGTTTTTTGGAGGCAAAAAAAAAATACATTACTAATAATAGATTTAGCATATTAATACAAAAGAAATATTTTAGGCAAAAATGACAAAAAGGTTATCAGAGAAATCAGTAGGATCTCTTTCATCCAAGGTTAACAATTCAAGCAGCATTGTGTTTTAGGTCAAGAGGTTACGGAAAACAGGAGGATTGTCAGTACAAGCGTATGGAGAGAAAAGAGAAAGCGCTAAAGAGAGAGATTGGGAGAGAGAGCAAAAGCGCTGTTGCGAGCCGAGGGTGTCGGGCTAGAATCGTCTCAGATCTCTTTCCCCTGACAGACTACTGACTGCACTCAAACACAACACCCGTTTACATGAACACACACCTGTGCCAAATGCCCATGCTTTTTACAATAGTGCATATTACAAAATGTTGTTGACAAAATGTCAAAATTTTGACAAAAATATATTGACAAAATGTCAAATTTATTTGTAATCTATTATTGATATATTTGTTATTTATATTTTTAAAACTGTTGGATGAGTGTAAATTATAATATGAACCAAGCGCTTAAATATTTGTGATCAAAATAAGCAAAGAGTTCACCTGACCCGTGGCTCTCAGCTGAACGGTTCTGACCAAAAAAAAAAAAAAAAAAAAAAATTGGTTGTGTTCTGATAGGCTCTCTAACTGCAGGGGGAAACAATGCTGAATGCAAATGCAAACACAGAAGGGTTGTGTGCCCTCATCCTTTAAAAAAAGAGCAACAACTGTGCAAGGTAATAAAAGATATGACCGAGACTGGACTTGTAACGAGAATAACACTGTTTGTGCTGAACACAATGTGTTTGTACAATTAATTATTAGCTGCAGGGAATATGAAACCTTTGAAATCGAACAGACATTTAGAAATAATTTTTGTGTTTTTATAATATTATAAATTTGTCCATCCAGCATTGGCAGTGTTAATCATATTGTGTACAGTTATATGAATAATTTTAATTTTAGGTAAATTAATTTACGTTTACTCTTGTAATTAGTCCCTGGGTCAGTTGTGCATGGACAATCATTTTATTTTGAAAGAGAAATGTTTTTCATATTTCAAAATGTAAAAAAAATTCTCAGCCTCACCAAAATCAATACTGTGTGATAATACCATTGCTTAGTTTTCATTTACCAGTACAATCCCTTTTGATAAAGTCAAGTTTTGCATTATTTCTGGTTCTGTTTTAGTTGGAAATACATTCCATAATAGAAGTTAAATGTATTATGAACACAGTTTTAGCTTGCCTTTAAAGAACAGGATAATAATAACCCTAATCTAATTTACCTAAAATCTGGGTTATGGCAACGGGAAAGCCTTGTACAGGACGGTTCAGTGTCGTATGTTGCTTTTGATGATGATGACAGGGTGCTGGATAAGATGGAGAATGCGGCAGCGCAGTGAGACGCTCTTACCGATGGTGGGGGGCTGTGCACGGAGCAGGTAGGAGTTGGGGGAGAACTCGTCGTCAGGAGGGGGGTCCAGTATGGCATGGGATGAGCCGTTGTCCAAAAGGGGCATCTGACACTCCCTGATGGAGATGGCGGCCTGGTGCAGGGGGGCGGATGGGGGAGGAGGGGCTGGGGGAAGCAGACTGGATGAAGGCGTGGGAGGGAGGGGGCGACCTGAAGGGGACACATACACACACACACACACACAGTGGGAAAAGTGTGTTACTTTATGGAGTGAAGTTGGTGCTGTTTGATGAAATTACAACAAACTAAATTGAATCACAACCTTTATTTTTTCCTCCATTTCACAGTTATATTTTATGAGACAAAATAATTTATCCATGACTGCTGGCAGCCTTTTGAAATATGTGTGTGTGTGTGTGTGTGTGTGTGTGTGTGTATCAATCGCTGAAAGACGCTACAAACAGACATTAGCTACGTTTCCATCCAAAGTTGTGAATTTACCTTGTACACAAAATTGGAATATCGAATAAAACACTTTCTCCTTCCAGTGAGCCGAAAAGAACAAAATTGTCACTTCCTGATAAACTGGCGTTTAATATCACTAAGAAAAATGCTGCAGTAGGAAAAGCCACTGTAAAAAATAATTTCATATATAATAAATTATTTGCGCTTCAGAGCACACAGATGAAACGCAATAAAGTTATCTTGCTTTGGAGGCAGATGCTGCTGTCCAGTTCTGGGAGGTTATTATACTGAACCTCTTTGATGGCATTTCAGAACAACCAAAACAACATTTCAGATGCTGTGCAACGAGATCGGTCCGCTGGTTTGTCCATATGTCGTCCCATCGCAAAGTCACATGTCTTCTTTGATGTGCATTGAGGAATTTATTCTGTAAATATGTTCCATAAATGTAGTTTATGTGCATGTTTTCATATAGAATAAAAATGTATCTGACTCTTCCGTTTCTTATGTGCATTTTTTAGAATTTATGCGCATTTTGCTGTTTCCATCCAGTGTTTTTTTTAGGAGATATCCCAAAATGCGCATAAAAATAGATGGATGGAAACATAGCTATTGGAGCTCGAGGAGACTGAGAATATTGAGAAAGAAGGGCATGTAACCTTTTGAATAAAATAATTAGTTTCAATTCAAAACCCAATTTTTATAATTCCTCTTATTTATTTATTTATTTAAAAAAGGGAGTAGGAAACAAATGAGAGCAGGACTGTACAGTATGTGCAGCATAAATCCAACAACACTGATTTTAGATGGCAACACTCTGATTCTAAACTGTCCCCAAAGACAATTTCTTTCACATATGTTTGTTCTGTGGATTTTCAATCTCTTCACAAAGTAAACTCTGACACGAGTTCTACAAAAAGGAGACAGGCAGACAAAAGAAAACATAAATGAAAACTCAGAAATGGAGCATTGAAATACAAGATTCTACAGCAGCTTGTAGAATCAATACACATTGAAAAGAGAGAATTGTGAAGCATTGAGACACTCTAAAAAACCTTCAACTCTAAAAACCCTGATCTGAAAGGAGGTCAGCTTTGATGTGGCTTTTAAATTAATGAACAGGCTACATACAGATAGAACATATGGACGTATGTACTGTAGCTATGCAGTAGGGATTTGCAATGTAAGGTTAGGGTTATCTTGAAAATCTTGAAAAATGTTACAATATTTATATATTCGCACTTCATTGGCTTAAAAGATTTTTTTTTTCATTAAGAGGAAGCATTTAAACCAAACAAACACTGTAGCCAAGTAGATTTTGCATTTAAAATCAATTTAAAATACAAAAAAAAATAAAAAATAAGAGTAACCAAGCCACGTTTTCTTGGTTTTTATAACTAAATTAATCAAAAAATATATTTAATATTTTCACTATTTTAATAACTATTTTAATATATAGAATTTAAATTGAACACACTGTAATAATTGGCAACACTTAAGTACAAAAACAACACTTTTTTTTTTTTTTTTTGCAAAGATCTCTGAATCGATCAACTAAAAACATATCAACTCTAACACTGTTTTTATTAGGTAACAGCTGAGATGCTATTAATAGTCATCTTACCTAGACATATTGTAAAACTAGTCTAATGTCACCCTCCAAGAAGATTAATGGCCAAATAAAAAAAAAACAATAAAAATATGATGGTTAATTTTATACAAAATTGTTGTGAATATATTATGAATCTTCAATAGGATGACGACATCAAGCTGTAAAATGCTGCAGTGGTTTTCTCATTTGGATGGCCATGGTGATGACACAACAAGCAGAGAAAGGGATTCAGATATGATCAAACCATCAAGCACATGCTGAGTTTGTGATTGGGAGCAAGGCCAGCTGATATATTCTGGACATTTTACCACCCCATGCTATCTGCACTCGTGTGCAGCCAACGGTCAAAAGAACTGCTATGCTGGGGTGGAACTGTGTCATCGGGGCTCTCCATGTCATGTCTACAGTGACTAATTTAATCAATTCCTCTCTCTGTGTCTATGACAGCATTCAGCCCTGCTGTGGACAAAACACACACACAGACACACACACACACAGACACGCATGCACACGTTGTGTTCTCATGTTTTATGGGGACTTTCATAGACATAATTTTTATACTGTACAAACTGTATAGGCCTTATGCGCCAGAGAAACGAGGGCGCAGCCATCTTTATAATATTGTCTTTGAACTTTTGTTTTTGCGGTCGCTCTGTATATTTCTATGGCATTGCTGTCCAGGAGTAATTAGCTTTTGAAGTGGATTTACTCAATGTAAAGTCAGTAGACCGGGAAGATTTTAAAACAAGCCGTTCATTCATAAATAAATACGCAAGATCGCTGTGAAAATACAGACCGGAAGACAAAAGACAACGAGCGCAGCGCTGAAAAGGGGCGGGGCTACATAAGGTCTATAATCTATCCCCTATACCAGGGGTGCCCAACCCTGCTCCTGCCGATCGACTGTCCTGCACAGTTCATCTCCAACCCTAATCAAACACACCTGCCTTTAATTTTCAAGCGATCCTGAAGACGCTAATTGGTTGCTTCAGGTGTGTTTGATTAGGGTTGGAGATAAACTGTGCAGGACAGTCGATCGGCAGGACCAGGGTTGGGCACCCCTGCCCTACACTAACCCTACACCTAAACCTTCCCATCACTGAAAACGTTCTGCATTTTTACATTTTCAAAAAACTTCACTTAGTGTGATTTATAAGCTGTTTCCCTCATGAGGACCAAAACATTTCCCCACAAGGACAAGGATTCCGGATATTGCCATCTTTGTGGACACGCACACACACACACACACACACACACACATACACACACTCCAAATGTAGCCTAATGGCTCTCATTCACAACTAATTATGAGCAAGTGTTCTTTCTTACTGCTGTGTAAATGTCCTTGGATAGAAAAAAAGGGCCATTTGTTCTTACCCTATTTATAGTATTTGTGAATGTGGACTTAATACAGGAATTCCTACACTTTTTTTGTCAAATAACCCCTTTAACCTAAAATATTTTTTTGAAATTTAAGTTAATATTTATCACGTTCACAGTTCCCTTGTGTCGTTTAATGGTCACACTGACATGCAGGTAAACACAAATATAATTACTTTTTATTTCATAAATTTTTTTCTTATTTTAAAACCATTTATTTCATTCCACATTGTTTTGAGTAATTATTTATTATCCAAAACCTGGCTTAATAAATAGAATAATTTTTACAGAAATAATAATAAGCGATTATGTCAAACTACACAATAAGTTTCCATTCCATTCTTTAAATGAGACTTTTATATCAGGACTGTTAAATCAACCTGACATTTTTGCCTTCATGCCCAAAAAATATCAAATGAATTTTAATTAAGGTATTACATTATACCAAGTTATAATATATTAAAAAGATAGTATGTTTATACACTTAAAGGTTTGTATGTATCTGAATTGCATTGTTTTATGTATTTTTAAATGAACAGATGCAGGCAAAAAATGTGCGTCATACAATTAACTCAGTGTTAACTCGCGTGTTAAGTGTTAACTCAGTGATGAATCACGATTTCTACACGAAAACTTATCTGTCCGCATACCCGGTCACAGTGATTTTGCTAAGTAAGACATGTTCCGGGATCAATGTATTTTGATCAGCAGGAAATGAATAACAATGATGTAGAAGCACCAAACCCTGGTTGTTAAACTTGACATAAACTTCTGTCAAATCGGATTGGTTTATTGGAATGTTGTTCCAGCATCAACAAAGATGTTGATCCAGAAACATGTTGCACTTTGTGAAATCATGTTCACCGCGTATACGCCTTGTCCCACTGTTATTATGATTTAACATCCTTTTTCAGATGAGTGGATGAGAAAGAGAAAATCTGCAGTGGCACTTTATTGTCTACCATCAAAGGAGGAAAGATGGGAGAGGACGCAGTCCAACTGTGGGAAAAAGAGTGACAAATCACACCGCAACAAGCGCAATTTATCACTCACCACACTCCTTTATCTGTCGGGTACACAGAGCAGACACCTGTGGCAGACCAGGAGACAACAGCACACACACACAAGAGCTGCAAACCACACACTCTCTCACACACACACACACACACACAGGCGATCTTGTTGCCTTTCGCTGTCCTCTGTGAGTGTGAGTTGGCAGGTCTTCAAACTGGAGTGCAGCCGTTAGCTCTGTTTCAGGACTGATCCTCTCAGGCAAACACAGTGTAACTCGTGCACAATCCCTCTAACTCATTCTCCCTTTTTCAATCTCTTTCTTCTAAACCTTTTCCTCTGTTACGTTCTCTCTCGCATTCCCTCTTGATCTGCTGCATCTGCGTTCACAATAGTTTGGTCAGTGACATTTGTGAAGATTTATCATATCGGTGTCCAACATGACAAACAAAGGCAAAAGAGGATCATGGGCACAGAGGGGGGGAGGGGGAGCGTCTGTGTCGCCCCGCACAAAATGGGGGGAATCATAAGTCATGCAACACATGAGGCCGCCAAACAAAACAAATTTTATTGCCAAGATTATCTCGCAGAACACAATTAAAGCCTTCAAACTTCCAAAATAACTACAATTATCAACTCAAATCAACAAGATCTAACACAATTCTATAACTCGAATTGGTCAGGTTAATCACAATAAGCTTAATAATGCCATTTTGCGAATAAACTTTGAATGCAGCTCTAAAGTCACAGAAAAGAACACAAAATGACTGACTCACAATATAATTATGTTATGGAATGGGATCTGTGTTAGACAGGATATAGAGGAACCACTTATTTATTGGAGGTTAATGTTTTATAGCTCAAAATAATTAATTGAGGTCAACTTTATTTTTCATATAGTTTGCACAAACTTTATCTCAGACTTTAAAATCCCTAAACATTGGTTTAAAAAATAATCGTACAAAATTCAAATCCCAACACATATTGTTTTGGTGCACCTGCTTTCTTGAAGGGATAGTTCAACCAAAAATGAAAATTCTATCATAATTTACCCTCACGTCGTTCTAAACCTTTCTTACTTCTGTAAAACAAAGCTATCTATCATAAAGCTGATCTTTATGTGCTTTCATTGCTGTCTAAGCAAACCAATTCAGATACTGTATTATAAACATCCCATTTCTGATTTTTTCCCCTAAAGTTATAAAAAGAAAGTGTAAATGTAGGTGGAAGAAGAAAACGGGAATGATGGGTGAACAGCAAATTTGGCTTTGAACATACATAAAGAAAGCACCGTATCTAAACTATAAATGTTCAAAATTGGTAAAGGTAGCGCAGTAGAAAACTGCTGTGACTGACTGTCTGAATGTCAGTGGTGGCAAACACACTGGCCAGCTGGAGTATCACAGTCAGCAGGTTTTTCAGCAGGACTGAATCATTTTTGGGTAACCTCTTCAGAAGTGCAGTAGTTCCCATGGTGACTGGGCACCTGTGGTTTGTAGATAAATCTGAGGGAAATGGAGTGGGCCACAGTAAGTTCCCTTGATAACACCCGTAAGCGATAAGTTCAAAGCAGCACGATGCTTCAGCGTCATGGATGGTTTTGTGAAGTTGTTTGTGGGAATAATTATGGAGACGTTAAACTTGAGAAGAATATCTAGGGAAAAATGAACCGCTTATGCCAAACACACTCAAAAATATCAAGAGCTGTGCAGGTGTATGCAAGGATTTCTCTTTTCTTTTATAGCTTGGTTGAAAACAGGTGTGGGAGCTACCTTTTCATCTCACCGTCTGTCTCGACCCATCTGTGTTTCCTCATTTCTCTCTCAGTCTGTTTGCTTACAGTGATTCTCCATTTCAGTGTTGTGGGATGCTGTAGAGCTGTTGACTGCCCAAAGTCTGTTTTCTGTGTAATAAATCTCAGCCTTGAACAACAGCAGAGTAAGTTCTGTGTGGTAACCTTGGCATTGATTTCAATGATCGAAACATTCATAAAAGGCCCTTATCAATACAGTCAAACTCCCAGCAAATCCTTTAATCCTTGAAAACTATAATGGCCAAACATCATGAAACATTAGGGCTGGGTAAAAAATATCGATTTCTCGATTTTAATCGATTCTCATTTTTACGAAACAATATCGATTCATAAATCCCAAGAATCGATTAGTCATCCTGTTTTCAGTTGATGAATGAATAGATCATTGTTGCGCGCACCCCATCCAATAAATCGCAATAATCTTTGTGCTTTGTTAATAGTGCAAAGACGTTAGTAAACAATGTCACGTAACGTCACATTTACCTCAGAAAAAACACATCCAGTGACCATAAACTTTTCTAGCTGACTAACGAGTCAGCTAGAAAAGTTAACTCTAGAGAGGAGCATTTTGTTAAATATATGCACCATATTATATATTCATTATAATTTTTAATGTTCTTCAATATTTAATGCATGTTTGAATAAATCTAGAAAGTTTTTTATGACAGCCATCATTTAAAATTGTATATAATTTCATATAACTTTATTATTATAAAAATAAATAAGTGTATTTTAAGTGTTTGTATACAAATCAGTTCATTTTTACCTTCAATATTATAGTAGGCTAATGAAGTTTTCCTTGAGAAAATTTGCAATGTATTGTACCTTATAGCCAAAATAATCGATATTGAATCGAATCGAATCGTAATCGAAATCGAATCGAATTGCAAGCTTGTGAATCGAAATCGAATCGAATTGTGAAATTTGTGTCAATACCCAGCCCTAATGAAACATCATTAAAATTTCAGCATCTATGAACACAAAAGCTCTTTTAAAGTCAGCCAACATCAAGTCAAGTCCAACTGTATATTTAATAAACATTTTTTTGCTGTAATTTAAGTAAAGGTAGTAAGAGAACTGACTGGAAATGACAGATTTGAACTCGTCTGTATATATACACGAGACACTGTGCAATATGTCGCTGCAAATGCATGACACACCAGGCTGCGTATCTAACAGATGCACTCTAACAATATGTGATAGTTGGTAATAATGTGATATGACACTGATGTCACTGAGATTTGACCCTTTCTCTTTAAAGCCCCTGGGGACAGATTGCTAGAAGGGAGGGGCTCTCTATTTTTGGGAAAGGTGCAACAGTTTGGGGGCACATGGGACAGCTCAAAAACCTAGAGAGCTGCCTACGGAGACAGTATTTTAAGGCATTATAGGTACGCTTCTGACAGTGCACACATTTCACAAGTTCACACTTACATACAATTAGAGGGAGTAAAGTTTAATGCGTAATTGGCATGCTGTCTGGGGAGAGGGCTCCGAGCTCGGAGTTCGGCCCGAACCCAGAGTATGTAAATGGGAGAAGGGGTGCTAAAACTGTCAACGAATTGAGGTGAGACTGCTGAATATATATATACACCTCTTACCGTTGATTGCTGAGTGCTCTCCACTCGTGTTAATTATCTGAACGTGCTTCTCCCGACCTTTGTTAATAAAACATCATTTAAAGACTCAGTTCTTGTTTTCTGCCATGTTGAGGAAATTATGGTGCTCTCACTTTACCCAACTACTAGCAGACTAGCGCTCAAAAGATTGCCGTTAGTAGGATTTTTTTATGTTTTTGAATAAAGTCTCTTATGGTCACTTTCAAGGATGCATTTATTTGATCCAAAATACAAAAAAAAAAAACAGTAATGTTGTGTAATATTATTATAATTTAAAATAACTGTTTATTATAATTTTAAAATATAATTTATTCCTTTTTTCAGGATTCAACAAACAGTAGGGCCCTATGATTACTACGAACACTAATATTATTAATAATAATTAAAACATAAGATTAAAAGATAAATTAAATTAAAGTTTTATGCCTTAATTCTGTTGCCAGAAAAATGTAAATACAACACAGACTTTCTATAGATATCTATGAGATATTTCATAGAATTGATTCTTAAATCATTGATTTAAAATTTTTAATTAAACCATTAAAATGAAATCCAGAAAACTTAAAACAGAAAACACAGAATTTGGTAAAAAAAAAAAAAAAAAAAAGGAATTTGAGGGGAAAAAAATATTTTACAATGCCCTAAACATGCAATTTGTTTTATTTATTTATTATAATTTATTGTTAAATTGTATAAGTTTCATGATTTCAAATAATTAGACATGCTTTTTGAAAACTAAAAATTTATTTAACCATTAAAATGGGAGTCCAAAACATTTAAAACGGAAAAAAACTGAATCCAGAAAAATTTAAACGGAAAAAACGGAATTTGGGAAAAAATAAAATGGATTTCATAGGGCCCTACAAACAGCATGCAGAATGGGCTTGTGTTTGATTTAGCACTAATCACTGAAAAAAGATGACTAAAAAATGGATGAGACTGTGGTTGGAGAAACACAGTTGAATTTGTTTTTGCTCCCTCTTGCCATATCTCTATCCTCCTCGCACACTCTTTCCTCTCGCAATTTTATTGGTTGTTGTTCATCGTTGCTCTCCGATTTATTGAAGGTGTGCACCTGAAGCCATGTCAATCAGATTTCAAACATGTCAAACTGGCTGAGATGTGGGGCTTTGCATCTATATGCCATTTTAGTCTTTTGGTCAGGCTAGTCACAAACATCACAGTAAGGAGGCATATCAAGTAAGGATTTCATGGTGAGGAAATTTTATTACAGATAACATTGGAATGATAAGTGATAAGTGATATCTGACTCCTGATGCACTGTGCTGCGACGCTGCAGCTAGTGCTGTATCTGTATGGAGCATAGCAGATGCTTTCAGTTTATAACTGTAGCATGGAGATTGTGGCAAAGATTGTTTAAAAAAAACCAGACTCAGCTGGGGGAGCCCATCCTCCTCTGGCAAACCACAAATAACAATAAACTGTATGGTATGGTATGTATAATACTTTTTGTCTTTAATGAATAAATTGTTTAATATGTTAACAAGATATATTCACTGATTTAAAGTCTTATAAGCCAATCCTATAAAACGGCATTATTCAGTGAATCATGCTTCACTGTCTGGCTGGTGTAGTCAGTAGATGTCGCTCCCTATGATAATTTATAGTCTTTGAAATCCATCCGAAAATGACTGGAGGAGATTCAGGCAGTGCTCTGTGAAGCATCACTAGTACAGGCTGTAGAATGTTATGACAGATTTAAAAATTCTATATAATAGAGTCAAAATGAATATAAAAAATAAAACACTAAATCTAAAATCAGTCATTTATGCTACAAGTGAATTTAGGAATCCCAACATTAAAATGTACAGTATGAAAAAGGAATACTTATTTTCACCTTTGAGAAAGATTACATTTAAGTGTTATTAAATTCGTAGAGTTTTTAAAGATTAACTTTAAGTGTTGACTGTAAATGTTATCTAAATATAAAAATAGCACTATCAGCCAAATACTGATCAATTAAAAAAGCTCTAAAGTCAACCAAAAATAACTGAAAGATATCCAAAAAGTTATAAACAAAATTGTACATAACTTAACTAGTTAAAGTACTAAAATGTTTTGACATTCCCATCATTAGATATTATGAAACTCAGAATATATATCCCAAAGTAAAAACAGGCTTCTTGCTCGGTTTAAGTAAAGCTTTCAAGTCTTTTTCACTGATTATATTCTGCAAGCTACAGTATTAAGATACATGGTAATATCAGTGCTTATCAGTCAATCTGGACCGGTTTATCATAAAAGAGAGTCTGCTTGTGAACTGCTGAGTCTGCTCTCATATAACACAAAGCAGCACTTAGGACTTCTCTTCTGTCATCAGCTTTTGGCTCTCCTACGAGGACATGAATAAATCACCGCACCAACCCACCGACTGCAGCTGCCTTTGACATCTGCTATGTCAGATAGACAATATTCTTAACTGGTGTCGCGACAGAACAAAAGTGGCCTACTTTTTTCACCCTCTCCTTCATTTTTTGCTTCTTTCTCTAAAGCTTCCTCCCCGCTCCTCCATAGAACATCCTCCCACCGATACGCCTTCCTATGTCTCGAATCTTAAGAACTCTGCAGCCTTGCCAGGGATCAAAGAGGATGAGTTTCATCCAATGAGAACCCGTCTCTCCGCATGACAACACTTGGCTCGTTCCAATCAGCTTGCATCATTTTTCCGACTACTGTCTGTCTGTCTGGATCACTGGCATAACAAAATACGATTTATTAGTCTGCGTTCTCACATTGTCTCAAATGTTTTTTCCTCTTGAGCAGTTTATTGTCTGAGCATCGCAAACGGTGCCATCTAATCCATAAATAGGGATTACTAAATTTAACTGAAGCCTTTGAAGTAAGTGCACTAGATTTGGTCACAGACACACCATATTGCCCAGAGTTTTCCACAGCAGGTCTCAGCGGTAATGAGTTTATGAATCGGCGGCCTCGCAATATGAGATTATCAACGACGCAGCGTCTTCATTAATATTTGTCTCTACAAAAACAGAATATTGTCCTTGTCATTTCGAACATATTGCTTAAATATCACACACAAACCTCAGCGAGAGGAAACTGAATGGACAATTCCTAAAGTTCTCCACTGCTATAAATAGAGAATCAAGTGCTGTCTAAGTGATGAATTATTGAAATAAGCTGTGCCTAATCTAATGGAGATCGGGGTTGCTCTAGTGCTGGGAGGCAGATGTCAGTCAGAGCTGACACATGTGACAGCCGTGTGTGTCAGTGTCCAGAGGCGATGAGAAGGGCCCAGGGGAACAGCTGTCCTGGGTCATTAGTGAGGAGAGGGCTAGTGGGCAGGGTGGTCAACCCTGTATCAGGCTGGACACTGTGGGGCTGTGACCGTTGACATGTGGGCTGGGCAAACCATTGATTCCAGTAAGGATGAGGAACACTGCACTGAGGCAAACTCAGCAATGCTTTGCATCATCAGACCCCGAGGAGAAGAGCAGCGGCTGTTGTTCAGCACAGCTCCCCCTATAGAGTATCAGTGCTGGGAGTGATGCAACTCTTGTACAGCAAGGGAGCTATCACAACATACACATGCACACTCACTTAAAAGAAAAAAGAAAAGAAAGCATAAATGGTTTCAATTCTGAAGGATACTCTTCTGAAGCACATTATGCATTTATTTTAAACTCTGGCCACCTAGTTACTGTTGCTTACAAGTTTTATAAAACATTTCATTAGAGAGAACAGGAGAGTGTGATATTCAGTAAATGAGCGTTCAGTGTTCGTAAAGAGGTGAAAAAATATTTGAGCTATTTTTCTTACATAGGCTTGAATGAATAGTAGCAATTCAAAGTATTTTTATCTGCCACGATTCTTTGAAAGAAATTGCACAGAAACATGCAGATCAGAATCAAGGCAAACAGTACTTGCAGTCAAATAAAAAGGCTTAATTTAACTGCAATTTCAAGTGAACATATTTGTTTCTAACATATGCTTTGACTAATGTGAACTCTTTAGTTCAATCAACACTATGAAGTGACATTAAATTAGAAACATTAATTTACTTTGAAACATATGTAGGTGTGCTTTCTAATGACATACATTTAATCGCAGCATGAACCTCTAAAGATTTATTTAAAGGAAAACAAGAGCATTTATCCTCTTTGGGTAGATTGTGTCACTATTATAACTGACCTGGCAACAATGTTTTACCATATTTTTGGATCACGTCCACAAAATTCAATCAAAACTAGCCAAAAGCACAGATGCTCCATAGACTTACTTGAGAAAAGAGGAAAAAGCTTGGTTGAGAAAATGGCGGATGGCAACAGTTGCTAAAGTAGGATGAACAGTAACGTTTTTTTTATGTTTTTTAAATGCAGGCTTAGTGATGCATCAATTGTTGGATAAGCAACACAATGCACAAGTGCACAGTCTTTAAATACAGTAGAAAACATTATATTGCTGTTAGGGGAACAAAAAATAACTTGCTCTGAAAACAGTGTGCACTGAAGTCTAAATGAAAATGGGTTTATAAATATTAATAGAAATGAGTCATGTTTTAAAAATCTCGCTCTATAAGACTCTTAATTTAAATGATTGTTGAAATGATGTACATGAGCATGACAATGAACAAGTGCTACAAAACAAGCCATCTTGCATTTAAAGCTTCATACATTCAACAGAGACTGAAAGAGAAAAAGCACATAGCTGTAATTAACATGAATAAAAGACTGGGGATTTAACAGCAAACACTAATTCCATATGACCTACTTATTCCAAAAGCCTTTCCAGACTGCCTCTGGTTAGCTATACCGGAAACAGCAAAACAGAAGTTCAAATGCAAGTGACACCATTTGCTATCCAATCATACTAGCCTTTATGCATATTTCTCAACAACAACTGAAACTAAAACTTAGCCTATACTACAAAGCGTGAAACGAGAGACCATGGCAGACGGACTAAACTTAGTCCAGACTAAACTCCTGTCCATTAAGGATGATGGAGTGGGCCTTTGAGACGCAGGCCATTAGGCTGGAGGAGTGTGTGTGGAAAATAGGCACCATTTCTCACGTACTTCCTCTTTGACAGCACCAGTGATGATACTTAAAGCATGGGCAGAAGTGAGGGAGTCAGAGATGAGCGGTGGATGAGAGATATGAGTGTGTCCCTGGAAGACTGAAGCTGCTGGACAACAGTGATGGGAGAGGGAGTGTTCCCCTGTCCCTAAGAAATGTTGAAATGTAGGCCAGGGAAGAGAGGAAGGGAGATGAGGGGCCGCAGAGATAATGGCTCTACAACTCTCCATAAATCATGAAATATGGCAGCACAACATCTTGAGACAGTACCGCCGCTCTCTATACACAGAGTATGCATTTTGTGTAGGACAACAATCCCGGGGGTAAAAAAAAAAAACTTTCATTCTTATATTAATATTAACTTAAATATAAAAAAAAAACGCGCACGCTTGTGACACACCATTCCCGCTTCTGCACCGTCCCCACCTCATAATTGATCGACAACTATCACACTTCACAAACATGTGAAGATGTTTTTTCTTTTTTTTTGCTATCAAATTTACAGGGTAAGATTAGTGCTGCATGATTAATCATATCGCAATAGCGATGTCAAGCCTATGCGATTATATGACGCAAAATAAAATTTTATAAATTTTTATAACATTTTATAAATTTTATAAAATTTTCTACATTTTATAAAATTTTATAAATTTTATAAAATTTTATAAAATAAATAAATGCATGTGTGGACATGACAACCCATTCTCTCTGAGAGCTGTTTGCCCATTTTCTACACCGCCAATAAAAAGAAGACAGTTTAGGCAGTGGCACGTGTGGCGCTTATGGTCACGTCGTGACTTTTTCCGGTGTGCAGCGCGGAAAACAGGTGAAGATAATGCCGAGAAGACGGACACTGAACTGGTGGCCAGAAAAAAATCTACCTCTGTTTTATGGCAATATTTTGGCTATAAGATAACCGACACTGAGCAGAGAGAGCAGGGCTGCCAAGTCTCAGTCATTCAGCTTGAGACTCACGCAATTGACACTTTTCACACGCTCTCACGCCACACATCCACTTTCTCACGCAGAGAAAAATTGCAGAGCAAAGAGGACACTGACACCGACAGACTAGACAGAGCAGCTTACTTTTGATAGGAAACAAATTCTCAGCTCTCAGATTCTGTCAATTTTATTACGAAATTCAAACAATAGCGTTTTGGCGCTTGTAAATGTGACGTGACAGATCGTGGTCGTGAACCGAACATCTCTTACTCTTTACTAGTTAATAGTAAATAAAGACGAATGAACAATAGGTGTGTTGAAAGATACAGTACAGCTTACCGAATGGTTTATGCCTCATACATAATATCGATGAATCAGTGTTTTTCAACCGCGGAAAGAGGTCAATAAAACAGCTGGAGAACAATGTCACATAACGTTACATTTACCTCAGGAAAGTCATTTGATAGCATGTTAGTTGGCTAGACAAATTAAATAGAGAGAGGGCTATTTTCCTAAATATGTGTTATTATATTTTTACTTATATCATTAAAATATTGTAACGTTGTTATTGTAGCCTAGTAAAAACCACATATTTAATTTGAGTTGTTATTTTTAATCTTTCATAATAATACCAGCTGACAGGGCTCTCTGTATGTTTTTACATGTATCTACTGCACAATATTTATCCAAATAAATCTATATTGAAACAAGATCGGAATCAAATCACAAGATTTGAATTGAAATTGTGAAATTTGTGTCAAACAATAATAAAAACAGTAGCCTACCAGTCATTGTGTCATGTAAATATTGTAACATGTTGTCACTAAACTTAAAATTCTGTTTAGCTACCAAATGTTTTGACAATCACAATACACTTTCACCAAAAATACACCACAGACTGAGTTTAGACAAAGCATTATGTTATATCCTGCTTAAATGTCCCTGCTTGTCTGGACAGAATGTTAAAAATATCTTATTTTCATGAGCATACAAATGTTCTTATTTATTGTTCTATTTGTTTTATTGTACTACTAATGCAAAGATGACGTCATTATTTAATTTTGTAAAAAATCTTATTTTAATCTGAAAACACTTGTTGTTGCTAGTTTGAGTTGAGAAAAACACATTTCAGCATTATCACTAATCTGTGTGAGCATTTTCCTTGAGAACCAAGCAAGTTGACTCATGAAACCATTTGTTTATTAGGCTAGCCTATATCGCAATCGCAATAATTGACCTCAATAATCGCAATATGACATTTTCCCCAAATCGTGCAGCCTATATTTGTAGGGCTGTCATGATTCCTAAATTAAATTCGAGTGTTCGATTTAAAAAAAATCCTCGATTGCAATTTTTCCGAGCCGATTAACCAGCAAAATACCGGAATTCCACAGATGAGAATCCATGAACCGCATTATTAGATCAATATATTAAAACAATTAAAAAATCATAATATAGGATAGCATTGTGCTATTATTTATAAACCTACGCTAACACAGGAGTGTTACAGTACAAGTGCTACGCTAACATCCATCAATATGTTTAAACCCTTGGTCTGAGTTTGCATGTTTAGATGTCCACGTGTTCTTGTTCAAAAAACTACAGAGGCATAGCATTTCTATCGCATAATAGTCAAGATTAAGTGGACATTTGAATTAAATGTTGTTTGGCCAAAATTAAAAAAGGATTTAATCATGCTGTAAAGTGTAACAAAAACAGTCACCAGGCCACTTGCGCCCTCTGCCAGCATTTGTTATAATAAGCATTTGTTGTACACAAGTTGATTGTTAAAGTATTACACATATATATTATACATATTTAAACAGTGTTGTTAAAAAAAAACCATAAAACTACTTGCTTTTGAAACTTTCTTTGAACCAATTATTATTGCCTCATTGTTATTATATATGCATTTTAAGTCACTTTAAAGGCTGTTGTTCACTTAGGTCTATTTTATCACCAAAAAAAAATAATAATAAAAAAAAAAATATCCCATTACTCGATTAATTATCAAAATAATAAACAGATTACTGGATTACCAAAATAACTGTTAGTTTTTTTTTTAATATGTAGGCTATCATTTTAGTTTGTATTTTATACATTAGAGCTACAATTGTAAATCATTTAAAAAAAAATCATTTTATTGAAGATGTATATCTATCTGACCCCTATTGTAGTTGTGTGAGGTGCACAAAAAATATTCAACTTAGGGCAGAGATTTGGCCAGCAGCGGCCCTAAGACATAAATGTTTAGCTGGTGATGCTATAATGGTAATGGTAAAAAAAACGGGGGGGAAAAAAAGGATAACATAAAGCAGTAAAAAACAAACTCCAAAAAAGTAAATTGCTAAGCTGCATGAGATATCCTGATAATTACAGTATCACAGATGCAAACTTTGATTGCAATCAGGATGCCACAAGTCAAACTTTACATATGGGTGTGTCTCCTGACATAATCAGAACTCAGACGAATATAAATTATTACTATCATACATTCCAGACTCATTTGACAACAATCATTACATTTAACAGATGAACAATGTCATACTGAATATAAACTCACTTGTAACTTACTGTGGAGGCAACGCATATTCTCGCGACACTGATGCTTATTCAAGGCGAACGATAATTTGATAATAATGAGAAATATTTAACTGGAGTCATTTCTTGGTGAGCTAAAAAAAGTATTTGGTTGCCTAATTCGGCCATGTACTACATACGCGCGCATACAAAACAACTACTAAATAATGTATGTGGATGTTTACGCTGTCGTAGAGATTAGCACATTGCCATTATGACTATGACTCTTGCGTGAATAAAACCAATTAAAACTATCCTCCCCTTGTTTATATCAACATGAATTAGCCTACCTCACTATAATTATTACGAAAGTAAAATTTAAGCCATACTGCATCCCAACGCATCAATTTACGTCTCGCACGGCAATCCTTGTCACCATTTATCACTGAACTTAAATGTATCTCCTCAGGAAAAGAAGAAAACGCCGCTAAAAGTCAAACTCCCTGTGTCACTGAGTCGTAAATGGACCTAATATAGACCAAATGAGAGCCTTCTGTCAAATGACAGTCTCTTACCTTTCCTTTTCTCCATACTGCGAGCACAGTGTCCTCTCTCACACTGTCACTCAGTCATTCTGCCGTTACAAGAGTGCTGGGGACGAGAGCTTGCTCCTCAACGGCGCGAATTTTGAATCCCCGCGTTGTATTCGTGTCGTCGTGTTTGTCAGTCCGGCGACGCGTGAGCTGTTTAGGTGTGTCTGGTGCGCTGATGGTTATACCACGAGATGCGCCACAGCCAGCGGTTCACCGAGACGCGGGCGAATGAGAGAGAGAGCGAGCGTAAGGATGGTGAGGTGAGCTCATGGTGTGTGATAGTCACTGAGCTGATTTGAATCAGGGCTCCTCCTGCGCGCCCCTCACGGTTATTCTCCTCCCAAAAATGCGCTCTGGTGTCGCGGCTCCGTGCCTTAGGAAACCAAAACTGATCGCATCGGATACGCAGTGATGTTTTATCGATATTTCATCACTGACGCCGTTTCCAAAGATCGATATTAATTAATCAGGTGCTGAAATATTCATATTTGACATTCCTGCTGCTGCCTTACAGCCAGAATATTATGGTTTGAGCATGTAAATGTCTTGCTGAAACTGGCATTAATGGCAAGCCTCAGCGGGCAAAATGTAATGCAGAGATACGAGAATTTACAATCCGGTTTATCCACACATTCACAGGCTGTTGTATCCACCTTAAAGTATTTTGCAACGCGAAAGTAAGCTGTTTTCTCTGAATGTGCGATCTTTATAGCCACTCGAGGTAAAAAACTACAATAATTATGAAGTGGTAGGCCTAAAACTAATGGCAAAATGGTAAAAGGTAAAACGATTTGTGCTTGAAACCAGTGGGTTTAATAAAAAAAATATATATATGAAAATATCAGTTTGCAATATTAAGCAGTATAACTGACAGCTTTTTGTATAAAATAACTGGAAGCGGATGACACCTGAAGCCTTGCACATTCAATTTACTAATGGCTGCACACATTTTTATGTTGAAAATTAGGTGGATAGAAATATTAACAACAGCAACAAAAAACAAGCATTTTCATATCTTCTTTTATGTTATACAGAAGAAAGAATGTCTAACATGAGGGACAAACATGAGGGTGAGTAAATGATAGCTAGTTTGAGTGGAACTGTCTCTTTAATGCTAAAGAATAAACAGGTGTTGGAATCTTTCTCACAAAGGTCAGAAGTGAACAGCGGTGTCTGTTGGAACAAAACTGGATGAGCAGGTTGTGATTGGATCAGAAATATCATTTGAGGTAATAAACTAAAGTTAAAAGATTGAATTCCAATTATTAACATTAATCCTTATTAACATCTGTTTTATCCTCACCTAAATGAATCAGTTCAGGAGTATAAGGTCTGTTTGCTGTCACATTATTACAACAGAATCAATTTCCCTGGGATGTTCCCTGGGATTTCTGGGATGTCACAGTGTCCTCGCCCAGGGCCTGTCAGCTTTGTGCTCTTAATGGTAGATACACTCATGTCACTGCATATTATGATAATACATTAGGTGCGAGTTAGACATTATTAAGGAGCACAAAACATTACCCATGCAGCACCTCTAGCACTGCCAGGTGGTGTCACTTTCCTCCAAGACAAATCTGAAGGCACACCCTCCCTTTTAGAGATATCGGCTGCGAGCACAAGAAGAGATCTCATTAGAGCTTAATTCAGAGACAAACTGTCTCGCCTAAAACTGACGTTCTTTTGGCGTGGGGATGTATTTGCTGTGTTGCGGTGCCGCTCCTCGACCATTTCCAAGAACCTTCGCATTGTGCGGAGAGACACTACAAAGCAGCCGGCTCTTCCCACGCGCGGGCATCCGTCCTCATTACCCCAGCACGGGCCTTGCTGCCAGCACTCACAAAGAAGCCAACCGCCCAGAGACAACGCAAGTACTGCTGCTCCAGCACACTGACAAACAAGAGAGAAAGTGATGCAGGAATAGAAGAACAATGGAGGAGAGAGACTGTATGTGCCCATATTTAAAAGAGCAAGCGAGGAGGCCAAGCTCAACTCTTTGTGCATGCAATCGCCATAAACCCACTTAAAAACTAGTGGAAAGTGTGTATAGGCACTGCTATGTCATAAAGCTACTCTAAGGATGACTCTGGCATGAATGGTTGATGACATACAGTACATGTTATGTATTGTTTTGGAGGTATGTCCATTTTGTCCGTTTTTAACACGAGAATTGAGAGTGGTGGGTGAATACCCGGCCTATACATTGTTTAAATGAATACATTATAGCTAACTGTGTGATTTGTATATGTACATTTCTGAAATACATAACCTCTGATAGAAGATCACTCTAAATTGTAATGTATACATGCATTTTCTGTAAAGCTGCTTTGAAATAATATGTATTGTGTGAAAAGCGCTATACAAATAAATGAGAATTGAATACTGGGCAAAATTGTTGCAATCCTGTATACAGAACTCAACGGCCTTGCAGTTTATGACAAAATGAAACTTCCTTGGTCTTGCTAACAAAGGTAAAGGTATTGATGACACACAAACACAAACAGAAAGAGAGAGAGAGAGCGCTCAAAAATACTTAGTGCCCTTGGTGGTTCTGTTTCACTGAGATAGTATATGACTACTGAGTCTCCATTATAGGGGAGAGAAAGTGAGTCTCGACTGATAGCCATGCACAGAAAAACCTTTATGCACTTACAAATAAAACGTACATATAATACTTTTAAAACATTGCTCACAACAGCATCACAAACACTAAACAAATAAATTGTCTGACCTTGACCCAAGAGCAAGACAAAATACAGTAATATCCCCTCATTATTCCGAATGTGTCCCAAGAAAAAAAAAAAGTTGACCCTTGAAGTTACCTACAAAATATTAGCAATGGCATTTGGAATTAGACACTAGCTTATTTATTTATTTAAATACTACTACTACTACTACTACTAATAATAATAATAGTATCGGTACTAATATGTATATATAGAATGCGACGTACAGTATATAAAACTTCTCTGTTAAGACACAAAGAACACTAACTCCTCACATGCATTAGTTATATTGAAAATGTTTGTGCTGCATGCATGAGCAACAGAGCGCCACTGAACATTCAAACAAACAGCAAATCAACAGCCTTTCTTTTTTCCGTTCATCAAGACACAATCAAATGTGTTTTTTCAAGCACGTCTTTGCATCTAAGCAATGGGATTTACTTGTCAAATGTCAATATAATGTCTTGCATGTCAACCGTCACCAAGGGCGGTAGATAAGCAAAATTATCCCCCACTGCGCAAAAAGTACCAGCATGTGGCTGATGGTGGGTTTTAATTCTATACCCTGCTTCAGTCTGTCCTCAACTTATGAACTGCAGAACAAGTTTGTCCTCAAGTTGTGCAGGAAAGTCACAGGCTGATCTAATGCGGCGTGGGCAGAATCTCCCTGAGCTCAAACGCAGAGAGTGGAACCAGAACATTAAGCACTCTAATGAGCCGCTCAGGTGTTCCAAGCTGACCAGAATGCTGAAGAAGATCAGCTTGCGCTCTGCCCACGACACTTTTTCTCTAATAACCGCCTGTCTGTCCAAGGCTGAAACTTATGGTTCTTTTCAACTGCATGGTACGGCTCAGCACGTGCCGTGACATCATCGTAAACGCGACACAAACAACCTGACAAGCATTGAATGGTGTTCTTGATTCTCGGCACGTGGATGTTTTCACTGCAAGACGTCCGGGTTTGGTGTCTCGTGTCTCAAACCCAATGACGCTGGTAGTGATGATTTTCTCTGACCAATCAGTGATCTGCAGTGTTTACATGTCGCATTTTAGTATCGGTACGGCTTGCTTGGAACCTCAACCGAGGTGGTACTATTTAAGTGAGCCATGCCGAGCTGTACCATGCAGTGGGAAAGCGCCATTAGAAACCGAGGGGACCTCATATGAGAACTGTGATCATAGTCATCAGTTAGCTCTACACTGTAAAAAATTTCTAACCTTCCCAAATCAAAAATTTCAAGTGACCAATAACATCTAAATTTTTCAATTGGCCCAAGTGAAATTCTGTAAATTATAAAATTAAATTTACAGATTTTCACTTGGGCCAATTGAAATTTACAGAATTTCACTTGGGCCAATTGAAAAATTTAGATGTTATCGGTCACTTGAAATTTTTGATTTGGGAGGGTTAGAAATTTTTTACAGTGTAGGTAAAGATTTACTAACTTAAAATGTTTCATTATGATATTGCATTGGCTATTCACAAATAGACTTCCATACACAGTCCCCTATATACCACAAAAAATGAAATGAAATCACCATCAGCTCCAACATCTCCAATCCGATCTGGCAACTGTAGATGTTCGAACATGGCAAACTATATATAACTGCATGCAGCATGCTTCCTCAGGTGGTTCCTGAGGGTCATTTGTCATCTCTTTCAGCTTGCAGCATGATAAAATTAGAATGGAAAAAATACCACGGAAGTCAATGGGGTCCAACAACTGTTTCAAGATTCTTCAATTAATTTGTGTTCAACAGAATAAAGAAAAACATACTGTACAAGTTTGGAACAAGACGAGGGTGAGTAAATGATGACAACATTCTCATTTTTGACTGAACTATCCTTTAAAGCAAAGTGAACCAGACTATACAGATTCTATACAGCATCAGCAGTCTGTGTAGAACAAATCTGCACTCAAAGTTCATTATTCATTATTAGAAAATATATCTGATGTTCTTGCAGTTTTTGGCTTTGATGAGAGGATTATCACACTAATAAAGGTTGAGCCTGGCTGTCCTTCTCTTCTCTGTCTGCATCGCTCCGCACACACTGCGTCTCTCCACAGGGACGGCGAGCTTTCTCCTCATGCTTCTCATCCTGGCAGTGGGCCTATTGTGTGGCAGCAACCTCTCGTCTCCTCTCATCTCATCTCGTATGATTCTCAAACGCATTCACATTCCAGAAGCAGTCTCTGTCAAAATGGCATCAATGGCTATACTGCAGAAAACGGCCTTTGAAAGCTCAGCCCCTATTACCTACCATAATCGAAAGAGACGAGAAAGAGACTAAGGGAAGAAAAAAGAGATTGAGGGAAAGTCACTCTGGTGTCAGCAAACTGGTTTGTTCAGCATCTGGTCTTTAGTGTCTTTCCCTAAAGGTGCACCAGTCTCTGTTTAAATGTATGTTATCTGCCACAAGTCTTTTCTTTTACTGTGAAGCGCATTCTTTTCGTTTCATTTCTTCCTTCGCAAGATTAGTTTGTTTCTGCTTGGCCCATTTACGGTACGTGGAGTAATTTCTTTTTTTTACCCTCCTCTGCCATGTCAAAGCTCCCATGCTGGGAACCACTCCCCTATCAAGAAAAATGGCACCAGAAAACCTCATTTTTTTCCTAAATGGAATCTTTCCACACTGCTGGGCATCAGATAAACAGATCCAATTTGGCCTCTTGCTGGTCGTCCCATAATGAAGTCAAAATGCAATTATCAGTAATGTTTTAGAAAAGCGCAGATATAGAGAAACGGGGTGCTGTGCACATACAAAACACGCATGCTCTGGGATTCGGTACAACAGTACGCCAAGAACTGATGATAAACAAATAGACGGAAACACAAAAGACCAATAGCTTGTGTTCCACGGGAGACATTTTCAAGCAACATCATATAGTTTTTCATTCAGAGCAGCAAGATTTCTGTGTGTAACAGTTCTTTTGTGATGACAGTGAGCAGAAAGCAATTACGCCAGCGTTGTTTGAGTAAACCACGGCCTGAACTGAATGTGCAAGCTGCCAGGTGTCGTAGACTTTTGCAAGCCTTTGTGCCATCCAAGCTAATAAAATGCTGTTATTATTCTCTATGCACCCATTTTTATTTGATTTTTTGCTGAATGCAAATAGATCTCTCATTCTTGTTTTTTTTTTTTAAACAATTAAACTGCTTTGTGCATGGGTCCAGAGCAGCAATGAAAGCTCAATAATTTTCTAAATTTGACGCACTTGGGAAAGCATGAGGTTGCGAGGGCTTATGAAATGTATTATGTACAACAAAGCAAAGTATTGTACAGAAAACCTTGAACGTAGAGGGGAAGTTCAACCAAAAATGTAAAAATCCATAATCATTTATGGACATTGTATGGAACTGAAACAGTTCAAGCATTCTTCAAAATATCTAAATAGGCTCATTGGAAAAACATGCCTCTACCAACAATTTTGCAAAACATCAAAAACATACCTATAAATACAATTCACTTGCAGTTTCCAGCTAAAATTAACATGATAGGGTCAGTAAAACACCAACAAGATCTATTCCTTTTCAGACTGATTATAATTATAAGGGCAGATTATCGATTAATAAACTTATTTTTGCGTGGTTCCTTTCACAATAAAGTGTTAAGTCCTCAAAACACTTTTAGTGCATGATTTGTAAACTAATACATTTTGACATTTGCATCACAAAACATTTTACTTTCAAAATGCTGCGAGATGTGCAAGAAGCAACCTAATATAATTTTACAGAAATGTCGCCACAGCATGTTTTTCCAGTGAGCCTGGTGTTCTGCAGAAGGAAGTACAGTCATACTGGTTTAGAACAACATGATCCTTTTCATTTAGACCACTCAAGAGATATCAGCCAATATAATTGCTATCCCTAGCTTTTAAAAGATAATTATAATGGAATTGACTGCGTTCATTTAAACTCGGTTTTAAACTATACTCGGGTATACAACCGACATCCTTCAACTACATCTTCAAAACCTTACATGCACACTCAGAGACGTCATTAAAGACGGCAGAGCCATGTCTACCGGAGCAGTGCTGTTGCATTTTGGAACTCTAATTGAAGGTGCTGTACATTCCACTCTGTTCGTCCTCAGGGAGTGTGTCAGAGAACATTGAGTCAAAGAGCTACTTTCTATTTCTTCAATGTTGTACACCCCTGGAGCCTTCACTCTCAGTCCAGATTTCTGCTCATAAAGTGGATGTCCCCGCTCATTAAATTTCACTTAGTTGTAGAACACATGCCTGGACGCCGGCACCAAGTCGTGCCATCCCCACTGAAAAAGGAGGGGACGGAGAGGGACCAGTGGGACTGACCCCTCCTTTTTCATTCCGCTCTGCCAGGCTGCCTCTATGTCTCCTGACTTATTAAAGGAGAGAGAGAGAGAGAGAGAGAGACATTGAATGAGACTGAATGCTGGACAAAGAAACAGGCCAACAAAAAAGCCCCAGAGATGGAAACATGTACAGGAGTGAGCAAACCACTGAGATTTCAGTACTGTAGGTGTGTGTAGTGCCTGCTGGGCTGCAGAGGAGATTATAGAGCAGGTGGTGCTCTCTGTAGAAAGGGCCACAATGGAGACCGGATACTGTAAAGTTAAACACACAGTAAAGGGCCGTTCTCTAAAGGCTAGCCGATGGCAAGTGAGGCAGCAGAAAAAAAGAATCCTGAACTTCACCTGGATCTGCTCTTTGGATACCAGCATCAGTTTGGACTAAGAATTGCAGTAGTCAATAATTCCGCAAGAAAAAAATCAGATGTACTGTATGGGTTTTATTTCCATCCTCTCTTTTCCAGGGCACAATTATTTTGGAGTGTATTTGAATAGAAAAGAGACATTCTGAATAATCCATAGTACTTGAAAAGGACCAAAAAAGACCCGCCCAAGCACCATCTAAAAAAAAAAAAAAGTTCCTGAGTCGTCTGGACTGACAAGCTGCTTTGGGACTAAAGTAAGGGTATTTATGTACCTTTAAAAGTAGGTTGATTTGTACTCATTTAACTTCTGACTTTTTTTCCATCAAGTACTTCCATCCATTCTTCAAACCACTTGTCCAACAGTATGTGTGCCCAATTCACCTATGATGCAGAGGAAACCCAAACCAATATGGAGAGAACATGTAAACTCCAGACAGAGAAGCATCCTGGCTCAAACAGGACACAAACCTGGGATCTTCATGCTGTGAGGTGACAGCACTATCGACTGAGCCACCGTACCAACAAATAAGAATCCAAATAAGAATGTTACAAAAGTTACTTTGCTGCATTTCTCAGGCATAGTTGTTGATGCTATGATCTACTGTTTTAGATGATGCTAATTCTCTGAATACATTGATGCAGAAAGATATGATAAACGAGTCATAACTTCCTAAAGCTCAATTAAGACACATTCTCATTACTGACACTAAATGAAAGAGAGAAACAGCATAAGCTGATATGAGTTGAATATTAAATTATAGATTATTTTTCATGCTATAATTTAGACTTTCACAATAACTTTTAGAAAAACCCCCATCAAAGACTCAGAATTACTCGACAGCCGACCCTGATGACACTTTTTGCACATAGAGTAGGCCTACTTAAAATATGCCTAATCCTAATAAAAAAAAGGATACCTTAAATGGGTCAAACGTTACTGTAAAGACGAGTGTAATAAAAAAAAAAATCTGGGGAAAAAACAGTTATTTGAAATTGTAATAATATTTCATAATATTATATGTTTTTACTGCAATTTTGACCAAATAATGCAGCTTTCGTGAGCATAAGAGACTTTCAAAAACATAAAACAATCTTTCTGATCCCAAACTTATGAGCATTAGTGTATATTTTGTAATTCATTGAAAAAATAACGCAAGTCACATGAATTTTACTTATTTCTTATTCTTTCTATCTGTTCACGTACACTTTCATGCATATCTTTCCATTTATTTACATCATCTATTCTTCATGCTTTTGCATTCATTTCAGCAATATCAGTTATAGCAAAATCCAATCTTTTATCATAATTTTATTTATGTAGTATCGAATATAAAACGCTAATCATATCACATTATGATTGCCATTGTTGTAAAAAAAAAAAAAAAAAAAAAATTTTTTAAAAGATTCAATTTCTTTTTAATCATAGCATTTAATTAAAAAGGGTACTAAATTACAGTTAACAATCCAAAACGTTACTCATCAGCCCCTTTACCCATCGGGAGAGGCAGCACCTAAGGGTAAAACTGGGTTCCAACCGTCCCTATGTGACAAGGAATAAAAAGGCTGTAGGTCATTAGTCTGATGTAATCTAATGCCCCCTATTGAGACTCTGCACTTAATTAGACCATTAATTGGACAGAGAGTCACATCACCTTTCCAAGTTAAAAAGAAAAATAACTAACAAACAAACAAAAAAACGCTGATAGCGTTCCTTTGACTTCACCCTAATTAATTACCGTGACACCTGGGGAACACGAGAACAACATTGCAGACCTGCAGTCGTATCCTCCTCCTTGTTAAGGTTGTGCATTAGTGAATATGAAGTCATATGTCATTTGGTGATATATTTTATGAGACGAACTTGGAGTAACATGCATTTTGAGAAATGCTGTACAAAACAAAATTGAAAAAATGTCATGTAAAAGCATAAATCAGAGGTACTTGTGAAGATCTACCTGCCTGCAGAGTTTAGTTGCATCCCAGTGTCAGAATTAATTTCCAATTCATTCTCCATGCACAGGGAACTGTGGGATTGGCAACGTGAGAGCAGCAAAAAGTTGTGAAATGCTAAACTTTATGCAAATGAGAGGCAAAAACCCTGGACAAGCCAAGCTGAAGCTGAAGCCAAGCCAAGGTTGTGACACTGACAAAAAAAACAGTTGACAGTGCTGGAGTTTTGCTATATTTATATACATAGTAATACATTTAATTCAAAGAAATACTATAGATTGATGTATTAATATTCGGAAATAAAGTTCCTAATCATGTGTATGATGACTTTATTGGATTAAAAGCGAGGCCGATGGACCAGCGGATGGACCCTTTTCACTGGCTACATTTACATGGAACCAAATAATCCGTTAGTAATCGGATTGGCGTCACAATCGGACTGAAAAGCCTTCACCTTAATCTATCCGAATTAAATTTCGATCCGATTGAAAGGGGTGGTTTATTCCTTTTCTAATCTGGTCGAGAGAACATGTAATCACTTGATCGGATTGAAAACCTAAACTGAAAGAACTGCGCACACGCAATGACGTTGAAATAGCGTAATGACGTATGACGCGCGTATAAAGTGTCATATAAATGAGTGTCTCGTCATTCTAAAATTCTCTTTTCAATCATTGTCTGTGAAGTGAAGCAGGGCAACGACCCACCAGTCCTTGATTCAGATTCTCATCCACAGACGACGCGGGGAGGGGCATTTTTACTGCGTGATAAATATAAGCAGCACAGCACAACGGTTCATTGTCTCCAAATTATGACCAGAAATGGATAAATATTAAGTCTGTTGTTTAAAACAAATAAAGAACCAATGTAGCAGAATTGTTAGTAGCCTATGCCTAAACAGCGGGAAACTCGTATATTCGTGCAGTGTGCGCATATCAAAAAATGTATTCCGATTTTAAGCTTGTGACATATAAACGCGCACATCAACCCGATCACTTGTTTAGCATTCATGTAAACACTACATTCAGACTCATCAACCGGAATGAATTCAGGCCGACTGAAACAAAAGTTGTGCATGTAAACGTATCCAGTGGTTCTCAGAAGCTGAAGTCATCATGGTTAAACTTCTATAGTGGTGAACAGAAACTACAACTCATATAATTTTTCAGTTCCTATTTGCTTTAAATAGCAAAAAAAAAAAAAAAAAAAAAAACCCACAATAGCGTTTGACTATACAAAACAGGGAAAAAACAAGAGATTAAAGGGATAGTTCACTTTGAAATTAAATTTTGGTATGTTTTAGCTTACCAGAAGGGCATCCAAGATGTAGGTGTCTTTTTTTCCGCAGTAGTTTAAATTTTGAAATTTTTAGGTCAAACCGTTCTTGTCTGACAGTCATATCATGCAGGTCTATGGTCACGGTCTCAAAGAGCATGCACAGAGTCCAAATTAAAACAATTCCCCATCGTCCAAATTAAACAATTCCCCATGGTAAGTACACATTGATGGCCTAAGACATGAAACGAGCGGTTTGTGTGAGAAAACGAACAGTATTTATATCGTTTTTACCTCTTATAACACCACCACGTCCAAGTGATCTGAGGGCGCGAGCGCATCCTTGTGTGTGACGTGTGCGCAGACTGGTGCATAGATATATACACTAGATGTCGCCTTGGCTACGGCAGTTCATTGGAAAGAATGTCTTTAATGCGAAATCTTGTGTATATATATCTATGCACCAGTCTGCGTACACATCACACAGCAGGAAGCGCCCGCGCCCTCAGATCACTTGGACGTGGGTGTGTTATAAGAGGTAAAAACGATATAAATACTGTTCGTTTTCTCACACAAACCGCTCGTTTCGTGTCTTAGGCCATCAATGTGTACTTACGATGGGGAATTGTTTAATTTGGACGATGGGGAATTGTTTTAATATGGACTCTGTGCATGCTCTTTGAGACCGTGACCACAGACCTGCATTAAATGACTGACAGACAAGAACGGTTTGACCTAAAAATATCAAAATTGAAACTACTGCGGAAAAAAAGACACCTACATCTTAGATGCCCTTCAGGTAAGCTAAAACATACCAAAATTTAATTTCAAAGTGAACTATCCCTTTAATTCTGTGGACTCGTACTGTAACACACCTGCCTGTAATTTTCAAATGAACTCAAGGACCTCAATAAGCCCCCGACCTTGACATCAGGTGTGTTTGATCGAGTTGCAACTAAACTCTGCAGGAAATTAGATCTCCAAGAGTGAGATTGAGCATCCAAGGTAAATGGAAAATCACAGACTTGCTTCAGTAATGGACGGTAATGTAGTCACAAGCTACGTAGTGTCACAGTGATCCTAATTTTGTTGGTACACACCCTGAGATCTACAGAGGCCCAGCTCAGATCTGTGAAACAATCAGGAAAAGCACAGTGAAGAGAATCTGATTAGCCCCACTCGAGAGTCCAGTCCAGCTCCACCATTATCCCATTACTGCAGTGTGTCCTCTCTCTGCTGCAATTAAGACAAACCTTCAGAGACATAAGAGCTCCATCTCTTTACGGCAAATGCCATCCATCAAACATTTAGCTTCATATCAAGGGAGAGAGCGGTCGAGGCTCTTTATCGGTATGTCCATTCGTTCCAGAGCTGGTATGAAATTGTGCCCGCAAAGCCCTGGGCATCTCTGTTGAGAAATCTGCTGGGCCGATGCGTCCTACGGGGATCTATGGGGCTCGAGAGGCTGGACTGATGAGATAGGATCTGATGTGTCCTTGCCAGCTGTGGAAGTTTAATTAAAACCTGCAGACACGCCACCGTGGGAAGTGCGAGTGTGCGACGAGAGACAAAGCTGGAGTGTGAGAGGTTGCTGTCCTAAACAAGCAGATAAAGATGAGGATGGCTTCAATGGGCCCTGTGCTTGGCCAGGGACGTCATGGATATTGCGGGAAACGGGGCATGAAGGAACAATGATTTAAAGCACTTCTAGCTAGTGGATGAGTGGGGGATGTAAATGAAGGTTGTGAAAGGTCTTGTTAGTGAGTAACAAGCCATGGCACTGATGTCACTACTCAGAATGAGATAAGAGTTGGAGGGGAGACAGTTAGAGGCTCTCGAAATCAAGCGTGATATATGGAGGTTTGTTTCATCAGCATGAACTAAAGCTCAGCAAATAACTAGCTAACTACAAGTGATCTGCTCAGATCTGAGAGATGCTTTTTCCAAAGTGGTTTTATGCTCTTTTGTCTAAGATTTGGTTTTAGTGTGTTGATAATCAGTCCCAATTAGTTTTGTTTCTAAACTTAAGCCTGAAATTTTGGGGAAAAGGGGAGGAGTTTTCACTCTTTTTTAGTCCAAAAAAAAAAAGTAAAAAAAAATGTGGAAAATGACAAGAAGTTGCTAAGGAAAAGGATCAGAACCAGCGCAGGCTAGGCTAGACTTGAACCAGGGTTGTTGTAGTTAACTAAAACTAAACTTATTAAACTAAAACCATTAAATAAAAACATTGCTGTTACTTTAAGTAGAATAAACTTGAACTGAATTGAAATCAAATATTTAAAAAAACATACATACTAAAAACTGCATATTAAAAAAACACAAACAATTGCTAAAACTAACTGAAATTGAAAAGAAAAATGGGAAAAAAATAAAAAGTCCCCCTGTAGTAAATAATTGTATCCCTTACAACCCATCTTTGATCACCAAAATGACATATTTAAAAGTTTTTTCCTTTGAAAAAAAATCTTGAATATGCAAATTAGCCCTGCCTCCACTCACTCACACCAGCTCAAAGATCCACTCGTTGACGATCACACGTTGACTTGATTGGTTACAAGGTAGTTTGTGACGTCAGAAACACCAGCAATTTCAAACCGCGTTTTTTAGACTGTCTTTGATTCACTTTTTAAGTTTTAAAGGGATAGTTCACTTTGAAATTAAATGTTGATATGTTTTAGCTTACCTGAAGGGCATCCAAGATGTAGGTGTCTTTTTTTCCGCAGTAGTTTCAATTTTGATATTTTTAGGTCAAACCGTTCTTGTCTGTCAGTCATATCATGCAGGTCTATGGTCACGGTCTCAAAGAGCATGCACAGAGTCCAAATTAAAACAATTCCCCATCGTCCATATTAAACAATTCCCCATCGTAAGTACACATTGATGGCCTAAGACACGAAACGAGCGGTTTGTGTGAGAAAACGAACAGTATTTATATCGTTTTTACCTCTTATACACAGCCACGTCCAAGTGATCTGAGGGCGCGAGCGCATCCTTGTGTGTGACGTGTGCGCAGACTGGTGCATAGATATATACACTAGATTTCGCCTTGGCTACGGCAGTTCATTGGAAAGAATGTCTTTAATTCGAAATCTTGTGTATATATATCTATGCACCAGTCTGCGCACACGTCACACAGAAGGATGCGCTCGCGCCCTCAGATCACTTGGACGTGGCTGTGTATAAGAGGTAAAAACGATATAAATACTGTTCGTTTTCTCACACAAACCGCTCGTTTCGTGTCTTAGGCCATCAATGTGTACTTACGATGGGGAATTGTTTAATTTGGACGATGGGGAATTGTTTTAATTTGGACTCTGTGCATGCTCTTTGAGACCGTGACCATAGACCTGCATGATATGACTGACAGACAAGAACGGTTTGACCTAAAAATATCAAAATTGAAACTACTGCGGAAAAAAAGACACCTACATCTTGGATGCCCTTCAGGTAAGCTAAAACATACCAACATTTAATTTCAAAGTGAACTATCCCTTTAAGTAGAAAATACTCAGCAATGGTGTTGACTTATGAATTTGCACATGGTTTGTCTTGAAGCATATTAAAACACCACATAGACATATCAACAACATTAAAAACTAGATTTTTACTACAGGGGGACTTTAAAAATACGAATAAAAAACTAAATAGTAACACTGAACCCATATTACCCACATGAGAACCAGAGCTCAATGTATCAGGTGCAGCTACACCACGGCTCTGACTTCAATATTGATTCTAAGAAAAGAAAAAAACTACAGAAAAACTATTTTGAGTCACAGCTTTAACTTTGAACAAGGTATTAAGCAGGAAATAAATAGTTCCAGTGACTTTCTAACACCGGTACTTATGAGTAAAATCCTTCCCTACCTGGAAATAATTCTCAGTTGTTGTCACACACAAAAACATATTGTGACAGAGGGGAATCTAGGGAATATGATGAGACTTTTTGCACAAACAAAACATATTTACCTGTGTTGTTGTCACTGTCATTCTCATGCAGTGACACCTTCCTACTCTGTCTTCCTTTCAGGATAGATGAGGGGAGAGAAGAATGGTAGAGATTTTATTTAGGAGGAAAAGGCAAATGGTGCATTTGGAAAACAGCAGGAAACAAAAACGCGACATCCAAAAAGAAGGAAGGAAGGAGACAAAGGTGTCTTGTGAGACAAACATGGAGGAGACAGAATGTACAAAGAGGGAAGCAGACAAGAAAACAAGCTGGATGCTGTAGAGCGCACACACTTGCTTACTTGTGAAAGGCGAAAGCAAACGTCTAGAATACCCACTCTAATGAGAGAGGTGACCTATCGATTGTCTGGAAGGGAGGTGAGAGGGCTGACAGAGAGCTGGGAAGAGGATGATAGAGGCTTCTGTGGGACAGATTGAGGAAACAGACTGTGGAACCATAACAAAGACCTGATCCTGTCCAAATGAGAGCAGTCAGAAATAATCCTAAAGAGAGAGTCTCTGATTTATGATCTGACAATATCCGCCTGGAACGCTTCTCGCTCAAACACTGTGCCCCAGTCACCATTTACAGGCAACCCAGACAGAAAAAGACACACTGCGGAGAGAGGAAAAAGACAGCGAGTGCTCATTAATTACCTGCAACAGCAGGGTAAATGGTAAGTGGAGGAAAAGGATTAAATACTATATTCTGAGTGAACATTTTCGCTATCACTGACCAGGATTGTTTCACCCACAGCTAATTGCCGACCTTTCCTTTTATTTCACTCGTCTAGATCATGCAGCTTCATGTAATCGAGGTAAAATGAGGTAAGAGAGCAGAGGACAGAAAGCGAGCAGGAAAGCTAGAAACAGCAGACATTGGCAATGTTAGTAGTTACGGATGTCACTCACAGTTCACTCATTGTGAATGCTTAATCTTATTCTGTACACACTGGTTATTTACAGGAGTGAAAACAGCCTTCGACAGTCATAGGTAGAGTAAACCACACTGTGTAAAGAAAGAAACAGTAGGTTTGACGATGGCGGTTTAATAAAAATATGTTTAAAAAAAGTGAAAGACAAAAAATCGGGGGGAAAAAATCAGAAATTATAATGATAAAAGGAACAGTTAAAAATATCTGTTTAAAAAGATGAAAAATCGGATAAAAAGGCTTAAAGAATGACAATTCAGTCCAACATGGTCACTCAACGAGAATGCTTTCTTATTGAAAGTTATTGGCATTTGTATCTGTATATGATATAATATTGGATTTGCTGAGAGCTTGGCATCATTTTCTAGTTTAACTAGTGGCTGAAGGAGTTGCTCACTGGATTTTTCATCAAGAGAGAGTATTTGACTCATCATTGTTTCTCATTTCAAAGTATTATTCTGTATATCAAAGGACAGATTTCCTTTCTTTATCATCTAATCATCCTTTGACACTTTTACCACATACAACATGACATCCACTTCAAAACTCATCCCTACATTGCCGACACATGAAAAGCAAATGGGACCAATTCCAAATAACACGCAGCACAGCTACTTCTGGAGAATAGTTAATGTGCCAACAACACCACCACATCACCATCAAAGAGTGAAATAATTTATTTGCCGAGGTTTAAGTGGGGCTTTACCACAGGGATCCCTCACTCACTCCTGTCTCTTGTTCCTGGACACCTCAGTGGAGAAGTGTGACGCGGGTGAAGCTGAATGATCTGACAGCACCGTGTGTTGTCTGCTAAATATAATTGTCTGTGTGTTTGGACTCATCAAATATGAATTTAACGTTTTTACTTTTTCACAAGTGTAAAAAAAGTAATGGCTTTATCCTTATGGGTAACATCTAAAACAAAAGTGCCGACAATTTTACGGCAGTGTAATGAAAGTGGCTTTTGTAAAGGCTAAATGTGCATCTATATTGTACTGTATACATGTAGGCATATATTTACTATTTATTCTATATTGGAGGCGAGAAGATAAAGTTATATTCACACATTTAATGAATATGCAATGAGGCAAATTTACATAAACAAGAAAACATACATAGGGAAAAAATCTAAAAATCTAATGAAAGAAATTAAAAAATCTGAAAAAAAGCTAACAAATACAATAAAAAGGAGGAAAAAATGGTCTTTTTCTGTAATTTAACAGCATTTTTCTGGTTAGAGGTCATTTGTGATTAAGACCTATATGCATATGTCTATTATATTGTCAGAATGTATTTATTTTTTGGCCTTTATGGAAGGTGAGAAGATACTGTTATATTAAAACAACAATTTAATGCATGTACTGTACAATGAAGTAAATTATACATATTAAAGCAGGTCAAAAACTAAATTGCCTCCAGAGACTTTTGTGTACGAGGCAAGACTTAACCATACATGTCATTTAACTACAAGCTTTATTTAATGTGCCTATATTTCTAATGCGGTGAACAGCCTCAGTAATAGTTCACCTTCATATCTGTGTTTAGCATCTTTGATTAAGCCGTATGCTAGCTGACTGCACAGCACTGCAGCTAAATGCTTCCCTCATGAGTTTTCATGAACTACTTGATGCTTAAAGCCTCAAGATCAAAGAGGGTGAGATTATTTGATGGTGTTGCCACTGTGACAGTGTTGCTCGCTCTAGGTCTATATGAAGGGAATGTGGTGGCTTACAGAGCAGTGAGGGAATTGTCAATTGGTCCTTGAAGAGTTTTTGCGCAAGAAAAACTATCATGTCAGAGGATGGTGATTAGGGGGTTTGAGCTCTCACACTAAGAAACAGAGTTGTGAACATTTTCAAAACGGCCTTTGATGACTCAGATATCGATTTAATTCCTTTTTAATGATTATCTTTTTTTATGCTGTTATAATGAATTTTTAATGTTTTGTTCTAACTTGTCTTTTGTTAATACATATGTCCTTTGTGATTTGAATTGCCTTTTAAAAACAAATCTATTAAATATATACAATCTAATTTATTTACATAATCGTATTCATTTATTTCATGAATAAACCTTTTTGGTGGCCTTTTTGTGTTTCACAGACATTTTTCTCCCTTTTAAATAAATTCAAATTGGCAAAACCTTGTACATACATAAATTGATTCACAAAATGAGAAAAAAAACTGTCAATGAATAAGAACCAAGGCCAAGAATAATATTTGAAAGTGGCATGTCATGACATTAATGAATACTCATTGAAAAAAAAAAAAAAAAACGTGCGTATCTATGCCTTTTGGCACTTTCGGGAGTGTGAAGTGTGAGACCCCACATCCAAGTTAATGATTGAGGGTCCTAATGTGATGGTGTAGGATTCTATCTTGTAATATCTGACACCCAAACACCCATTTATTCGTCCTGACGGGTGCACCCACACTGAAAGCCATATCATTCCTTTCAGTTCATTGACCTCCTCGCACTCCTATTCTTTCCCCCTCTTCTATCCCACTCCCTCATCACAGACAGGCATTGTGAGGACGTGCCCGGCAATTAAAGCCAGCCTGGCGCCGGGGCTAATGAGATTCCAGAGCCACACTCCCTCTCCCAAACACCTCACCAAGGTTATCGGCTAGCAAACTCGCCCCACACGCCGCTCCCAGTGGACCCCGGCAGAGAAGCTCTCTACTGAGGCAGAGCTACAGAAAGAGCCAAGATAATGTTAACTCCTGAAATTAATTTGCTCTGGGAGGGAAAGCGAGAGAGAGAGAGAGTGAGTGAGAGATGGAGGAAAGGAAGAGGAAGAGGAAGGTAATGAGAGAGCGAAAGCAAGAGACCGAGCTGCCTCATTAGTGTTTCAGTCACAGTTTCACTTTCTGCTCACGCCAGGCTTACATACTGAGGAGAAAAGCTGCAGTGGAAAATCACCTCACCTCTGACAAGTGCTGTTCACCAGGCAGACACAGAACAATAACGGTGTCTTACAGCGAGGCCTCCACCTCACTCTGTCTCGCTCTCGCTTTCTCTCTCTCCCCTACTTCTCTTTCCGCATGCTGTTCCCTCTTTTATCAATAATGGATGGTTTGAGAAGCTATAGATCAGTGTTATTTTAGTGTCATTGCGATACTATTATAGTTTTTATTCATATTTTAAATAGTGGGCAACGATTAATCGCATCCAAAATAAAAGTTTGTGTTTACATAATATATGTGTGTACTGTGTATAATTATTTTGTATATATAAATATATATTGGATGCGATTAATTTTATATAAATTTTTTAATTTTCATTTTTATTAGTTTTTTTTGTACTTTACTTTTATCCAGTTAAACTAAATAGAAATGAGAACTAGCCCAAATTAAATTCTCAAGTTTTTTTTATATTTTCAGTTAAATTAAAACTTTAACTTTAGATGTTTACATTATAATTAATTATAAAGTATCTATAAAGGATTTTTGCACCAAAACTTCTCAGGGTTATGTATATAACCCGGTTCCCTGAGAAAGGGAATGAGGCACCGTATCGTGGTGTTGACGCTATGGGAAAGTGTGAGCTGGAGTCTGAGTCATGTGTAGTACACGCCAAGCCACTGGCCAAGAACGAAGTCAGATGACGCAATGTTGTGCGTGATCAAGTCTTTAAATAACACTTGCACGAAAGCGACCCCAGATTCTCTTGTCTGAAGAAGCAGCACAGGCGTACTTGAAGTATGGCAATGTGACACGGCGTCTTGTTCTATACACAACTCTGAAACATTCCCTTTCGAGGGAACATCGATGCCAATTCATGGTGTTGACGCTAAGGGAACGACAATTCCCATGGTACCCAGGTTGTGAAAAGGTTGCAGAAGCACAAAAATGTAAATAGTCTGGGGTTGAGCCGACATCCACACTTATAAAATCTGGTGAATGTGTGATGACCAGCTTGCTGCAGCACAAACATCCTACAAAGACACTCCTCTTACTAGAACCTTTGAAGCAGCCACACTTTGGGAAGAATGGGCCCTAAGACGCACCTCATTGGCAAGGGAAACCGCATCCATAACCCAGTGAGATACATCGGTTGCGCCCCCCAAAGCAGACAAAGAGTTGATCAGATTTACGCCACTGGCCTGAGCGGTGGACATAAATCCTGAGAGCCCGGACTGGACATAACTTGCCTCTCCTGCTCCTGAATTTTAAACAATGGAGGGGAGAAGGCTTGAAGAACAACAGGATAAAACACTCCAGGAGTGAAATCCAGACAGGAGGAGGCAACTGACAAGGTCTGCAAGAGAGGTTAGAGAGGTAATAACTACAAGCAAAGGCACCTTGAGAGTCCGAATCTTCTCTGAGGCTGACTCTAAGGGTTCGAAGGCAGCATCTGACAAACCTTCCATTACAATCGAATGATCCCATGAAGAACCTGCAGTCTGTAGATTGGCCTCAGCAGTCTAGCACCGCAAAAGAAAAGGGACACCAAGACATGTTTCCACACCGAAGCCCCTTTAATCTGGTTGTGGCAAGCCGAAATAGCGACCACATACACCGACAGGGTAGTGGGGGTCAGTCTAGCTGAAAGACCAACCAAGCAGTCAACTAGGTTAAGATGGCATTGCTCACAATGGCGACATGAAAAGACGCCATTTAAGAGCAAACAGCTTTCTTGTTGAGGGAGCCCTAGCGTTGAGAATGGTTTCAGATCCAAGTGGGACAAAGAGACGGGAGAAGGAGCAAGAGAAAGGGGAATACCTGTCTCAAGCTCCACTTAACCAACTTAAGCTACAATCCCCATGATCAAAGTCACCGCGCCGCCTCGGCAAACGCGGGACCCGAACCATGGGGCACAGATGTCCGACTCTCATCCCTCGAGAAGAGAGCCAAACTGGTGTGGAGCCTCATAATGAACACAGTCAGCCCCCTCGAGAACTGACTGAGCATGATCCTCTCCCAACACACAGAATTCCTGTCTGTCGTCCCAAGGAATAGAACGAAACTTTGATTTTAATAAATTTTTAGTCCAAACTCCTGATCTAAGACACAGAAACAGACAGTTTGACACGGAGTTACATGAGACATGTGGCTTCTAAAGACAAGACGGTGGTGACGATCTCGCGGAGGTGTTATTTCTAGACTTGATCATGCACGACATTGCGTCACCTGACTTCATCCATGGCCAATGGCTTGGCATGTATTACACATGACTCAGAAATTCCCATAGTGTCAACACCACTATGTGGTGTCGATGTTCCCTCGGAAGGGATTTTAAATCTAAAATTAGAATAATTTTAATTATTATAATATTTTTCTATAGTTATATTAATTTTGTGGGTTACAATAATTTTGACAGTAATATGATTTTACACATCACATGAATTCAAACATTTCAAAAATGAACTAGTAAAGGAAGAAATGGTGAAATAGAAATGGTGACCTTTTATAGGACCTATAACATGCACAACTTTAAAAAAAAAAATAATAATAATTAAAAAAATTAAACTAATATATTGATGTTTGGTAGAAAGATAAACACAAACTTTTTTCACATTCTCTCTGACCCTGAGAGTTAAACAGACTGTTTTTGCTGCCATACCTAAGGCTATGTAAATGAAGTTAGCTTTGATTGGCTACTCTTTGACATAGTTCTCCCTGAGGGTTATCATGGTTTCTGACTGAATCTTTATGGTTATGTACAGCTTAGTTTTCATAATTGATGTGGGTGGACTGGAGAAGGAGCTCTCATCAAACTCTTATATTTCAAAAGAGTAATGCTTGATACTATGTTTCAACCTAAATATGCTGACATAAAATTGAGAGCACTCAGACACTAACTGCCTCATCCATTCCGAAGCCAAAACAGAAGGAAATATACAGTATTGGATTATCCTCTGTAAACATAAAAATGTAGCAGGGAATGAGAAAACAAACACTACTAGCTTCCCAAAAGGAGTTGAGGGCTATTCTTCACAGTACAGAGAGCAGCTGGGGATGTTAAGCCCATAGTCTCACCAGATTTACTGTTGTGAGTCACATCAAAAGTAGAAAAATATCCACTATAAATAACTTCAGTGGCTAGTGCTCAAACCCATGTTTTTCAGTTTAGAAGAGGCTCTTCATCCAGGGAGAGTGGGATGCTGTGGGGCCGGCTGTGAAGAAGAGCTGCTCAATGCCAGTTTGTGTCAGTCAGTGCAGACGAAACGTCCTTACGGACAAATTCAAAACAAGGCCTACTAAAGAAATCTGCCAAGGGTTCCTTTAGGATGAGACTTGAAATTTCTGGGTCACATTTGATCACACAGTGGCCAGATGTTTAGCAGAATTGGTGACAACAAGGCTTATATAAATCAATCAAATGTGGGCTCTAAAATGACAGCGGGGAAGCTTTTTGTAATTTCTTTCAACAAAGGGGATGCCATCCCCCCTCAAATCGAGCCCTGCCTTTATTGTTTATTTTATTGCTTTTTTATTGTTATATCCTCTCCTTCTCTTCATCCTTGTCTGAATGTGGTCAGCACCAGGGACTGTTCTCCGCAGGGACCCTGGAAGCTCAATGCATCAGATTGTCTCAAAGAGGGAATTCCAGCTACTCCAACAACCTGACAGCCAGCTTCCTTCAACCATGGCATCTGGCAGAAAGGATGTCAAGAACTGGAAGACTAACAGACAGTGTTCTCCATTGGGATTCAAATGCTCTTTGGATCCACATGACATCCTGAGTGTATCTTACAAACAGCACATTATTCTTAATGCGGCTCAGGTTTCATTAGCATGAGGCTATTCACGTTGCGATGTAGCAAGTAAGCTTGCTATTGCTATGAGATGTTGTCGCTGTTGACGCTATTGTCTCTATACCAAGCAGCGGCTGTAACTTAATGTGACATGATTTAAGAGTATTAGGAGAGGCGCCGGTCATTACAACGCAGGCTCACAGATGTGAGGGAGCTCGTCGCTCAGCGTGGTTGGCATGCAAAGTTTCACATGCAAATTCAGCGGTTCAATGGGGCGACAAACATGCACATTAGCATCGCCGACACTCAAAACAAATCTTCTCGCCCTGCTCTCAACGTGACACGTTCCACCAGCCAAAACCCCCTGAAAACAATTAGGCCACAAGGCTTTTAAGTTCACTCATCTTTTCTTTGAGTCACAATTGTGAACAGAACCGTGTTCTTACCGATAAGCCTGATGGAAAGGTTTATTATGCTATTTAACAAAGGAATGAATCGGCCCCTTTTTCTCTCACGCCAAGAGGCATACAAAGCAATCGACAAAAAAACGCTCTGGCCTGACAGGCTCAACTCACCTTCGCTGTGGCTCATTTGAATATTCCCATCATGCCTCATTTCAGGGTTCAGCCAGGTGGCGAAATGGGGTAAACCAAACACTTCCAAATGAGAGGCTTTCTAATGCGCGCTAAGAGACCTCTCTTATTTTCATATTTCAGACCGACCTGTGACTTTGTGTCTGTAATTTGCATGAAATACAATTGTTCATCTAATACAGATGGGGCCTGATTGAATCTTTTCTTTTCATTTAATCCAAAAGAGGACAATTGCTCTATTTTTCTCAGGAGCAACGTGGCCATACCTTTGGCCCAGAATGAGATGATAGTGATTGTTCCAAAGAATTTTAGTGTTATTTCATTTATTCTTCAACTTATTCATAAATCTAATATTTACCATTTCATATCAGTATCTAGATATTTTCCCCTCATGGGACTGCTTTGTAATTGAGATTGCTCCAGAAGACCACAGCCTTCTGATCCTGTCACATTCATTTCCTGCTTCTGCCTCACAAGAGAATTCCAATTACACCTGCCGTCTATTTGGTAGCCTTAGTGCTCCGTGCAGCTTGCTGTTTGTGCTGAAAAAGTGTTTGCATCATAGAAAAAGAGGGCTTTAATCAGGTGGAGGATGCAAAAAATGATTGCCAGGAGGGAAGTTTGCTGAACTCATCAATGACATGCTTATCAATGGTGAAGTTAGTGGTCAGGCTGCAGAAATCGATGGTGACTAAAGGGAAGAGTGAAGAATCCTCTCACTGGAATACAATAGATTGTGTATGTCTGTGTCAAAACTTGGACTGTCAATCATGTCTAAATAATTGATATGCCAATTTTTTAATGAATTAATATATATATGTTGATATATGTTAATATATATATTATATATATTATATTACATTTTTTAAAATAAATGACATTACCTTTATGTGACTGTCAAAAGCTTTAAAAAGGTGGCTTTATAAGTTAATATTTTGCTTGTTTTATTTCCATTATCAACATAATTCCATTTCAACTGCCTTGCAGACTCCAGCAATCCATTTTTTTAAAAAAAATGAATTTCACACTTGTTTCCGATGCAATCTCAAGTCTGTTTGTCGTCAGAGTTTGGTCTGTTCAGATTCTCGGTCTGAGAAAGTGGTTTTTAAACCACACCGGGTCTACGTGAATTGGACTGTGAATTTAATGAACACAATCTGTCCTAAATGGCAGTTCATACCCATTTTTGATGTTTCTGCATTTATTTAATAAAAAAGTATAAAACGGTAAAGTTAAATTTCAAATGAAATGTGTCCAATTTTAATATATTTTAACATTTAACTTATTCATGTGATGGCAAAGTCGAATTTACAGCAGCCATTACTACAGTATTCAGTGTCACATGATCCTTCAGAAATCATTCTAATATGCCGATTTGGTGCTCAAAAAAAAAAAAAAAAAAAAAATTTTTGTTTGAAACAGTTACGGTCACTTTGGATCAATTTAATGTTACTGATGGTAGTGTGTGTATACTGTATATATCACATGTAGTTCTGTTTTGGTTTTGGTTTTTCTCTGTACTGTTCCTGTTTGCCTGTGTTCCCTTTGGTAATTCATTGAGTTTGTACATGTTCCTAAGTTATATTAGTAACGTATAAGCCCTGTGTTCTCTCTAGTTCTTTGTCCTGTATCGTTAATGTTAGTTTGGTTGTTTTCTTCTGAGTTTCCCTTCATTTATCATTAAATATGGTTGTGTGATCTATACAGCCCGACCATTACAATGTGTAGTGTATCACACTAAATGAACATTAATTTGACAGTCCTATTCAAAACATTCTAGTGATTCAGACAGAGAACAGTACACCCCAGCTACTGAGTCTCACTTCCCTTAAGACGAGCTTCAGTTAATGTGCTCAGTAACATCCTACAGTAGGCACAGTTCACAACCATCAAACTCAATAAAACCCACATCAATCATCACATATTTGGCCCTACACAACACTACAGTTGTGAAGTGAAATCACTCCGGCTATTTACCATCTATTTTAATCTTTTGGATCAGTCTGTGGGTTGTGCTTTGGGAATCCGGGGGTACTAACTGGCAGATAAGTAGTCTTTGATGGAGCGGCTCCTCCTCCTGTCTCATTGTCATGCATGAGTGTTCGTGTAGGACACTTATGCGTGTGGCAGAGGCAGCAGACTGTGAAACAAGCCTTCTTCACTCAAACTGAGAGCTAATTGGGTGTGGCTGAAACAATATGGCTTCCCATGGCTCAGTAGAGATGAATGGCCCCACTCCCGAAGATGGCAAACTTTGCTCTTCCAGGGCATCCAATCGGCTTAGAAAAATCAACAAACATTGGGAGGATCCATTGTAAATCTCGCCTTGACAGGCCACCGAAATGAGAGATTTTACTCAAAATGACAATGACTGTCAAATAGAAATAGGATAAGGATTCCTGCGTTTGAGGCTCACATTGCACATTGTGAGTGAAAGATGTCATCATGACTGTGGTTTTGCTGTTTGATTCGAGTGATTTTTCAGGTTGAGTGAAGAAAACCTAATGTTATTTGAGATCAGAGTAACGCTGGAATTCATCTAACAATGGCATGAGTGATTCGTACACATTATCAGCAATTGTTTCAGCAATGAAAAAGGGTAAACAGAGAGACAGCTGATGGACCGAGGGAACATTCTCCCACAAGGATGCACACTAATCTGCCGAGATTCAACCACACTCACATGCATTTGTCCTCTCTTGTCCTCCATGTAATATTCGAGAGACTATCTTCGAATTAATAACGCAGCTCAATCTGGCGCACACACAATAAGCTTAAACATGAATTGAAAGCTATTTTTTTTAAACCCAATATTCTGGTCCTGTGATGGACTTCCATCCAGGGTGATTCCTTGCCAAGGCCCGGGACGCTGAATGCTGGACCTACATTGGATGAATGGATGGCGTCCCAGTTAACAAAAATGCTGGGTGTAATAAAAAAATAATAGTAGTCATTTTAAAATAGAAAATTAAACTATTGACTTTTAGATTTATTTTATGTTTATCTTACCAAATGAATCTAATCTGAGAGGTATCATTTAAAGTTTTTTTCTCTGTTTTACCACAAAGTAGGCATGCACCTTTTATCTAGAAATGAATTTTCCTCTAGTAAATTCTTTTTGGAGTCAATTGTAGAAAAACAAAATAAAACAAATGAATAAGTAAATAACTGTGAAAATCTAGTATGTGAATATTAATTGCATTTAAATGCTATTACATGCTTACATGCTAATTACATATTACAAAAAAATACATATTACATGCTATTATCTGGAGACTCTGAGACCAAAAAATAAGTAATGATTTGTTTATATGGTGAAATTTGATGCATACTTTTGATGCATTTGATGTGTATTATCAAATTTTTCTTATAATCAATTATCTCAAAAACAAGACGCATAAATCATTACGTTTCAACTTGTTACTTCAACGATACAACAAAAGAACCCCAAACAGAACATGTTACAAACCTGTATGACTTTATTTATTTCTGCAAAAAACAAAAGGAGATAGTTTGATGAATATTTTTGTCCATACAATGAAAGTCAATGGAGTTCAAGTTGAGTATTGGTCTTTACTGAATTTCATTTTATGGACAAAAAAAAAACCCCAAAAAACATTTTTTATGTTCCACAGAAAATAAAAAGTCATACAAGTTTGGAACAACATTTGGAATTTTTGGGTGAATTGTCTTTAAACCAACATTTGTTTTAAAGTTGACATGGGTAAAGTATTTTTATATTATTACATTGCACTAACCTTTACATTATTTAAACCAGGGGTGCCCAATCCTGCTCATGCCAATCGACTGTCCTGCACAGTTCATCTCCAACCCTAATCAAACACACCTGAAGCCACCAATTAAGGTCTTCAGGAGGTGTGTTTGATTAGGGTTGGAGATGAACTGTGCAGGACAGTCGATCGGCAGGAGCAGGATTGGGCACCCCTGATTTAAACCATTAAGAGGTTTTACTCAAAATCGGCTCTGTACAATGCATTCTGCAGAGCTCTGTATGACGAGAATTAGTGAATCACAGCAAGGATTAAGTCATAGAAAGCGCACACACACACACACACACACACACACACACACACACACACACACACACACACACACACACACACACACACACACACACACACACACACACACACATAATCTCATAAATGACTTGTTGCAGTTTAATGCCACCACACGGTAAAAGCCAATAAGTACTAGCATTTGCAGTTAGCTACAAACCACAGTCTGGGTCTTCAGTCTCCAGCTCAGATCTTATCAGCATCCTGTGCAGAAGCACGACCTAACTTATCTAAATTTGCCATGGACTCTGCAAGAGAAATCAATATTGCACCAACTTTGTGCACAACAACACACAAACTACAACCAAAGGAAAACACACTTTACAATCTCTTGAATCTTCGCCCAACACCTCTTCTACAAACAGTAAATATAAAGAAGAGACAACAAGGAGGATGTACTATGTTTATCTTCACAGCCTCGAGCGATCTTTTGTGCTATCAGTGTTGTTATATTGTTTGGATTCAATTAACATTTTATGTTCAGTAATTCATTGTCGCCTGTGAATTGCATGCGGACATAATGCCTTAAAGGGACAGTTCACCCTTTAAGAATTAACATGTGAATTTCACATATAGAAAATGAAATTATCATTTCTTGCCAAACAGACAAAAATTGTTCAACCTATTTCGAGTGTATTAAAAGTCTTGTACACTGGTTTGACAACAGTCATCTACAATTGAACATTGAGAAGACAAAGGAATTAAGCTGTGGGAATCAATATAAGGTACAGCTGGCCTCCCATTTGTAAAGATAAAGCACGTTTCAAATTTTAAATATCTAGGTACAATTATAGATGACAAACTCTCATTCCAGGAAAATGTGGACCATATACATAAGAAAACAAGACAGCGTTTAGGTCTACTCAGGAAGTTAAGAATTTTTAACATTGATAGGAGGATCCTAACTTTTGTTTACAGATCGATGATCAAAAGTATTTTAACTTATAATATCGTTTCATGGTATGGCAATTTAACAATGAGACAGAAGAATAAATGAATACGAGTAATTAACGAAGCACATAAGATTACCGGCCAAAAACAGAGTACATTGCAAGGGCTGTTTTCACATTTTATGGAGAAAAAGGCGCCCTTCGGGGCGTAGGCTGCGTATACCGTTTGCTAAAAAGAACATTTATAAAAGATCATTTGTTCCATTGGCGGTGACTGTTTTAAATAACATTTTCAATTGAGGTAGTTACTATAGGTGTATGAACGTGTGTATGCATAAATGTGTGCATGTATTATGCAGATACATATTGTATTCATTTGTTTTAATCATGTATTCCCCATGTGTTTATTATGTGGTATACAATGTGGTTGTACAGTGTTTTCTGATGTATCTGTTTTTTATGCCAGTGTTAAAGATGAATTTATGTCCAGTAAATCTGAACAGACAATAAAGTCAAACAAACTAATTTTGCCATTCACTTTGCTGTCACTTTTCATAGAACACATTTTGAAGAGTCTTTACAGAGTTTAACATTAAAGGGTAACTCGCCAAAATGCAACCTAGGCTCTTTTTGTTAATCTACCCGAGGCAAACTTTCGTTTAAAAGCATAATTAGAATGGAAACGCCACTTTTAAGTTTGACCGTATTTTCGTTTTAGGTTAAAATGCCTTGTGAATTGGGCACTTTTATGATAACATCAAAAATCACTATTTTTAAAACACTAAGGAGGCTCGATACAACATGAAACTGTGCTCAAAGTATCACCAGGGGCTCTACACATGAACTCGAGCATTGAGAACATTCTTTGTGTACACAGAGTTTACTAAAAAGAAAGATTTTGAACAACTCACTGTAGCTGTGTCCGCCGGCATTTTGACAGTCAAAAATAGTTAATTTCCGAATGAACTGACTCTGAATTTTAGTATTGTTTCTTATATGAGGATCCTTTTTCAAATACAAGGTCAATATTGATTTTCACTAATGAGAAAACAACAAATTATCTGTGAATTTATATTGAACTAAGCTTTAGGAGCTTTCCATCTTTACTCTCCTCCCTGTTACGGAGATCGACTATTTTTGACTGACAAAATGCCGGCGGACGGAAACAGTGTTGTTCAAAATCTTTCTTTTTAGTAAACTCTGTGTACACAAACAAAGTTCTCAATGCTCGAGTTCATGTGTAGAGCCCCTGGTGATACTTCGAGCAAAGTTTCATGTTGTGTCGAACCTTCTTAGTGTTTTAAAAAATAAATTTTAAAACATTTTTGATGCTATCATAAAAGTGCCCCATTCACTCCCATTCACAAGGCATTTAACCTAAAACGAAATTACGGTCAAACTTAAAAGTGGCGTTTCCATTCTAATTATGCTTTTAAACTAAAGTTTGCCTCGAGTAGATTAACAAAAAGACCCTAGGTTGCATTTTGGCGAGAGTTACCCTTTAATTCTTGATGACCATGGCTGGTAAGCTCCAAAAATGTCAAAATAGGACCATAAAAGCTATTTGAATTGCCTTAATTACCTACATTTCAATGTCTTTCTCAAATAAAGCTACCAAATGATTTGGGATATAGCACAGAAGTAATTTTGACTACATTCATCATACTTTTTAGCCTGGTTAAAACCAGACCATTCTCAGTAGTAACTGAGTTATGGTCTGGCAAAGCAGACAAATCATTTCCAAAGGGGCGTCACCAACGGAAGTCGTTCAAATGCCTCGTCAAGAGCGATCGTCATCGTGTAAAGCTGCGTCCCAATTCGCCTAAATTACACTACGCCATAAAATGATGTACTCTTTTTGTGAAGAACAGGTATTTACTTTTGAATGTGTAGCAAAAAAGTAGGCAACTTTAGGACATACTACTTCGTCATCTTTATCGGACGGATCTGTCGCGTGCATCCTGTCACTTAAACTGCCCTGTCAATCATCGTGTCACAGTTAAAATCCTCTATTAAATCTAATTGAATTTCCTACTGTTTCGGAGAGACATGTAGTAGCACGTTCATCTGCCAGTGGGTCTTTCATGGAGACTGTCCTCATGTGTTTGCAATTTGAATATAATAATGCATTTAAAAGTTGAACGGACGTCGCTCAAATGCCTCTGGGCGCAATTGGATAGACCATTGTGTAAAGCCCGCCTCAACGTTTCTGATTGGTGCCGCGATTTCTAGGCCACGGAAATGGGCTTGAATGAGCTCTTTGCCAGACTACTTCTCGAGCAAATCTGAATTTGCCGGAAGTTGTCTGGGTTTTCCCAGGCTACATACTTTTAATGCAGTGGCATTAAATCTGTAACAAGGAGGCAACGTCCTTACTGCTTTTTTTAATTCAATATAAATTCATGTTCCAGTTACACTCATTGTTGACATATTTTTAGGTTAAATAAAAAAACATTTATTCAGACTGATTCGTGGAACATGGAACACTTATGAAAACAAGAGGCAGTATTTATAACATGCCAGTCAGCACATTGGAGGCATAGCCTCTTCTCACATGACTTTCCTCCATTCATTCTCAATTACCCCCCAACAAACTCATGAAACGCTTTATATGAGCTATCTGCCTTAACTTTAACTGCTGGTGTTGCTGGTTTTTCTATATTAATATTATTATATTATCTATTATATCTGAGGGACTATCTTTGAATTAATCACCCATATCAATCCGGTGCAAATGCAATAAGCTTAAACACAAACTGAAAGCTAGATTTTTTAACCCAAATACTCCGCTTTGTTGAAACTCTCTTTGTACGATTTTGGGCTGTCTCAGACGAAAGATGACCAATCGTGGCAATTTCTGTGGTCATGGATCCTAAACGATGGTCCTACGGCGTACAGTGAGAGAGGTTCAAAGACGGCCGTTGTCACGGTCTTGCGACCAAAGATAGCCTGTGATAATTTAATGACAGTGTCAGAAATTTAGCATGATCATCTCACAGTGTGTTTGCTGCTACGATCTACGTCTACTGACTAGCCAATAAAAATCCAACGCGACATGGCGCTAAAACTTAAAACTACATTCCTCAAGCTCCACTTACAAAATGCATGCCAAGTTGGCCTCTTCCCTAGCCATGACCGTGTATTCTCCTCTTTCGCTCCCTCCTCTTTGTTTCAGCGCACATAAAAACCACAATTGCTAAAGTGCGATTCATCTTGCTCTATTTGTTCCCCAATGGCACATGCTGATGACATTTTATTTTTTTGTGCCAATTTGCGTCGTAACCTACAATTCAATAGGTGTCATCATTGTACAGTCTACATATATTTTGTACCCAAGTTTATTAGATCCATGTCATACAGTGTGATTTGTAAAGATCTTATAGGATTGCTGAAATCGCACAGCCTGTAGCAGGCATTTGTGGTCCTGTGATGGACTGACATCCAATCAATTTCTTTGCAAAGGCCCGAGACGCTGGATGCTGGACCTACGATGGATGGATGGATGGGGTCCCAGAAAGCCCAATGTTTCATTTTGAAATAGAAAATTGAACTATTGGCTTTCAGATTCATTGTATATGTTTATCTTACCTATAATGAATCTAATCAGAGAGGTACAAACATTTTTTTTTCTTTTCTCTGTTTTACCACAGAGTAGGCATGCACCTTTTATCCAGACATTTATTTTCATCCAGTAAATTATTTTTGGAGTCAGTTGTAGAAAAATAAAATAAAACAAATAAATTAGTAAATAACTGACACAAAATCATTTTAAAAATCTAGTGTGAAAAGTAATTGCATTTAAATTATATTACAGGCTTTATATCGAGTCTATATGTGACCCCAAAAATTAGTAATACTTTTATTTTATTTTTTTCATTGTGGAATGTGAATTAGACCCCAAACAGAACATGTTCCAAACTTGAATGACTTTCAGTTAACTTAGTTAACTGGATTTTACTTAATATCAAGTGAGAAAATTTATTGAAAAAGCTGAGTGCAAAAACTTCACTTTCACAAAGTCAATGTCACGTTTTCTTTTTTTCCAGAGTACAGCACGCCATTAAGGCAGAATGCCTTATTAGCAAACTAATGCTGGCCATATTAGCAAACACCGGGACCCTTCTAACTCCTGCCGTGGAGAGGCAGTAAACGGGATGCATACTGCAATTACAAGTGTGCATTTTTAATCAGAGCAGGGCCTCTGATTCGGGAATAAGCATGTGACTCAGCCTCACATCATATGCTATATTATGTTTCAGAACCCAAAAGAGGCCTCACATATCTCTGCATAAACATTACATCAGTTTCATACATATGTTCTGATACCAGACCCAGCAGAGGATGCCCAAATGGGTGCAGTTAATACAGCTGGATCAATTAGTAGTGCACTGAAAGCATTTGCAGTGCCCAACCTACACTGGCTGAAACCCATAAAGATATATAAACAAAGGCAAATGGGTTGGAGAACATACAGCCATATCCCCGTGAGGGCAGTTAGGAAAAACGGGGCAGACAAAGCAGCTCAGGTAATTAAACTCCATTTATGCTGTTAGTGAGGATCAATACTGCCAGTTAAACCGCATACTGCGCACAACTAATGCCGGATGAGCTGGAATATTAAAAAGATGTCTTCAAAAACTTTTCATATTTCAAAAAGTCACCATTAAAAGCAGGCCGAGCGAAATCCACAGATGCCAAATATCGCCCCATGGGAAAATTTACATATGTGTGTGGCACAATTCACCCTTGCCTGGATGTCAAATGCAGATTAGAGTGATTGTGTTGCATGCTTCCCTCAGGGCTAAGCGGTTCTAAACACACTTCAGAGACAGAGGGAGAAGAAAGCGGTGGCCGGGCCCCCTGTGTGCGCCTGTTCCTGGACCCGGGCAGGGGGCGACGTGGGCAGCGTGTTTGCCGCTGCGGGGTGCCCGCAGACAAAGGGGCATGAACCACATGCCTACTGCTCGCCGTGGACGCCGCTAGGTTTCTTGGGAAGACTCGAATGTTTAGGTATTTACCAGAACAAAGCCACCTGCTTTTTAAACAAAGTGTCGTTTTTCTATGATAACCACAAAGACGTATTACAAAGACCACAGAGAGAAAAAAGGGTTCAATCATAATTAAGACAAACTCCCTACATTTCAGCTTATGAGATTCGGCACCCTGTTGGCATGGAAACATGACAGCACGTGCCCCACCACCCAATCACCACAAGCCTTTGGCAGGAACTGTCGTCTCGTCTAAGCAACGACTAGCCTATAAAATGAAAAGGCAAAGACAACATTTAAAACTGAGATATTGTAGACGCATTAAGATGGATGTATTTCTGTGTGTGTGTGTGTGTGACAGCGCACCTGTTGGAGGCGTGGGAGCGTGTCAGTAATCATTAAGTTAATGACAGGAACAATTATCCAACGACATGAATGACAGCCTATGTGCCACTCATCCATCATCAGTCGTTTTGACTGACATGTGTTCAGGCTGCTTCTCATAACCCTTATTACTGCTGAACACCATTATATCATCACAAGGCAAATGGAAAGATAATATAACATAATATAATATAATATAAAACGTATGATACACTACCGTTCAAAGTTTTATTTTCAGCAAGGATGCATTACATTGAATTGATAAAAAGTGACAGTAAAGATATGAATTATTTAACATTACATAATATTTATATTTCAAATAAATTGTATTCTTTTGAACCTTCTATTCATCAAAAAATACTGAAATTAATATTAATAAAAATGAATCAAATTTAAATAATATATTGCATGTAACAATTGCAACATTTTTAAATAACACAACTTGTTTAATAAACAATGTGATTTGTCATATGCAAAAAGCCTACAGTTTTAGTCAAACCTCAGTGCCAGTGTGATGTACTGTACAAAAACTGGTGTGTAAATTGTGCTCTCCACATCCTGAAGTGATGTATTTGATGTAAGATGGCCGTACACCCTCTTCGCAGAGCAGAGTTATTGGAACGCACCCATAGACATCACCTTGTGTAATGTTCTATTTTTGATGCCCAGTCAGCGTCATGTGCAGACCGAACGCAGTGTGACACAAAGAGAAATGCTTCTGCATTGCTCTTCCCACAGACCCATGAGTCAACGCTTCTAACTATCAGACACAGGCAGATTTTTCTGCGAAGCGACACCCCGGCACTGAAGTCTGCATGAAAGCAGACGCTCTGGGCTCTTCTCCTACGTGGGAAGAAGAGAAAATGCAACACGGTTTGACTCTAAACCCCAGACATGAGCAGTCATCCAACATAATGACAGATATCGTAAGATTCTCTTCTCCCTCTCTCTCTCTCTCTTCCCGTCTTCTCTTCATTGATCTGTTTGAAATCCAAACCACATGCACCTTTCATCAACCAACCGACTTGCTTCAAGACAAATAGAAATGGCAAATGACAAACAGAACTGATCAAAGGTAATTTCTACCAGAGCGTTTTAGACAAAACACTTCTTTCTTATCAGAAATTATCCAAACCAAATATATATATAAGTTTGGGATCAGTAAGATTTTTTTTAATGTTTTGAAAGAAAGGTCGTATTTTCCCCAAGGCTGCAAAACATTTTTTTATAAGTTATATTAAAAGATATTTTAAAATGTAATTTATTCCTGTGATGGCAAAGCTGAATTTTCAGCATCATTACTCCAGGCTTCAGTGTCACATGATCCTTCAGAAATCATTCTAATATGCTGATTTGCTGCTCAAGAAACATTTGATTGATTTTCTGATGAATAGAAATTTCAAAAGAACGGCATTTATTTGAAATAAAAATCTTTTGTGACATTATAAATTACTTTACTGTTTATAAATGACACACACACACACACACACACACACACACACTATATATATATATATATATATATATATATATAAACACAATTTAAAGTGTATGCACGTACAAACCTCAACAGCTCTTGTGATGAAAAAAAGAGCGCATAGGAGCTTGATGAAGGTCAAATGACAGTCTCCATCACTGTGACAAACGAACGAGACAGAGACAGAAGCGATATAAACAACTCTTCTCCCAGAGGTGACGATGCGGTTTTGTTCAAGAAACAGTGTTTCTGTGAGTGTGTGTGTGTGTGTGTGAGAGAGAGAGAGAGAGAGAGAGAGAGAGAGAGAGAACTTGTTTGTTTGTGTGAGTAGGCCAGTGATGGATGAGGAGGGCACTCGTCTCTCCCCCAACCCTCACCCCCCCAACGAAGTTTACCGCTGCTTATTTGTCATTGCCATCAGTGGGCCAAAGCTCTCACTACGGGATCAAGCCCCACTTTATCTCTGTCTTACAAAACAAGATGGTACCACTAAAACTACACAAAATATCATTCAGCCACTGAATCCTCTCTTCTTCTCAGTGATCATTCAGTGCCACAAATGTGGTGTTTCAGAGAAAGCTGGATGTGAAATCTGCAAATGAATGTTCTCCATAAGCCAGGCTGTTTGCTGTGCTGCCCTGAGACCTTAAGGTATAAAATATCTCGCTATCACTGGCGTCCACCTGCCCTTACAGTGATATTTAGTGATACGGTAATGTCTGTTCATCCATAAACATTATCGTGTACTTTACATTAATGCGCATATGATTGTGTCCTCGGGCAAATCAAGAGGAGAATTTCAACAAGTGAGAACATGATCATATCAACATTGAGAAAAAAAAAAACAAGCACAGACACGATCACATAACATTTTCACCTTTGCTCTCACCTGTGTGACTGTGACAGATAGGTGCTAATGGGAAAGAAAAACAGGGAAGGGAAGGAAAGGAAAGGAAAGGAACGGGAGGATGGGAGGAGACGAGACGAGACGAGGACAGGTTTCAACAGGAACACTCTTGCCATCTGACCAAAACGCAAAAAAAGTGAGCGCATCGAATCTCCTGGGCCTTCACACTACACAGAAAGACGACAGGGGTGGCAAAGACTGATCATGCAGGGCAGACTGGACCATGTTTCATGTGACACCGCAGCTGTGCCCTTCAGCATGGAAAGGTCCCAGAAGAATAGCAGCTGTGTAATGCTCTTCTACATCTCCATCTAAGACACTAAGGACATGAGCGCACACAAACACGACATCAATTCATCACAACATAACTGCTTTCCAGCTCTTACTCTTTTTCCCTCTCGTCTTACCGTCTTTGACCCACTCCAGTCTGACCCTGCAACAGTGGCTGTAATGTGCGAGTTTAACACATAAAGAGCTCAGAGCACCATGGACTCACACACTCAAACTCCCTCTTTATAGCTCGACCTGCTCTCACACAACAGCTCCATGAATCTACTTTCAATTCTCCCTTCAATGAATCACAGCCCATTATATTAGTGTCACGACTACTTAATGTATAACATTCTTCCCAGTGTCCATTGCATTGATATCTGATAATGAAGTTAAAACTTTGCACAAAAGGTTTTAAACTGCACAGAAAAACACTGAGTCAACCCCCAAATAATCTATTAGATATTCAATTGTTCCAGATTAATTTGAGGGTTTGCCAAATGACAAATCAGATAAATCAATGGCGATGTCACAGTGAGCCCTTAATCCCAGTGTTAATTAAGGCCGGCCGACTGATGAACTTGGTACTCATTTCCCACTGAGAGCAGCAGAGGTGCAGGTGAGCATCTATGCACACACATACACACTGTGGTCTGCTGCTTTAATAAAAAATAATAACAATAAAAAGAATCAGAGCATAAATGAAGTGGCCAATCAGATGTGTTTAAATTAGTCCATATAAGTAGGGATGCTGAATGTATCGGTGGTCATAATCGGTTAATAAATTACAGCCAAATACTCACATAATTTCTAGTTGGCATACCTATTGTTAAACAGAAAAATCATTGGTGTATTAATGCATTTTTTTATATATATTTTCCATATATTTATAAAAATATAAGAAATTTGCCAAAGATATGAATAATTATGTAAACCTAAATTTGTTAAATGATTGTGGGATAAGTAATATTGATACCTGTTTTAAATTGGAAAGCATTTTTACGACATACATGATGTTTGGTGTCATTTGGAGAACATAGAGATTTGGACATTTAAAGGGGCAGTAAGCAATTTCTGTTGAAAGTGGATCAAACTGAGCATCACAACACATTTGCAGCCAATAGGCATTAGGGGGCGTGTCCACTCATGATGGGGAGGAGAGAGAGTGAGAGAGCAAGAGGGAGATTTGAAGAAATACTGTATAAAGAGAGATGGCTGAGGACATTACGCAAGAGAAACTGAATATTACAGGGAAAAGAAGGGTTATGATCAGGCAAGGGCTTTAGGACCCGTGTTAATATTTGAAAAGCTTTCAAGTGCTGGAGAGACTTAAGGTCCTTGCACACTGAATCCGAAATTTTCGCATGTGTTTTTTCGTATCCGTCATTCTGTGGCTCTAAACTGTCAAAACACCATTCAAACCCTTGTTACGGATGGGAAAAACGCAGAAAATCGAACCCGATTCGATTTTTTTTTTGACGGACGAAAGTTTCGGAGGCAGTGTACAAGTGTGATTGACATAACGTGAGGTCGTATTTATTTTTAACGTGCGAAAATTTCGGACGCGAATTTCGGACTCAGTGTGCAAGGGCCTTTAAGCAGGAAGGCCTGAAAACGGATGCCGAGGTCGCGTTGTTTTTGCTCACCCATACACAAAATAAATATATTTGAAATATATTTTCAGAGTATATTTTGGAATATATGCAAATATTAGAAATTTGCCCTATAAATTTCACACTTAACATCATATATTTTTGTTATATTTCAGAATATATTTCAATGTATTTGGAATATATGCCACATATATTTTTGACACTTTTGGGGACCCATACAGAAAAAAATACATTGAAATATATTCTGAAATATAACAAAAATATATGATGTTAAGTGTGAAATATATTTATTGGGCCAATTTCAAATATTTGCATATATTCCAAAATATAATCTGAAAATATATTTCAAATATATTTCTTTTGTGTATGGGCACTATGCAAATAAGATTGGTTTTGCTATGTTTTACAGAACCAAGATTTGCTTTTGTTGAAATATTAGCTGTAACAGGACAGTATTGAGCATCAATGCTTGTCATCTTGTCCACGGTATATGCTGATTTTTTGTTTTTTCCTCATCATTAGTTCCTAATCTTTGCCTTATTTTCCGTGAAGCATTATTTTGTTTTGCTTCAGCTATGATAAAGAGACATCCACTCCTGCATTGCATGTTCGTGCATTTTAGGGGCGGAGCAATGAAAGAAGGGGTGTGTTTGTATGGGCTGATTTCAACAGGTCTTCTCAGAAATCGCTTACTGTACCTTTAAGTGTTATATTTTTGTAATCAGTCTCATAAAATGTAGATTTATATCCAATATCACCAATATATTAGTTATTGGCTTCAAAATAAAAATATAATTAGCATAAGTATCAGTGCAGTAACGTCAATCATTGGTTAATGAGTGAAGTTTAAGCAGTCTGAGGTGTTTTATTAAAAAAAAACTAAAAAAACACCAACCTGACACTCAAAAATAAGCTTTGCCCTGTGTGTCCACACATTAGAAATTCTCTCAAAACGGCAGCGCTTCAGCACGAGCTGTGCATATGCGTTTCTATCAGCGCAGTGTTTATTGAGGCTATCCAAAACACTCTAAGCTGCTCCCAATGTGCCTATTCCATTAAGTTGCTATTGATGAAAAATGCCAGTTACACTTAAGACCCTGTAAATTAACAAACTGTTGGCTTATTAAAACAATAATATATTTTGCTGTATAGCTCAATTTCCCTCGCCTCTAATGAGATGCCAGCAAGTGGCCCTTGCCGGCAAGGTTAATGGATTCCATATTTTTCAATTTAAAAATTGGGTTCTTCTAGCTCAAGAACCAATGCAAAAGTACAGCTAATTAGACAGTGACGGCTCAAAAGAGCTTAAGGAGACTGAAGTAAACAGGCACGCATCTTGCAGCTCAACATCCACTTCTGGGGCTCTTTACTGATCTAGGATTTGTATTTTTTTCCCTCTCAAACTCTACATACAGTATCTTACCCCACTGCATGTTTAAAGCACAGCTGCTCGTGTTGCTTTGTGAATACATGCTGTAAAACAGGCACACACTGATGCCGTAGCAATGGCCTTCTCTAGCAGGGGTGTGTGGAGGAGGCAGGATCAGGACTTTGAACGCCACAGTGTCTTTCTGTATGAGACAGAGGCGGATGGAGGTGAAGTCGAGGGGTGATTGCCCACTGAGTTCTGAATTGATAGAGACAGGCGGTGAAGGGGAGGGTGGAACTGCCTGCCATTGATCACATATTCTGGACAGGAGGCTTTTCAATCTCCCCCTCTTCTCTCTCCATCTCCTGCATCTGTGGGCTAAGAGGCCTAAGCCGAGGTAAATTGCTTCATGCCAGTCTAATTTTAAGAAGCTCGTAAAAGCAGAGATATGCCGCTCTCGCTCACGTTCTCTCCCCGGCTCCCCGAAGTGCACAGCTACGCTCTTGTGTAGAGATGAAGAAAAAGGATCTCTTTCTCTGCAGGAGACAGCACGCTTTTACCACACACGTGTACATGCACACACACACACACGCTGGCCAGAGCAGTCTGCTGGACCTGTCTTGGTGGAAAGCATTTAATTTCAGTTTGGACCTCTGGGCAATTTATCCAGCCGTCTTCTCCATGTGTGGCCCCTCCATCATACAGCTAAATATGACTGAATCCATCTCACAGCCATTGAGTTTCACTCCGTGAGCATTTATAATCAATGTGGATTGTATTTCAGATAAAAATGCAACTGTTCTTCATTATGCAGGTTGCTTGGGATAAATGATGGCATATAAAACATTGTGAAACGCTCATTTGCACGCCTCTTCAGCATGAATCAAAATGCAAGTTTAAAATGGTTCAAAGTGACACATTATTAACTATATTGTTTCTTGGCTACTGTTCACAGCATGTGGATGAATCATACTAATGCTGATAAAGACAGAATATAAATAAAACACACATGGAAACTTCATTGCTTAGTCATGGTAATTAAGCATAAGTACAGCCTACTCAAATCTTTGACTTCATTGTCTTAAAGGAATAGCTCACCCAGAAATGTAACTTTTTCACTATTAACTATTAATGTTTCAACTGTGAAACATGGCATTTCCTATGTCAAATGTTCAAGCTTCTGTTTTCCATTAACAGAAAGTGTACTGTTAGACATGTCTGTAATTTGTACAGTTATTTACTATATATCACCCAGTAATACTGCAAATTCTCTTTACAGTAAATAACTGTGATTCCCTTTGCATTATAGGAATTTTCGGTGGCATCAAACACCACATAAAGAGATTTACTGGGTTTTAAAAACATGCTTTTTTTTACATTTGGATTGACAGGATTTGAACTTTTAGATAATCATTTTTAGATTTTAGATAATCAGTTTACTGTCTGGAATTTGTAATGTCACACCGAGCCGCATCCAGTGTAGACAGTGTCAGTGATTATATTGGGTTCTATTGTCTTTTGTCGCACTGCTCGTGCTCGCATCCGGGGTAGACACGGCAGCGCTGCAGGTTTTGCCCCAGGATGGAACTCAGGAGTGGAAGAGTGTGTGTGTGTTGTCAGGTTTGTGCACCCCAGTTTAACATAGGTTAACACTTACTCAACATGGCGGTAACAAACTTTACCACAGTAAACCTGGCTAACGTTTCATTTTACAAAATACTTTTTAAGCTGAATTACCGAATTTAAATAATTTTAACGAGAAAGCTCAGCTTACATTAACATTAAGTTAACTTGTGTGAAATTCTGTTCAGGTTGTAGTTAACGTTGGCCAGTAGCCTAGTTGAGAAAATAACTTTGTATGTTAACTAGGTTAAACAAACGTTTTATGGCTAGGCACCTTTCTAGTTAGCAGTAGTTTGTTATAGTTTTTTTTTAATGGAATTTAAGATTTACTGCATTTTTTTTTGTGTGTGTGTGTGTGTGTGTGTGTGTGTGTGTGTGTGTGTGTGTGTGTGTGTGTGTGTGTGTGTGTGTGTGTGTGTGTGTGTGTGTGTGTGTGTGTGTGTGTGTGTGTGTTTCAAAGGCAACTGCAACAAAGCAACAAGAAAGACATGAGCATGCCAGCCACATCGAGACTGACAATTAAGAAGACTTGACTATGATTTTGAGAGGTTTGTATTCCGTATGCCTTTTAAAGGTGTGTAATTTCTACTTGTTTTTCAGGGAACACATTTCTCTCTGTAACAAAGTGGATGGTGAGCAAACATGGCCAATGTTTTGGAGCAGCACCCGGGTTTTGCAGATGCCTTATGTATTCTTTTGATGCTTATACATTTTTTCCCATTCCCTAAAGATTCATTGTGAGAATAAATCCAGAGGATACTGCAAAAAGTCGTAAGACGGTAGAAATGGTGAAGATGCACTGTCCCAGCAATGTCAGTAGTACTAATAGATGTCTGTAGTGTAGGATAAAATTCTATATACAAATCATAAAATCTCATTTATATTTAGTGCAAATGAACGGGTTACAGTAGTGAACTGATAACTTGTTTTTTTTACAATAATCGCACTGTATTACATAATTACAGCACCATTTAGTAGGGGTGATATTGATAACTGTGATATTCAAAACATGATATCGATATTGTGTTAATTAAGGGTGTGACAATACATCTCAATAACCATAATATTTAAAGTGAATAGTACACATATGATAATATGGCATGTAAATAATCCAGCGCCAAAACCTGGTCGACATCCCAAAGTACAATAAGCGCATGCAGCTCCTACTGCCGTGCAAAATCCTGTGCTCCAAAAAAGTAAGTTCGCTAGTATGGGAGTTTTTATTGAGATTTAGAGAAAATTACTCGTTAGACACCCCAGTCTATCAACAGTGAGTGCAAAAGGGGGTGAAACCACCTAAAAATGGTTAGCATTTTAGTCTCCTCTAAATGAAATCACATAGCATGGTCTTAAAAATAGTCCACGAATCTCAAAACTTTATCACTGATTTAAATAATTCTGACAATATCACAACAAGCTACCAAAATGTTATTTTCTCTGTAAATTCTTCTACAATGTTTGAAGTCCAAAGGTTTCATGAACTACAGTAGCTACATGTATTTTACTTTGGGTTTGCCATTCCATTTCTTGGATTTGGGTTCCAAATGGGGACGCTGCGCAAGTTAACAGGTAGGCTATAAGTTGTGTTGTTAAAGCTTATTTAATACTGGTGAATTTGACAACATTTTCTCTCTCCTGGTTATTTCTTAGGCAGTGTCAAAGAAGCCAGAGAAAGCCAGAGTCAATTGTTGTAATTGTTGTATGCAATGGTGTGATTAATTGGCTTAAAAAGAAATCAAAAAAACAAAATAAACAATCGTCGCGTACAGAATATCTGAATATAGAAATGCAAGTGAACATATATTTACAAAGAGATATATCAGTTTATCCACCATGACAGAGAAAGTTCGTCTCACCTGGGCGCGCGCGCGCGCTTTAATTGCCCGTGGCACTTTCGCGCGCACCGCACGCGCCTGTCTTTGCCGACCGTTTTTACGCGATGATGTCAGTGAAAGAGTGAAGCGGCTTTTCTTACCTGGATCGTGGTGGAGCACTTTCGCCCTGTGTATGCCCGGGTGGTGCATCTCTGATGCCGCCGCTACCGGCTGTGAAGTCAGTCAGAAATCCTTTTAAACAGGTAGAGAAACGGATCCTGAAACTTCGCAGTGCTGACAGTGAATCTGCACACAGAGACACTAACGCGTCTCCCCACAGCAACAGATCTACACACCACTCGCAGTCATCTCCGTTTCTTTTATTTTGCTTCGTTTTGGAAGTAAACGTTCAGAAATGTACATGAATTAAAAAGTAGCAGAGCGGAGAGAATTCCTGGAACAAAAGAGTGTAGTTCTGGAGAGACAGAGCGGAGCTGTGCCTGTTCTGTACTCCACATAAAGCAAGATGCTCGCAGCGCATATTGTAAGGGAGGGGTGGGATGAGACATGTCATGATGGAGAGAGAGGGATAGCTTGACTCAGATTAGTCAAATATCACGATTGTTTATTTATTTGTTTGTTTGTTTATTATTATTATTATTTAACTCATTCAAGGATGACATTTGCATAAGAGAGAGGGAGAGAGAGACACCCAGTCAGCTTTTAATGTTGTCACCATTTTAAACTAAGGGCTACAGATTTTTTCACTAGTTTCTTATCTGCATACAGTATTTTAATAAATTATCTACTTGTCTGCATATCTGAAACTTAAAACAATTTCACCTTGATTGATCCAGAAAATGCGAAGAAACACAAAGTTTAAATAATTTTACTGGCAAGTTTGACCAATCCATTGAAAAGAACTGACACAAAATAGTGATTCAATTGCTTAATAAATCTATTAGAATATATATTATCAAATCTAATAACTGCTTTGGAATACAATGTTTATGGAAAAAATGTCATATACCAAAAAATAAATAATAATAATAATAAATAAAGAAATAATTGAATTGATAATTATCTTTGGGTTTATGCATTTAACATTAATATTGGGTAGGAGAAAAAAATATATACATACTTTATACAAATTCAGTATTTCCCAGAAAACACTTCGCTACCTTCAATACAGTAACAATGTGAAAGATAGTTACTGAAGTGGGTCTACATCCGGTATGTATACAGTACAATATATATTTTAGAGCTCCTCACAAGGGGATCATGACACACTATAAAAAGTTGTAATAAAACAAAGATTGTTGGGGTGAGTTTTACAAGAAAATACTTTTTTCAGTTCAACTTCCAAATTTTACATTTAATTAAATCTTTTACTTGCCGTTTCTTAGAAATTATATGTAAAATTTACAAGCAATTTATGAGTGAAAACCTTTTTTTTCAGTGTATGTGGATGTCTCTGGCATCAAAAAGTTTGAAACCTCCTAACTTAGACAAGTCTAGAGCCAACACCAAGTGCTGTAGCAGCTTTTGAAGCCCAGTCACTAAATGTGATCCAAAGGATCATGTTTTGTTCAGGTGGTAATCATAAGGGTATCACTGACCATTAGATGTCCAATACTCCTGTGAAGCTCAAGCTGCCACATTGTTGCCCTGGGACTGCTGGGCTTCACATAGCCAAGCTTGGCCTGCTGCTCACCATCCTATCCCATATGGGTCAGCTTCCTGTTCCTGCTGGGCAAAAACCTTACAGAACCTATCCTTTCACGCTGACCTATGAGCAGTTTTGCTCACCTAAATCCCATCCTGACTCTGAGCCACTTTTATAAATCTGCTCTCTGACCAGCGCCCATGACAGAAGAACAGGCAGATCTACCAATACTGCACATATAGTCTAAGTTTGGACGATACGAGTTAACTAATGTTGGCAATTCCATCTACCATGGTCTATAACTAGACTGCAGGATCTGTTCATGAATACGTGTGGGGTATATGAGAGCTGTCCAATTCCCAAACCAAGAGAGAGCACTTATGGCAGTGGGATTATTCAATAGACCCAAGTGGTGGTACTTACAGAGGTTGGTGCCTTTATACAGTATGTATGATGGACAGCTATATTTAGCCAATCTATATAAGGCTATATAAGGATCAATGACATGATGCTCAAAATCCAAGGCATACTGCACAATGACATGAATACACACATTCTATGGAGAACATGTTTTTAATTTTCAAATCATTTTGATATTCATAATGTAGGAAAAAAGCACCATTAAAATAATGAATTTCTTTAAAGGAATCCTATGGAAGCTTGTTTCCGCCACAAAATAAAAAAATTTAAATGATAATTGTGACTTTTTATCTCACAATTGCGAGTTTACATCTCGCAATTCTGACTTTATTTTTCAGAATTGCGAGATACAAAGTCAGAATTGCGTGAAATAAAGTCGCAATTGCGTGTTATAAAGTCAGAATTCTGACTTTTTTTCTGACTTTATAACACGCAATTTGGAGTTTATATCTCGCAATTCTGACATATTTTCTCAGAATTGTGAGATATAAAGTCCAATTCTAAGGGGGAAAAAAAGACGGAATTTTTTTTTTTCTTTTTTACCTCAGAATAGTTTATCTCACAATTCTGACTTTATAACACGCAATTGCGACTTTATATCATGCAATTCTGACTTTATATCTCCCAATTGCGTATTATAAAGTCAGAATTGCGTGATATAAAGTCGCAATTGCGAGAAAAAAAGTCAGAATTCTGACTTTATAAGACGCAATTGCGACTTTATTTCACGCAATTCTGACTTTATAACACGCAATTGCGACTTTATTTCACGCAATTCTGACTTTATATCTCGCAATTCTGACTTTATATCTCGCAATTCTGACTTTATAACACGCAATTGCGACTTTATTTCACGCAATTCTGACTTTATATCTCGAAATTCTGAGAAATAAAGTCAGAATTGCGAGATGTAAACTCGCAATTGTGAGATAAAAAGTCGCAATTATCTCTTAAAATGTTTTATTCTGTGGCGGAAACAAAGCTTCCATAGAATCCTTATTAACTAAGCTTTAACATAATATTTTTTTTAGAAAACAATACTAAAAATGCTTCACTGCTGATTAAAATTTGAAAAAATGTGCGCCAAATCAAAGTCATGTGGTCCAATCAACATGCGGAAAAAAACATAAAATAGGAAACGATCATTTCAAAATGATCAAATTACTGTGTAAAGGCCCTAAAATATCAGATGATTTGAAATTTTTAAGCAAGGTTAGTTCAGGTTGTAATATATAATGGTGCGACTCCCCAAAACTTGTTTTTATTGATATGATATTTAATTGATATTTATTAATTGGCAATTGGTAATAAAAATACATTTATACCATCAAAAACATTCACAAATTTTTCAGAAAAGAATTAAAAGGTGTACACGTAAATGTTATTTTTACTTGATGGTTGCACTACATGACTTTTTAGAGTCATTAAATCTAAACTTTTCCTAAAAATGCTTATGAGCGTTTTTCAAAACCATAAAACCAACACAAAAACAAATAATATATTTCTAAAAACTTGCCACACATTTTATAACTTTCAAAGACTCTTCATCACAGTTTTTTAAACGTCACTGGCCCTTAAGAGAATTGAACTAAAGCATTTCCCCATAAGCAATCTTTCCCACACAAAGAATTTTAGACATGTTGTAAACAGCGACTTTTTGGTTCACAACATCCACATATAGTATGTATCTAGCATTGGAATTTTCTTTTTTCTGTATGCAAGGCTTTGATCAGGTAGACACAATTGGGTCAGCAGCAATTCATTTCTTTTTTTTATGAGATACATTTCAAGAGGAAGAGAAATACATACAAAGACACAATGGAAGATACCACATAAGGTATGAAATGAAAACTGATTTCTGGATTTGTTCTGCCATGTTACAGATGCAAGAGCAGTATATTGATGTGAGATTTTCAGGATAATGAATATTTGTCAGGAAAAAAGCAGAGATGATAATATTAATTCTAAAGATGATGATTATCGATGAGGTCAGAAATAAGCAAAAGCACATAATGAAAATGTGATTAAGCACATATAAAATACTCTCCAACAGAAAAAGAATCTAATACCAAGGGAGAACTGACGTCTCTTGAGATGCGGCGGCTCATTCCCTCGTGCATCTCTGTTCTTACACTCTGCAGGCTGTCATGGGTTTGGGCTAATCACTGCACAGGTGTCTGCCTGTGGCTGTCACTCATCTAGCTCACTACGATATGCAAATTATCTTAAATGCTGTTGCCTCTGCTGGATGAATCGTCCAATCCAATGTCATTTTGCATGGATGGGTTTGTGCCAACTGCATCAGTTATAACCTCCCACTCCTCCCCAAGCTGAGAGCCAATCAACCACCATTAATATACACCAAATGTCTTTGTAGATTTCCTCCAGGGCTGTGCCTAACTGTCGACTTCTCCAATTAAGCAAAAAAACCAGAATGTAGACGTCCACCTTCCCAGCCATCACGTGCAGCCAAGGGCTATCAGTAAAACCGCTTACACAGAAGCTGCTTTTGGCTATGTTGCACTAAAACGCCGCTAGCCATGCACTTGACAGTCCTTGCATATTGCAAATTACTTCCAACATATCAACAGTTCGAGTGAACTGATGCCATAATTGCATACTTAGTCAAATTGTTCAATTCATGCCCAAGTCATATTAGTGAAATTCAGAGTGGGCAGATAGTGTTTAAATTTATTAGTGACTCAAAAAATGCTGGTGTCATTTCACTGAGCAACAGTACAACAGTCATCCAAAATGTTTTAGGAAATAAGAATATATTACAGGCTTTTACTAACAAACTTGTGATTTCTACTTTCAAATGAGAAACATTAATGAATAGCTGTCTCTCTCTCTCTCTCAAAGATCACATTGAGTTTTGGGATACGATAACTAATTACGGCACAAATTTCAGTTTCATGAGGCCGATGGTGAAATGAATGTGGTTCAGAGAGGTGGCCCTGATCAAATATTCCCTTTCAGCCGAGGAAGAACAAAGGCTATCAATGGCGGAGGGATTACTTATGCCCTTTTCTCTCGTTTCTTGTCCAGTTCTCACATTCTCTTTTACGTGAGGAGCTGCTTTCAATGTGTAGATAAAAGCAAGAGCGATTTGATTAGAATAACCCGCAGTTCACCTGCACGCATGTGACGTTTTGCTGAAGAAAGGAAAATACGCTAGAGATAGTTTTGCTCCAGGTCCAAGATTTTACATTAGACATTAAGCAGCGATCTAAGCAACCCATTCCTAGTGTAGTTTGTGTCGTATTTTCTTTTAAGTTTGGTAGTTTTGTTCACAGTTTTCAAAGATGAGGGCAAGTTACGCAACCTGTCCATATTTGCAATTGCTTAATTTGCCAGCTTCCAAGCTACAGATGAGTTTACAATGGAATATCCTAGAGTTTTAACGACAATTGACAATAACAATGAAGCATATGTGCAGCATTTTCTCCTTTTAAAAATGATGCTTTATGTTGTATTTTGCATGATTAAATGGTTAGTTGCATGTTAATATTCCTATAGCTCAAGCAGTAGAGAATGGTGCTAGCAACAACAAGATCATGGGTTCGATTCCCAGGGAATGCATGAACTTATAAAATGTATACTTTGCCTTGAATAGAATGCAAGTCGCTTGGGATAAAAGCATATAGGCTAAATGTAATATTCACATTTAGCATTTATTTAAAGGTTAAAATCAACCACTTTAGAACTCTTGTATCAGTGCCTTGGGATCCTAATTTATTTGGGATTATAAAACATTGGGTTTTAAGGAGTCATTGTTACAGTGTAATTATATATTTAAGTACTGAGAACTATGTACTTACTCTAGGGTTAGGGTAGGATTAGGGATTGGTTATTATGCATAATTTACTGTTATTACTATGGTAAGTACATGTAACATATGTAACAAGGACACTGTAAAATAGAGTGTTACCAAACATTGTTTACTATTGTGTAAATGTCATTCTATTAAGGTGTTTAGTTATTCCGAGGCTTACGATACAGAGCACTAAAGGAAAGCTATGAAAGCTAAAGGCGACGTCACAGAGTGATGTGTCCGTCCGCCTCACCTTTAACCCCACTGACTAAAGAACATCCGTGAACATCCTACAACTCGTTCCGTTTATTCCATTTGTTTGCGTTTGGCAAGGAGCAGCTCTGCAACTATCTTTGTCACATCACATCGGTGAAACCCCCCAGCCGTCTCTCCCAAGAGTGATTAATCTTCTAACACTAATTAGATATTTGCTAATTAGCATCTGACATATGCGGGGAGGAAGAGAAACATTTGCATGCGGACACGGATGGCTGCAGTCTGCAAATGCCGTGCTCAGCCCCACCGAAGTGTCATCGATGGAGTTAGGGACACGGAGCACCTCGTGGAGCAGGATATTCAGGTGTCAGAGTGCCTGCTGGGTGATCGACCTGCATATAAGAGAATGTCAACGTCCAGGGGCTCAGGCATTATTTTATTCATTTTCAAATGAAGTCACCCCCTACGTTTCAAATGAGCACCGTCTAGATTTTAATGACCATTGAGGTTGAAACCTGGAGCTGAAAGGACATTAATCTGGATATTGCCAATTTAGCAGGAAGCCTGGTGGGAGAAAATCAGCACGATTTTGAACCTCTGTCTTCGCCTACACAGTTTCTTTCTGTCCATATCCAGCTCATTTATATGCCTTCATCAATTAATGACGACAGCTCATTATCATTTCATTGTGAGGGTTAAAAGATCTGTAGCAGATGGAGAAATGCTACCTGTGAAATTGATAAAGCTGAGCCATTATCAGACTTGTAGATTATAATGCAGAAAGAATGACTGCTTTGACCCCGCTTCACTGAGTAAGAAACAGACTTTTTATTTTATTTTATTTTATTTTTTTATAGTAAGCTGGCACTAAATGTATAAGATATTACTGTACACTTGTCCTACAAGAAAAAGTTATTGGGAGTCATTCCTGCCAAGTGATGGGAATTGTAAATAATTAAACAGTTCTAGAAATTTTAAAGGAAAAAAAAAAAAAGATATTTAAAAAGAAGTGCAATTCCATTGTAAAATAATAATTAAAATATAATTTCAATAATAAATACACTACAGTTCGAAAGTTTGGGGTCAGTAAGATTTTTTAAAAGAAATGAATACTCTACTTCAGCACGACTGTATTAAATTGATAAAAAGCTTCAGTAAAGACTTTTACATTGTTGCAAAATAATTCTATTTAAAATAAATGCTGTTCTTTTGAACTTTCTATTCATCAAAAAATCGGTTTCAAATCATCATAATCAACATCACAACTATTTCACAACTATTTAGAGCCTCTGGCGAAGCCGCACTGCAACGACGTCATAGTGAGAGGTTATTTAAGCCAAATTCCTGGCATGTTTGCCACACATGCTTCACAACCGGTCACACAAGGAACTTTCTCATTAGCATTAATGAAATGCAGCATCTCGTTCCCGCTTTTCAGGGTTACAGTCAAGTAACCCAATACGTTTCCTATAACAACGTCTGACATGTTTACGTTTTATGTGGGGAGAGAAAGTGACAAACCACGCAAAATCTGATTAGATTAATTAGATTGAAACGAATTTCCAGAAATGCGATTTGAATAGGATTTCAAAACACATATGAATGTAGATCAAACATTTCTTTTCCGTTCACACTTGCAAAATATGATCGCATTCTAATCAAATATGCACAAAAATCGGATTTGGACTGACAGTCTGAACTAGGCTTTGGTCCTTTGCGACAGCGTGTCTGCATCACATAATAAACACCTCTTACTGTACACAGCTGAACACGTCAGAAAGGAAATGACACTTATTCCAGATCCCTTATGTCTTGATACTAATATCACAGAATCGTCTTCAAGATAAAATGACTGATGTACCATCTGTGAGCCCATAAAACGAGGGTGATTCTGACAAGCTATCCATCACACGACTTCAGGGTGACCGTGGCAAACATGGGCCCGCAATTCAGCGTTCGAGAGCCTCTCGATGCGCTGCTAACGATTTTAATGTGTCGCAGGATTTCACAGTGTAATTAAATCCTTAACTAGTGGCAACTTTAGGGGGAATGCGCACTGTCACAAGGAGGTGGTTAGCTGGATGTGTTTGAGTTGGTGAAACGTGATTTCACAGGGAAATCGGCTCACAGATGTCTCATTAACTTCATGCCATTTGCACCCACTTTTCTACGTCATTTGTGGAAATTAGCAAATCCAGAAAATGATAAGAAAAAGTTTGTACTTTAGAAAGTTCTGATTGAGATTTGTCAGGTTCATTAGCATTTCTGGCACAGGATCTAACATACTAAATAATTGAGGTTGTATACAAAACCATTTATCTGGTGCAATATAAAACAAATCCATTGACCAAATGAGGATTTTTTTTTTTATGTCCCAAAAAACTGTACACCATTTCAACAAGGAACACCGCCTCTGGTGTACAATATGCGCAAAAGCACAACCAAATGTGCCTCACAGTAATGATCCGGTGTGTGTGTGTGTGTGTGTGTTTTATTCATGCACTTTTAGCTTCATATTGTGGATGAATTGCATCCAAATTTCCCATCAGGGATCAGGAAAGTCTGTCCGTCTGTCTGCCTGTCTATCTATCACACGTGCTTTTGCAGACTCCAGCTATACCATAATGTGCCACTGCTGTGTGTTTTGTAAACAGGAAGAGCTCCTGCTGACCAAATAAGATTATTCAGAGGACACATTGTTTTTTTTTTTTGTTTTTTTTTTTTGCTTACAGCTCAAACTGTGAACATAATCAGCCAGCTTCCTCTGCCCCCTCTTCACAATCACTCTGAAACACATCAAGGTCAAGTGGATGAAGACACTGTTATTACAGCAGTTTTAAAAAAGAGATCAAATGCCCAAGTGTTATTTAACAAAACGATGAAAGATCAGGAGAGCATTAATCCAAGCTGTATTTATGCATTACAGATACAAATGTGGTCTTTAAATGCTACAAACTGATCAGATCTACAATTTTTGCCTGGCAACCACCCACAACACCCTGTAACGAGTATGCTTTTTGCCTTGTTCTTGGTCCGTTCACGTCAATGCATTTGTTTCAGGGCCGTTTGAAGGAATTTGGGGGCCCCAAGCAAAATGGACATGGAGGCCCCCCCAATAAAAAACATATTATAATATGTAACCATATTCCGTCCGTTCGAAAAAAAAGTTGCACTAACTGTTTGTTACAAGCAGCATTTGCCGTCAGGCAGGTAGCTAACATAAACATATTTTTTCTAGCCTACCTGCTGCAAAATTACACCATTTGTACAAGACAAGTGGAGCTATTTTATCCAGTGTAATGTATCACTTACCACTAGGGGTGTAACAAAATTCACGGTTCGGTTCAATACGATACACTTGTGTTACGGTTTGGTACGTTTTCGATACAGCAAAAAGAAAGAAATGCCAGAGAAATTTCCTTGATTTATTTATTTTTCTTCTTTTTTTAATTAAAACTAACATCATAAAATATGATTTTTTTTTTTACTTTGAGCAATTCTGGAGCTATAATTGACTCTTCTTAGGAGAATATAAAACAAAACAGCTCCTTGGAAAAAAATGAAATGTAATATTGTAGTAGTTATAAACAAGTTTGTTTTAGTTCAGATTAACATTTGAGGGCATTGTATTCATAATGTCAAAATAAAACCGACGTAATGTTACTTTAAGGCATTATAGCCTACTATTCCTGCCAAACTATGTGAATGTTTCTCACTAGATCTTGCAGCGATGTTATTACTTCTGTGGCGAATTCAAATGCTTTCTTTACTGGATCTCTTATTAGCGCTGTGTAACAGTGTCGCTTGATCAAGATCGGCTCGCGCTGCTTTGGTCCAAACTGACAAACGGTCCGTCAACAACACAATAACGAGCAGTATCGTTATCCGCTTGCATTACGTTTGCCATTTGCTGTTGGGCAATGTTGTGGTCGCGCCGGCGTCTCTACATTATGAGCGCGCTTGCCACGCGCAACGCGCCTACATTTGAAATGACGAAATTTTGGTCGGCAGGAAAAATGGTCCAACAAACCGTTCGGTTTGAAAATGCGTACCGGAAACCGAACCGAAAGACTCGTACCGAACGGTTCAATACGAATACGTGTATCGTTACACCCCTACCACTATCTTGTTTTTTCTTATCCTCCTCTTCCTTTCTCTTCATTCTTTTCTGGCTTCCTGAAGCATAATTCCGCTTCATGATGACTGCCGAGGAGTTTTTGTATTTTGCCGGCAGCAGAGATCACGTGGTTGGCTGGCTGTCAGCGAATACTGAGAGGGCCCCCTTGAGGGAGATCCCGATAACAGTGTCATTGCACTGTTATCAGCTCGGGGCCCCAAACAATTGCTTGGTTTGCTTGCCTTGTCGCGACGGGCCTGATTTGTTTAATACTAAGTATATATCCTGTGAGTTTGTTTATTAAAGTTTTTCCTGCGTATTCCTCGTCTACATGAGCTTTTATAAATGTTTCGTGACAGATTAACGGACCGAGACCAAGGCAAAACTGAGGACTTATAAACACTGACCAAACAAAGGAACTAATGAGTTAATTAGAAGACAGGTAAACAGAATGACATAACAGACTGAAATAAACAAGGTCAAAGGACAAAAAGCATAGTCTTTACACTAGCTCCATTGTTGTGAGTTTTTCATGGGCAAACATCGCTCACTAGAATTGGAAATTTGATCATAAAATACTGGCATAGAAATATTGATATCTGGCATTTTTTTATATTATCAATTACATTACTTATTTAGCATCAAAATTATATAAAGTTTTAATAATTGTTGTAATTCTACGAGAATAGGGAAGTCCACACCACAACTATAACGGCACAAGAGTAACGATATCCAAAGTCACTTATAAAAAGAGGACTTTGCAACTCTGGCCTTTATTGTAAAGATATTTAACTTTACTACATAAATATCAAATTAAACATGAATTAATTATATACTAACAGTCTTTGAGGTCAAATAAAAATTAATATAAGGCTTTTTTATGTTGTTATGAAAAATTTAAATTTGTGGTATTGTCTCCATCACTCATATTTTCTTTTCACCCTAAACAAACATAATGAGTGATATAAATAGTGCATATTATCTATAATTTACAGTAAAAGACCTCATTCATGCTTATTCTACTTTGAAATGGACTATTACGATATTATGCCATTCAAGTGTGTGTGTGTAGGTGTCAATCTCAAAACTAACTCTGCATATCCAAGCGCCAATTATTGTGTGAGGCAGGCAGGCGTCCACATATAGAAACCACTGTGTGTGTGTGTGTGTGTGTGTGTGTGTGTGTGTGTGTGTGTGTGTGTGTGTGTGTGTGTGTGTGTGTGTGTGTGTGTGTGTGTGTGTGTGTGTGTGTGTGTGAGTGAGAGAGAGAGAGAGAGAGAGTCAATGAATTCCAACTACACTTGCTGAGAGCAAGTAACTTCTTTTGGGCTCCTGGTAGTGAACGGTTGCAAACATCTCAGATAAAGCAGAGAAGTTGCCTTGCAGAAAATCAATAATTCATAGGTGACGATCAGATTTCTTCTCTGCCCGTTGTCAAGGTGAGAACATGCCGGGCTCAAGGCTGAGCCAGCTTTCTGCAGCGGCCTGGAAAATGACAGCAGGCTTGTCAGGGAGAGATGCGTGCTATCGACGCCTGCCTGCGTAATGATGTGCATGGCACTGCGCACTCGTGCAAACGTGCGTACGTCCTCTCGGTATTGCTGACTGACAGGATATCTCTCTCGCTGTGACACTAAGAGCTCCACTGGGCTGAAGTTCCAGACACATTCAGACCACAATCTCATCGAAATCCAGTCGCAGTTCTGCTGAGCTTCTCGCCAACACAAATATTTCAGGAGGATTCAAAAACCACCAGGCCATTACTGAGACCTCTGGCTCTGTCTGTCAAAGCGTTTCCATTTGACTTTGCATCTCGGTGATTGATAGAGAGTGGGCGGGCGGACTCGCAACTGGCTCGGTATCAGATCCAGAGACCTGATGCGATGTGACAAGCAGCCATGAAGCTCCTCAGAGACCCAAAGGAGAACTCAACTCATTCTTGCGTCCAAGGTTTCCTCAAGCGCAACTAACGGACCACAGCCAGATGGCAGAGCGGCAAGGACAACCCACCCAGCACAGGCCACGACCAATCGGGTGTGACGAGCAGAACTCTGTAACAGTATCCATAGAAACGGCGGTTTTCTTGGCCTATGGCACGCGAGTGACAGGGAGCTCAGGTATAAGATCTCGCAGCTGTAATCAATCACTTCAAAGCAGAGGCTGCTACACCTCCGCAGTGCGGTGAACTTTAAACAAAGAACAACAAAGAGATGGGCTTTCAATCAATCATAATGACACTCTTCTCCACGGCCCTGTTCAACCAGCAAAGCTACTCGCAGTCAACTACACATCACTCTTCATTTAGTGCTTAACGTCCAACCCATCTACTAAAGCATTAATGTATCTCTCCCTCTCGAACGCAGGCAACAATCAAACTTCTGATATGGAGGTGGCGGTAATGTTATGGAGAATGTCGGAGAAAGCAAAATAAGACTAAATTTGTATGCTCAAAAGGAAATTTCAATGCTTCAAGCTAAAAAGGTTTGCCATTACTGAATGCAAAACTGCTGCATGATGTGAGAATATATGTGATGTTAATAAAGGAATTTGACCAATGAGATGAGTAGTGCGTCTCTGCATAAATAGAAACCGGACGATTGACAAAATGCAAAATGTCCTGTCGCTTTCATTTACATGGATAAAATATCTCTATGCATGACAACCATTTAACCCTTAAACGCATACCTCGGGTCATTAGTCACTCGAGACGTCATTCACTACCCTACTCCTCATTCATTTTTTAAAGTTAGACATCAACATTCTTAGTATTCCTCAATTAATTATATAATAAAAGTATAAAATAAAATACAATTATTAAAGAATGCCTGTTTTCCCATTAATTTTTCGTAAAAATTGTATAGGTTCGCTAATGACCCGAGGTGTGTAACAGTTTAAGTATATTTTTCCTGCACAACATAATTGAATCTTTAATGACTGAATAAGTGTAATCCACCTTTATTCCACAAGGTGTCAATGTCTGATACACAATGATTAAGTGACGTTTCACTCATAGTTACCGCAGGTAGAAAACAAAAGAATAGGAAGAATCATCAGCAAAACTTGAAATGGCTCAGCGATTTACTGCAGAGCAAATACTGAACGCAATCAAATATTAGTGTCTCTGTCACTTAACGGTGGATCTGGTGAAGAAGCTGTCAGCGATCAAAATATTGATTTTGAAGATGTTGAAAAGGATAGTTTTGAGAATATGTTTGAGATTGTGAATATACTGAATGTACTGGGAAATGAGCTCTGACGAGGACAACGATGATGGTATAAAACATCAACCATTCCAAGCTCCAAAAGGTAACAAAATATACTTTATTTTATTCTTCTGAAACTGTTACTCTAATATCAAGAGAGTTTGTATATTATTGCTTGATATATCAGTTCAAAATCGGTTATTGGCTGATATTTGAGTTGTTTTATTTAATTGCCACAGTCTAACAAATATTTAAAGTTAATATGCAAGAAAGAAGACCAACAATGGAAATATCAAGTATGCAAATATTATTAAAATTGTAAACATTCTGTTGATGTAATGAAAGTCGATTGAAAATAGAATCTTAAATTCTGTAAAAAAAACAAAAAAAACGTGTTTAATATTCTTGAGGTGTGGGCCATTAATACTGTATACAGCCTTTGGTCCAATGAGATTTCACTGTGGGTGGGGCTTCTCAGCATGAATTTGCATGAATGCGAACCTATATGGAGGAGATTATAACTTGTCGCTTTGTCATCATGACTTGTTAGAACATGGTGAAAGGCTGAAAAATCCATGAAACCGAAAAAATATACAAAACAAACTTTGAATGGCAGAAAATTACCAAGACAAAGAAGAAAAAGTGTAATATTCTGTAATAAAAAGAAAGAAAAAAAGATCCAATATATTCAATCTCAGCAAAGGAAACTTCCAAGTTATATGAAGCGCCTCAGTAAAATGTCCAAACCTAATAATGACTCGCTGTGTAGATTTGTCTGAAGCTTCCTGTTTTAACATGTTAGTACATTCACAAGACTCTATAAAGAGCATAATCATTCACAAGTCGCAGCTGTTGAGTTTTTACATATGAATGCAAAACAGCATGAGTGATGAAGAATAAAAACAACCTTTTGCTCAAAGAGCAGCTAAAATAAGATAGAGACTGACAAAAACACAAAACATCAACTGGGTAAAAAAGCCTTTCTAGGGCTCGACGAGACTTTGAGGAGGCTGGCTGGGCTTAATTACGCATGTTGAAGCAGTTGTTTGCAGCACACCATAATGTCTCCTGCTGCCTCTTTACCTGTGATCCCTGTGATTTCTGAGAAAAAGCGGTTGTGCTTTTTGGCAGACGTATCAAACGGCATGAGAAAAAAAAATTACAGGCATAAAAAGGTGTAGAGAAAAAGAGATGAGAGATGGAAAGAGAGAGAAAAGAGACAAATATAAGGATACAAGCACATAGCTCGTTTGATATGTCTGCACTCAACGCTGAAGCCGTGCCAGCGCTATCTTCAGTGCTACACATTGGCAATGGGGTGCGAGTCGTCAGATGCTCCCCAGGCAAGAGCGTGTTTGTTGAGGCCGCATTTTTACGGCTTTGAATGTTCCTGTGGATCTCTGTGTCTCCTCTCTAGGCTGACTGAACAGCAGATCTGGGCCACTGCAGGGTCGCAGCATGCTGTGTCCCAAACGGAGAGGGTGAGGTACGCGCAGGATCACTTACGGATCAGCAGACCCACACGGAATCTGTAGAAAACTTCAATTTGTGTCTGTCCTTCACACAAAGCTATGTGTGGCAACAGAAGACTTCGGAATATAGGGAATGAGTCATATGAACTACTCTCATGAAGCTTATTATATATACTGTATATTAGATTAGATTTAGATTCAACTTTATAGTCTTCGCACATGTTAGAGTACAAGGCAACGAAATACATAAATATACTCTATCATTCAAATGTTTGGGGTGAGTATGATTTTTTTTTCAAGAAATGAATACTTTTATTTAAGGACACATTATATTGATCAACAGGACATATATATCGTTACAAAGAGATTTCTATTGCAAATAAACACTGTTCTTTTGAACTTTATACACACAAAAAATATTAACTAACAGAGCTGTTTTTAATATTGATAATAAGAAATGTTTCTTGAGCACCACATCAACATATCAGAATGATTTCTGAAGGATCATGTGACAATAAAGACTGGGGTAATGATGTTGAAAATTCAGCGTTGTCCTCACAAGAATAAATTACATTTTAAAATATATTACAATAGAAACCGGTTATTTTACATTGAAGTAGTATTTCACAATATTACTTTTTCACCGTATTTTTGATCAGATAAATTTAGCATTATCGATCATGTGACTTCTTTCAAAAACATTTAAAAAAATGACTGATCCCAAACAGTATTGTTATTTTTTTTATTCGCTTTACTTTAATTTGGGGCAAATAACTTCAACACATTTAAATCTATTGCACAGAATTCCACCAATTTTTAACAAAAATCAAATTTTGCAAAGTCCATATGGGCCTGTGGATCGGGAACCAAAAGCAAACAGACGAGTTAAACAAACTTGTTTGGAACCCGTCGTCTTTCAGGATTTGTGGATATGAGGACTTCATGACAGATGTTAAGAGAAGGAAACAGTAAACAGTGTCTAAATGATTCTCATATCATCTTCCGCTCAAATTGTGCTTGCGGGGAAAGAAGGTTGATTATGTAACCACAGCTCTTCTCCATCATGAGTAATCCTGAGTATATTTTTTCTGTCTTGGCCCTGCTGCCAAGCTAAATGTTGCTGGAATGCTCCATCAACTCAATCATACCAGCAAGGGACAAATTTATATACTACACTGCACAAATCCTGCTGAGTCCTTACACTGTGTCAGAACTGTGTGCGATGGGACAAGTTTTCAGCGACAAACAATTTGACTGTGCACAATAAACACAAAACATGGCCCAATCAGAAGATATTTAAAGGGGTGGTTGATTATGATTTCACTTTCCCAACTTTAGTTAGTGAGTAATGTTGCTGTTTGAGCATAAACAACATCTGCAAAGTTACAATGCTCAAAGTTCAAAGCAAAGGGAGATATTTTCTTTTAAAGAAATTGTTTTTTAAGGACTGCAACAAGCGGCTGGTAGGGACTACACAACATTCCTCCAGGGTTAGTGACATCACTAACCCTAAAATTTACATAAACCCCGCCCCCGGGAACGTGATTTATAGATTATCATGACAGAATATGCTAATCAATGACTAGAAGATTACACATGAGCTACATAAATTCATCAAGTAACCATTCAGAAATGTTGTCTACATGTTGTCCATCACCATGCAAGTTATTTCTCAGTCCAAACTTAACAAAAGACGGCTGTAATGGAACACAAATACAGCCGATTGGAATGTTTTTGAAATGAATTTTCTTTGTATAAAGAGTAAACATGAAAAACATCACATTTTGTGATGTTAAATTATATGTGCATATTTGATTATATTATATTATATGATATAAATACTTAAATGTTGTAAATATATACAAATATTTTAATTTCTTTGTTTAATTAAATCCAATAGCCAAAAAAAAAAAAAAAAAAAACTACCTCATGCCTCAAAAGATTCCAACCTTTATTTTTTTTTTATTATTTTTTTTAAAGAATATTAGTAACTAAATTGTTTTGGTGACCACTGACTTCCATTGTATAGACAAAAAATATACACACATACATACAGACATATTTTTCTCTCTCTCTACAGATAATGTAAAATGGTTATTTAAGGGATTATTTGGTGTTTTTCCACTGCTACTAGAATTTACCTATACTGAAATGGAGGATTTCATGACATTTTTATGCACAGCTATATGAGGGGAGCTATTGGACCAATAATATTTCAAAGTGGGCGGGGCTACCCCGCACAATGCTGCAGAAATAGAAACCGTGCGGTCGACAAAATATCCTACTGCTTATCACTCTTTCACTAATGCTGTTGAAGGAATGTGTCTACGACGGCCTTCATCTCCTGCTCGCCAGGAAACACTTATCTCTCTGCAGATGCCGGGTCTGGAAGAGCACGAGCAAGGCCTGAACTGCCCCTCCGGCTCTTATCAGGCCATTGCAATTGGGTGGCCGCTTGTGTAAGGTAGAAATCAGAGCACCAGTGCAGCCCATGGATTCATCACTTAGGTGGAGGAAGAGACGACAAGTCCTCACATGCCTGCTGATACAGCAGACACACGTTCTTGAGCAGATTAGCATAAACGGCGTAGCAATGAGAGTTGCATACTACTTCATTCTGTAACATATTTTGCGCCTAAGTCTATTTCTAAATTTCGCCAGTAAATCTTTCACAAGCTTCTCCATTTCCATAATAATTTACGTCAAATTGTGCCAGGCTTTATTTGGCCTCAAACAATGCCGGAGACTCACTGGGAGCCATTGACCCGCTCAGGATGGCCTCTCCGTGGGATACGAGAGAGAGCGCGCCAGTTTGTCTGTGTGCATATATCTTCCTCGGAGAAAGCCCGTTAAGTCTCTCTCTCTCCTGCCCTCTCAGCCTCATAAACAGGCCAGCGGACAAAATCATTATGCTACAATTTTCCAATTTATTCAGTGCCTTCAACTTCTCATTAGTTTCTGCCTCCTCCATAAAGAGGGCACATTATCAGAAGCTGTCAGCAAAGAGCTCACAGGAGCTTCATCATCCATTTGGACTCTGGAAGAGGAGACGCATCTGACCACAGGACATTTCTCCAGCAACTGCAGAGACTTCCTTTACCACTCGGAGTCAACTCATCATCTGTTCACTGAAGCCAAGTGAGGCAGATACAATATGCCCGACGTTGTTTTCATATAGCTGATATGATACATCAAATTAAAATCAAATTAGCAAATGCATAAAAAAATAAAAAAACATCACAATGTGAAATATAAACATTGTAAGATATAAAATCACAATAATAAGGAAAAATAGCAATTGTGAGATATAAAGGTTGTTTTAAAATACTCTTAACATGGCTTCAATGCTCTTCTGAACACATTCGGCAGGTACTTGTATCTCTCATTTGTGAATCACTTTGGATAAAAGCATCTGCTAAATGATTAAATGTAAATATGCTGTGCCACCTTGACATCCACACAAACAGCAGTGCAGAGAGCGTCACGGAAGGGTGATTTTACCAGGTTGCCAGGAAGCAAGACAGCAGGAAGTGTACAAAGTAAACAGTGAAAATATTAAAAAGCAAATGAAAGAGTATTGTAGTTCAGAATGGGGGGGGGGGGGGGGAAGACTGTTGAAAAGACCTGTCAAGGTTCTGTCACTTTGATCTGGTTTATTCTTGTTTGGTGACAGAGCCCTGACACTCCTATTTCTTGCGGTTCCGAGTTCGCTCGGGTCGTGCGCTCTTCCATCCTCGTGAGTTTTGTGTGTGGAGTGTGGTGTTCGGATCACGGCACTTCGGTCTAGTTTGGTTTTGGTTCTTTCGGGGATCGGACATTGTGTTCTGTTGTTCACTGGTCTCGTTGAATGAGTGTGCAGTTTCGAGTTCGCCCGGGCCGTACGGCGTACGTGTTGTGTTCTGGATAGCACGCGGTTTGTTTACATCTGCTGATTGCTTTAATGTTTTGTGTGGACACGCAGTCGGTGAGAGCTCTCATTGGTCACGTGTTCGTGTCATGTTTTGTTGGAGCACATGGCTTGTGATTGTGTTCACTGGACATGTGCTCTTGTTAGGTGAGTTAGGTGCAAGCAAATGGCTTGTCATGTTTGTTTCTATGTGCCATGGGCTCTCCTACCTATTGTCTTAACCCCACCCTTCCTGTATGCGATTTCGGACGCAGCCCTTATGCTTTCAGCCCTGTGTCATTATTTACCTTTTGTGTCCTGTCCTGCCTGATGCTGTTTACCTTGCCCAGTCCAGGCTTGTCCAACTGCCGGTCCTGTTCTAAAACAATGTTCTAAAAACGGAAACGTTTTTACTTTGCGGTTTTAGAGTACAGACGACAACAACATCAAAACCATCCCTGTTCACACGGATCTGCAAAAACGACTATAAACGCTGTATTCTACTGCCAGGCCAGTAGTTGGCGATGTCACTTTGCAAAGAAACACTACGCACCTATAGTAATGCGTAATACGCATGCACATGATGTCACTGTTTTCACCAATTTGCATTTTCGTAGTTTACACGATAGACAATAATGGTATAATTTTCAATAACTTGCACTTTGAATCCTGTTTTTTAAAAAGTTTGCATTCTCAGGCCCCCCAAACGGCGTTGTCATGTAAATCAAGTTTAGTTTAATTTATTTGAAAATTGTTTTGTTTAAACGGCCTCTGGTCGTCGCTCCTCCTTCAACTGACAAGTCAAGTCACCTTTATTTATATAGATATTTTTACAATACACATTGTTTCAAAGCAGCTTTATAGTGATAACAGGAAAATAATGCAACAAAGTTTGTTTCGGCTATATAGCAGATCTAAAAGAAAATAGCACCATAGTCCAGCTTAAGTAAGTTCAGGGATGGTTCATTTTTGTTGTAAAAAAGTTATTAATTTAGTTCATTTACATATATATATATATAGCCGTTCTTAAGAAAACAGTGCAGGCAGATCAATCAAGACCAGCTTATGAATTTTCATGTTGATTCAGGATGGATTATTATGGAGATAGAAAAATGACAAAATATTTGATTTTGTAAAATAGAATTTAGATATTACATTTAACAAAATAAATTGTGGCATATGTCATAGTTGGCCATTTTAATTTTGAGATTTGATTTTGAAAGTTTTCAGATGAAGAAGAAAGTCAGAACTCCAAATTCAAAATTCTTAAATTCAAAACTATTAAATTTGCATTGTACAAAAAATAGGTAAAGCTTCTGTGTTCCACAGGGAAAAGCAGATGTTGTCTAAATGAAAAAAAAATAAAAATAAATAAAATCATTAGAAATTTTCTGCACAGGGAATTTTTTCACTCTCACGCATTTCATCCACAAAGTTTCACCGAGCAAAGGTAAAGGTGACTGCATTATAATTTATGGATATTAATTTTGAGTTTTTGCTAAAGATTATATTTTGTTTTTTTCATTTATTACAATAAATTAAATTAAAAACTAATTTGAGTTGTTGTTGATGTGAGTCACATTAGAGGGTCATAACAAGCAAAAAAAAAAAAAAAAAATTCACATGTGGAAGGCAGTGTCTCCATTGCACTCTGATTATCCTGTCAATATGGCATTGAAAAGAGTATGGCAAAGTGGCATTGATATTTGAGAGCACTTCACCAACTGGCAGTGGTGGTTGTCAGTCATTCTCATTATCTTCCATAAAAATCCATTGTCTGTCTTCTATTTATTTTCCACTACAATCATCAACACACTTCCTTTGTTTTTCTTTTTACTTTCTAACATTTTTTTCCATTGAATAGAAGTGCCAAGGATGCATGCGTGAAGAGTGAAACTCAATGCTTTCTGTGGCGCTGAGCTTTGTCTGAGGATCCATCAGGTGGATATCTAAATTGATATGGACCTATGATATCTGGTGAATAACTTTGCTTCTTCTTCTACTGGTGTCTGGTGAGCTGACAGACTGTATAACAAGAGAGGACAATAGAACTTTACTTTTTTTATCCAGTTGTTTATTATTTTATTGTTCAGTTGATTCGCACCAAAGGTGTCACTGAACACCAGAAGCAAAAATTTGTGTAGCTATAACTTTCATTAATAGTCACCTTTAGTCATCAGATCCTCTGTAAACACAACAGATGTCATGAAGGTCGCAGCCTCGCAGGCGCAGAGATGCAGCTTTAATTCAACAGATGTAAAGTCGCTAAAATCCAGCTCACTCACAAACAATCATTTCACTTATTTCACTGAATAATTTTCATCATACACTGTTAGAAAAATCTGTAGAAATTACAGTATTACTGGCAGCTACTTGCCAGTAACTTACTGTAGATTTAAATTGATGTTATTTACTGGCAACAATTTGTTCAAAATTAAATGAACATTAAACATTAACAAGTCTTTATCTTTACAGAATAAAACTAAAATAACATCCTCATGCAAAGCATTCTGGGAACCAAAATCTGAAGGAAAAAAACAGAAAAAGGTTGATGAAGATTTCTGGTTCCCAGAATGCTTTGCATTAGATTGTTATTTTATAATTTTATTCTTTAAAGACAAAGACTTGTTAATGTTTAATGTTCATTTAACTTTGAACAAACTGTTGCCAGTAAATAACATAAATTTAAATCTACAGTAAGTTACTGGCAAACAGCTGCAAAAACTACAGCAAATTTTTTACAGTGTAACATCACTTCACAATAACTTAATTTGGATTCAGATGTGACAAAGTGGTGATTTCTAAGTGAGTGAGTGTAATTTTGCAACTAGCCTATCTATTTTCACCAGATTGACCTATTTAGTCTATTTTTGATTCAATTTGGACAGGTTGTGAACATGAAAGGTGACCCTTCATCGAATAACCTCATATGATTTTTCATCTGTATTTCATCATTCCACCCTCATATTCAGGGTGAGCTAAACAGATGACGACAGCGCTGTGACGTCGAAGTCATTAGTAAACATTGCAAGATGGCTATGGATGAACACCAGTTGTTCGAGTTAGACTTGGCCTTTTATCTAAAAGAGGAACAGAAGACGGCGCTCGAATCGATCCTTTGCAAGAAGGGCGTTTTTGCTGTTTTGCCGACCAGATATGGCAAGAGTCTAATCTACCAGTTAGCTCCGCCGGTAGCGTATGGGACTTGTTGTGATTGGTCGTAGTGTTATCCAATTGCGTGCAGTGAGCTTTTCAAATGCATGCTTGGTGCCGCCCCTCGAGCTGGCCGATTTTTATTAGTCGATGCCAGACCATTAATCTTTCAGATTTAGGTCTGGATTTCCAGGCTATGATTACACTGTATTCAGAATAAACTGTGCTAAAATAATATGTTAGTAACATGTATGTACATGTTTGTATTTCTGAGAAAATCAAGTACAGTATATGGTGGTTAGTAAACAAAAAATAGTTTTAAAATATTCCCCTAAATGAAATTGCAGAAAACACAACAAGCTTCTGATAAAGTTAACTGCTTTAGTCTATTTAAAATGCAATAAGCAAGAAATAAGAAGTATGTGAATCATCAAAAGAAGAAAAAAATCACTTGTTTAATTCAGCATTTTTGAATGAATTGGTTTTATGAATGATTTAATGACTTGTTTATAACTGCTGTCACTAATATGCAATCACATGTAATCAAAAGTATTCTCGTCGCTTGATAAACTTATGGTTGAGCCACTGTAGTCACTTGGACTATTTTAACAATGTCTTTACTAACTTTTCTGGGCCGGCAAGTTTCGAGCCCTAAGAACATTTAGTCATTTAGCAGACGCTTTTGTCCAAAGCGACTTACAAATTAGGACTAAATTAAGCGAGTCATCGTGAAGAGGCAAAAACAACGCAAGAAGTGCTCAAAATACGAAGTTCAGGCATTATTCAAGAAGCCTATGGAGGTGTGATCCAGCTCTCAGATTTCATCAAAAATTTATCTTAATTTGTGTTCTGAAAATGAACAAAAGTCTTACTGGGTTGGAACAGCATGAGGGTGAGTAATTACTGACAGAATTTTCATTTTTGGGTGAACTATCCCTTTAAACAGCGTTTTCTCCCAAACAGTCATTATTGAGCCACTGTGGTTCTTCCTCTACAGGTTACTCAAGTTCTCAGAATAAAACCCAATAATCTTCTCACAACAAACAGCCCCACTGACAAATGATTTCATATTTGGCACAGCGCGAGTGGGCTAAAAGAAATGTCTCGATGTGTTTTGCATTTCATTTATGACACATTGAGGTGTCATCATCCACGCATGATGTTGCAGTGTTTTTTCGTCCTTTTAAGTGCGGAAGCAATGGTGACAAATGCGCAAATATCAAAATAAAACATTTAGACGTTACGTAACTGACTATGGATTTAAATCCACAAATTAATGTTTTCTCTGGCTTGGAGTAATATGAATGGAGCCATGGCCCATGTGTAGCTCCAGAGCTATCCGAAAACCCTTTTGATGTGCTGCCAGGGCAATAACACTGGGGCAGAATGAACTCCAAATGTGCAGCACAAACCCGACTCTTATCATTTCATATGACCTTCGGGCTTGAATACACTGAACGTCTGTGAGCTCGAGAACAAGAAAAAGGGAGGAGGGGGACTGAGCGACAGAGAAAATATTTCATATACGAAACAATATTAAGATGATACAATCAAAGAGTGAATCATATGGTGCATTAGTCTGTGTACGGTAAAATAAACTATTTCATTGGCCCTTACAAACCCACTAACAGTTCTGGTAGGTATCAGTATCTTTCATAAATCTCTCTTGCAATTCATAATCAACACATGTTGGCCTGCGGCTCCATTTCTTCATAGCTTGTTTATATTTTAACGGTTTCAACATTTCAGTAAGGTCAAAATCATGGTTTGTGAAGTATTATGTGCTCATATACAGATTGTTTGGTCCTTGCAGCTCTCACTTCATTTCCCATGTTTCTCAGCACAAACATTTATCACGTCTTCGCATGCTGCAAGTGTCATCGTTCCAGACGGCATGTTTCCTTCTGGAAAATGATGACTGTCAGTAGCCGACAAGGGCATTCTGTAAGTTAACTTAATAGGCACAGTTTCAAGGAAATTGCTAGCAGCAGGTAGATCAGTTTACTATGATAATATCATCCACGCTCTCCTTTTTATGGTTCCTTGGAGAAGAATATGTTTCTTTAAATCTTCTTAAGACGCGACTTCACTTCTATGTCTATGCAATCTCACTGTAGACGTGGTGAAAATGAGACTATCGCTTCATAACTGAGTGCCAACCACAGATGCCATTATGAACGGATATTATTCCTGACCTCATTCACACTCATTTTGAAGCTCATTATGTTGATATTGAGGTCAAATGGGAAGTATGTTCAAATGTGAGAAAACGAAGGACGAATTCAATATGAGAAAAACTAATTTTATTAACATGAGAGTCATGGGTGAGTGTTTTGAAAATCATAGTCAAGGTTTGTTGTGGGAACATATGCCAACCTCCATGAAAAAGTAAATCTGCAATATTAACACTAAATAACACAGAAAAAAAAAAAAAAGGGGGCAGATGATAAATACTGAATATTCTGAATATTCAAATACTTTTATATAAGTAAGTAGATCAAAGGTTAATTGTGTAATTTTAAAATTAACACAGACACACAGACACATACACACAAAAGGTCTAACAGGGTTATTCTGTTTGTAAAATAGGCCTTTCAGGGTTTTGAATGCCATCTAAAAAAGTCATTATAAAATGACTTTTCAAAGACAGTTACTCATGTTATTGAGAGAAATAGACTGACAAGTCTGGCTTTATGCCATGTGAGGCTAATTGGCTTTGGGTTTGTTTAAGGCATTGTGATTAATGAAGTTTCTAATGAGAGCTTTATGATGAAGGCAGCAATCTGTCAGCCAGTGACTGCAGCTCTCAACAGGGCTAGAAATGAACAGTTCAAAGGTGATTTGACGAAGGGAATTTTTCGGAAACAAAAAAAAAACACCTTTCTTAAAAACCACCATCCAATTTGTAGCATTCCCACTAATAGCTTAGTCTGAAAATTCAATAAATGAATTTTAATTAATTAAAATGGCTTATTATCAGATTTGAAAGCTGAATAAAGATATTTCATGGCACCCATGATTCCCATTACACACCAAAATACCAAAATAATTATGTATCCATAAAATATGTATATACACTCACCGACCACTTTATTAGGTACACCTGTTCAACTGCTAGGTAATGCAAATATCTAATCAGCCAATCACATGTATTTAGGCATGCAGACATGGGGCGAATTCCAAATGGAATGTTTGCCCCCTTGAAGGGCACTTTGTGAAGGGGATGCTATTTGAAGGGCCCTTCCAGAAGTCTGTTAGCGAAGGGTACAATGCCATGATCACTTCAAGGAAGTCATTTTATCATTTATAGTCATGTGACCCAGGGTGGCGAATCCTCGCGATTAATTTTAAAGTTAGATGGCAGGAGAGTTCCAGTTAAAATACAAACAGAATAACGTAAGTTGTTTTCTATTGTTTGTCACATATTACAAACATTTTTGTAATACATTTCATATGAAGTTCCATGTATGAAATGTGTTAAATAGTAAATATGTCAAGTAAATGTCAATACATGTAGGGTCCAAAAAAAGAGTTTTAAAGATGAGAGCAGAGAGGGAATATATTCATACACATACGCAGATTTTTTGGCAACAATTATATTAACAGCAGTAACAAGAAATTTGTGTTTTAAGGACAGCTAATGGGGTGATAGGCACCATGCTGCGTTGTCATAGCAACATTTCATTGCTCCCTTCGCCAAGCGTGTTCCTAACCACTTCATTATGACACACAAGTGCCCTGCTCCCGCCAAAATCCCACTTTAAGGGCTCTGCCCTTCGGAGTGAGTAGGGCATAGGGATGCTCACCTCCGATTGGAATTCACTCACTGTCAAGACGTTCTGCTGAAGTTTAAACTGAGCATCAGAATAAGGAAGAACTGCGATTTAAGTGACTTTGAACATGGCATGGTCGTTGGTGCCAGACGGGCTAGTCTGAGTATTTCAGAAACTGCTGATCTACTGGGATTTTCACTTGCAACTATCTCTACAGAGAACAGTCAGAAAATGAGAAAATCTCCAGTGAGCGGCAGATCTGTGGACGAAAATGCCTTGTTGATGCCAGAGGTCAGAGAAGAATGGCCAGACTGGTTCAAGTCGATAGAAATGCAACAGTAACTCAAATAACCACTCATTACAGCCGAGGTTTGCAGAAGAGCATCTCTGAACGCACAACACGTCGAGCTACAGCAGCAGAAGACACACCGGGTGCCACTCCTGTCTGATAAGAACATGAAAATGAGGCTACAATTCACACAGGCTCAACAAAATTGGACAATTGAAAATTGGAAAAACATTGCCTGGTCCGATGAGTCTCAATTTCCGCTGCGACATTCAGATGGTAAGGTCAGAATTTGGAATAAACAACATGAAAGCATGGATCCATCCTGCCTTGTATCAATGGTTCAGGCTGGTGGTGGGGGTGTAATGTGTGTGGGGGATTTTCTTGGCACACTTTGGGCCCCTTAGTAACAATTGAGCATTTTTTAAACACCACCTGAGTGTTGTTGCTGACCATGTCCAGCCCTTTATGACCACAGTGTACCCATCCTCTGATGCACCTTGTTGAATCTATGCCACGAAGAATTAGGGCAGTTCTGAGGGTAAAAATCTGTACTATCAAGGTGTACCTAATAGAGTGGCTGGTGAGTGTATACATTTATCTAAAAATAAATATATAAATACACAGCAAACACATTGAACATATTGTAACTTACTGAAATAGTAATCACCAAACAGATCTTCATCCTCGTCATCAAAGTATGCTTGAAATGAAAAATGAAATAAGAATAGCAAATTATAAAAACAACAAATGCAGTGAACACACAAACAAACGAAAATTAACTCAAATTAAAAGACCTGGGAAATCAAAGAAATAACAATAAACAGAAAGTCCAGTTGTTCTTTTTTTCTGAACAATCTGATGCTGTGAAATCAATGCATTGCTCATAAAAACCCTTCTCAAGTCTTGTGTTATTCGTGGGGAATGTTAAGGATGTCCATACTGAGGTAACATGCCAAGCATACTGCATTGGATTTATTTCAGTTCAGTGTGCTTCTGTGCAAAGCAAGAATGTGTTGACTACACCAGAAACATAATTTAGCCAAAAAAAAAAAAAAAAGGGTAATTTATGTGTAGACTAAAGCATGTAAGCACAGAAATTGTAATTACAGTGTGCCTATGCATGAGGCAACCTGACGAATGCAACAGGCAAACAGAAAAGATCAACTGTGCATTGCAGCACCGGTGAATATTATGTACTCAACCTGTTATTGTCATGAACTGCTCTGAGACACGAAGGTTGAGCATCCAAATGCAGTATTTATTGAACAGGGTAATCCAAAGTACAGGCAAGGTCAAACACAGGCAGGCGGGCAGTCCATACAAACAAACACAATAAGGCAGGGGACACGGGCAAAAGAGTAATCCATGGAACAGGCAAGAAACCCAAAAACCAAGAGACATGAAACCAGGGAGAATGCTAGGAATTGCAGAGTAATGAATGAGAAAATCAGGCTTATATAGGGTGAGCTAAACAAGATAATGAGACACAGGTGAATGTGATAACGGATGAAAAGTCTGAGCAGTGAGTTATGGGAAATGTAGTTTGTGAGGGAATGACAATAGTCTTATGTGGAGTGCTCTCTGGTGGCTCTGGTGACCGTTACAGTTATACTGTACGACCTGCTATTCATTTTTCTTTCTGTAACTGGTTTTTGACAGAGCCAATTCAATGTTTAAGTCTTTCCACTTTAATAATCAACAAATGCTGACCTTAATAATCTACATAAATTATGAGTTAATGTTATTTCAATCATGACAACTCTCTAAACAGTTTTAGCATGTCTGGGTGGACATGCTTTTCTCTTTCACTACAGGCTGATACAACTGTGGTCTTGGATTTTACACTGGATATTTTGTAACTCATGATTTATTTAATGAGATAGTTAGACCTAACTGTTAATAGTTAGAAAAATTTTACATTTTGATGCCAATGACAAGGGACCTCTTCGCAAAATAGAAAGTCATTAATATATTTGAACACATAACACCCATTTATACAGTGTCAGAAAAATATTAAGTGGGATATTACAACAAAATTAAATAATTTATTTTTATATTGTCATTGTAAAGCAAATAGTTAATGTGGAAAATATGTATTTTACATTTCATATTTACATTTTATTAACTTTTCACAAACAAACAAACAATGCAGATTGATTTTTTTTATTGTTAAAAACTACAGGGGTTGGACAATGAAACTGAGACACTGGTTTCACTTGTTATACAGAGGTTTCACACCTATATATGTGTGGGCTGATGGCCAATCAGAGTCAATATTCATGGTCGGGCTGCTAAAGCCAAACCTTTGGTCACTTGTTCCAATGCCAAATGTCAGTTTCATTGGTACCAACAGTGCAAATCTTGGGCTGTGGACAATGTGAAACATGTATTGTTCTCTGATGAGCCCACCTTCACTCTCTTTCCCACATCCGTGGGAGTTACGGTGTGGAGAAGCCCTAAAGAGGCTTAACACCAGGACTGTCGCTGCCCAGAGTGAAACACAGGGGTGGATAAGTGATGGTTTGGGCTGCAATATCATGGCATTCCCTTCTGTGCTTGATGGGCTGCCAAGTCCACTGCCAAGGACTACCGAACCATTCTGCAGGACCATGTGCACCTAATGGTTCAAACATTGTATCCTGAACCTGAAGGGGGTGCTGCGGATCAGCATTATAATGCACCAATACACACAGCAAGACTTGTGACGGAATGGTTTCATGAACATGAAAGTGAAGTTGAACATCTCCCATGGCCTGCACAGTCAACAGATCTAAATAGTCTAATAGTCATAGATCTAAAAGAGCCACTTTGGGATATTTTGGAGGAGCAAGTCAGAAAACGTTTCCCTCCACCAGCATCACATAGTGACCTGGCCACTGCTCTGGAAGAGGAATGGCTCAGAATCACTCTGGCCACTGTAAAGGACTTGTATCTGTCATTCATCAAGTATTTCCTGCAAAAGGAGGCCCAACACCATACTAATAAATGACTGTGGTCTAAAACCAGATGTTTCAGTTTCATTGTCCAACCCCAGTAGTGCTGTCAATATGCAATTAATATAATTCTTTTTTAAAAAGTAGTTAAATATCAACATTGCCAACTTTGGTTAATGTGAATGCTAAAATCACCATGTTTAAAATATTGAATTAATATCTAAGTGCACACATTACCTTTGACAGCTCTAAATAAACAAAAAATCTCAAACAACATTGCAACCTCCAATTTGAAACTAGATCAAATAAAGGATCTTCCATCTTACAGATTCTCAAGCCTTGGATTCTCTCATTTTTATGAGTAACATAACATCTGTGCTTAGTATTACTTTAACAAAGTATCGTTAGTTTCCACATTTTTAGTTGAAAGAAACAAACAGTGCACTTGTAACATTGCAGGCTCAGGAAATGTACTCAGGTGGTAGTATCATCAGCTTCTGCTGCAGTTGTTGACGCTGTGCAGCAAGCTGGAACTAAGAAACTTCCCTCAACAAAGCGGATGATCTGAGGTGACAAAAGTGAGAGCAGATTAAACCACAGTGCTCCGTACAATGACTCAGATGCGGACGACACCCATGAACACTGTCCCGCTATTACCACTTCTCACATCGCCAGTTTGTCTTGTGCAAAGGACAAGGGCAGACCCCATTAAGTGGCAAATTGCCGTCTCACTGCTTAATCAGGCGGCATCAGCATTCTTTAGGGAACATATGAAAAGCCATTATGGTCAAATCAATTCTCAATTACCTCTTTGCCGCCGCCATCGACACGTTAAATAAACATTCTGCGCTGTCACAGCTATTTCTCCTTGTGAGGCGACGATGAAATAGCTGCGCACGCGTTATTTGAGAGCCATGCGAATACTAATGGATTGTAAACAATCATGAAATAACAGAATGATGTGAAAGTGGGACAGATAAGCATCGGAAGGAACAAGCAGCATTAGGAGATTCATTAGAAACGGTCACACTCTGACCCGAATAACTGCTTGCCGGGCGTTTGTCACGGTGTGCCGCACAAGCACAGAAACACACGCACATGAAGACACAGAGATGCTAACACATGTCAACATCCTTTTACAACATCCTTTTAGCCACAAGCAGTATTAGCAAAAAGTAGGGCACTCAAGTTATGTAAACGAATGAGGGAATTAAGAAATTAGCTTTTTTGTGTGTGTTATGTTGTACGTTATACGACATGACCTTGTGCTGCAATATACCAGTGCTATTTTCACTTCATCTTATTTAAAAGTTGATGTGACAAAAATTATGTGGCATCTTACAGGATTTTTTCATTTGTAAACATCGTTTAAAAAGAATACAGGTGTATTTTGCTTCAGTTTAGAGTCAGGCAAGACAGACACTAAGAATTAATGCGTTGTTTTGGGGTCTTAAAGGGACAGTTCACCCAAAAATTATTTCACCCTCAATCCATCCTAGGTCTTTCATCATCAGACTAACACAATCGGAGTTATATCATAAAATATCCTGGCTCTTCCAAGCTTTATAATGGAAGTGAATGGTGGTCCTGATTTTGAAGTCCAAAAAAAGTGCATCTATCGATCATAAAAGGAATCCATATGACTCCAGGGGGTTAATAAAGGCCTTCTGAAGCGAAGCAATGGGTTTTTGTAGGAAAAATAAAATGATTTAAATCTTTATAAACTAAAATAACTAGCTTCCGGCAGACGGTCTACACAAATCGACTTACGCCAAAAGAGTAACCCCTGACCTGACGCATGACGTATTGAAGAACGTGGAAGCACAGAGGATAGAGCAAAACAAATGGTCACAAATTAAAAGTCTAAAACGATAATTGTTAAATATTGGAGGATTTCGATATAAAAGAAGAGGAGCTTGAGTTTGTTGCCCAGCCCTATTTGTTTGAACTGCAAGATGAGTCTACTCTCACCTTAGCTTACGATACTCCTACATTGCGACAGGGCTTACCCTTTTGCCGCAAGTCAACTTCATCTGCAGTAACCTAGTTCATAAGTTCATAAAGGTTTAAATATGGATTTTATTTTTTTTATTTTTTTTACAAAAACCCACCGCTTCGCTTCAGAAGGCCTTTATTAACCCCCTAGAGTCGTATGGATTACTTTTATGATGGATGGATGCACTTTTTTGGACTTCAAAATCAGAAGCGCCATTCACTATCATTATAAAGCTTCGAAGAGCCAGGATATTTTTTAATGTAACTCTGATTGTGTTCGACTGAAAGAAGATAGTCATATACACCTAGGATGGTTTGAGGGTGAGCATTTTGGGTCATTTTTGGGTGAACTATCAAATGTTACGCATTTTGTTTAATGCACTTCTGTGCTTGGTTAGGGAAGTTTGTTGCAGATGACCAATTTTAGCATTCTTTACTTGGACTGTACAGCATCACTCCACACTGTGATCCAGACACCTGTAGCGGCTCTTTATAATGCTGAAACTGTGCTGAAACTACAATATGCATCTGGATAAATGCCTGTTTAAAAAGCACCACTCCATCGTTTGATGAATTACTGCTGCCATGATCAATTAAAAAGTTCACAAACTCCTATTTTATGCCTACAGTAATTCTAATTTGGACAGAAAGGAGTCATTGAAAAGAATGGCAACTGATTTCATTTAAAAAAAAAAAAAAAATTAAAAGGGGTCATGAACTGCATTTTTTATAATATTTCCTGAGGTGCACTATAATAGATTCATTATAATGTTAGTATGATTTTTACACCAAAAATGGTCAAAATTTAGAAATTAAAGGCCATTTTCTAACCTGAATGCTCTGTTGGAAGGGGCGTGTCTGCTGTAGACTTAAATGTAAACGCCCACTGCTGTGATTGGCTAACATCTTTGCATATGAAATTATTATTACACGTGTTAGTATTGTACAGTATTACACGTAGAACTCTCTTGAAAACTTTTACTACATTTTACTATTACGGCTCTCGAGATTAACTAACCGTGAAAAGTGTTGATTATAGCATTATATTTAGATCTACTTCCCATCGTATGAAAGGTTGCAGCGATGAGCATCGATTTCTACACTCTCACAAATGCTTTCATCATAAGTAACAGTGCAAACACGATGTCATGATGTATTTTATGTATTTTTCACTGATGAATGAAAGAATCACGTCACCTGATATGGTTGGTAAATATGATCTGGTTCATTAATTGTATATGGATTCATTTGTGGACTAATGTAAATTCTGTGCTTATCCAGATCATATTAAGCAACACAGCAACACTTTGTACTTATTAATTTTAGAAGTCCAGGTTTAGAATAATTACGCTGAAGAAACAAAAATATGTTTCCCCAAAACATACAAACACACTTTTGCACACAACCAAAAAAAATAAATAAAAAATAAATAATAATCAGACACAGCAAACACAAACTCATCACTGACCTTTCCAAAGAAACACTCCTTCCAATGGGTTTCACCTGTTGTCATGGAAACCAAAGCTCTACAATAAGTATTTAAAACTTGTAGTTGTCGACATACCTGTTACTAGGCATATTTGGATTGAGGTGTTCATTAAAACACTAGTTGTCTTCAGTTTCAGTCTTCACTTCCCTTTTCGATTCAAGAAATGAGGTTGGACTATGAAGGTAAAATAGTAGCAAAACTCGAGAGCACGTAGATGTGAATTTGAGAACTTGTACAATAAGTATTCGTACTTGTACATGAACATTTACACTCACAGCTCCAATGTGAAAACCTGTCAAATAAAAATCTGAAGTTGAATGTTGAAATTTGCACTCGCATACAAGAGTCACAAACCTGTATTCTGAATCTGAAGCTGCAGACAAGTAGACACAAATGTGTAAAATGCCATTCACAAAAATACAATGACAGACAAACTTGTAATATATATTTTGCGTTTAATCTTACATTCACATTCGCAGTACTACCTCAATTAGGCACTTGCAACTTCTCAAATCTGTCACTGCAATTTCAAATTTCGCGCCTTAACTTTTGCTACTCTTTTCGCGATATATCAGGTGCAAAACTAACTTGTGCACTTGAAACTCAGAGGCGGTGAGAGAGAAAGGGGGGCGGGAGCGGGGGGGTTTCAAAGGAGCCGTTTTATTGGTTGGCACCTAGCCAATGAAATGGGACTTTGATGATGTCAAGAAACGTGCGTGCACTGAAACGCTAACATGGCTTAACCGCCTCTGAGTTTCAAGTGCACAAGTTAATACAGGTTTGTGACTCTTGTATGCGAGTGCAAATTTCAACATTCAACTTCAGATTTTTATTTGACAGGTTTTCACATTGGAGCTGTGAGTGTAAATGTTCATGTACAAGTACGAATATTTATTGTACAAGTTCTCAAATTCACATCTACGTGCTCTCGAGTTTTGCTACTATTTTACCTTCATATTGGACATCCACAGAACATTTTTATTTCTGCCACCAACATGAAAATGAGCAGAAAATTTGAAAATCCAGATTACCAAATTTTCCTAATTGTAGATAATCTTCATGCTCTTTATTCTGACACTTCAATTGTGTGTGTGCCAGAAATCTACTGGAAATTAACAGATGATCCTCTTTGCCTAATGAATTCAACACTAATTTTCTGTTTTAATTGTATGTCTCTACAGTGGACAGACCTTAAAAAGCCATTTTAACCATTCAGGGTGTGATGTTTTCAACCAAAACAGGTTTACATGTCATGTGCTGCTTCCCAATTCACATACTATCCATTCTAAATAGCATTTGGAATTAGTGTGCCCCAAATCATAGTATGTTGAAATGAGTATTCTAAAGATACCCGAATGGTCTACTATTTCCGTACTAAGTGCAGATCCGTGCACAGTCTAACGGCTAATATTACCCACAACCCATTGCATTGGACAAGGATTTGATTAGAACTACAAACACAACTAAAACGTGTTTTAAAAAACTACAAACATGGCGGATGTGTAAGAACAACGGTTAAGGGGTTTGAGTGATTAATAATCAGTATCAAACTTAACACAAAATATGTATTCAATGTTATCCATATTATATTTCATCTGCAACAACACAGACTTGTATAAAGATACGTTTGGTCATTAACCTTTAAATACATCATTATGCAAACACACAACTGGAAGATAAACCTGCTACAACATTTCTCTCAGATACGGTAGGAAATTAAATGAAATCGAATGTGGAGGATTTTAACTGTGACAAGATGATTGACAGCTGCAGTTTAAAGGGTGACAGAATGCAAGTAACTAATTGACAGAACGCAATTACGACTAGTGCTGGGTAGTAGTAACTGATTACGGTACATGTAATCCGGATTACATAATCAGATTACAAAAATGAAGTACTTGTAATTAGATTATTTTATGTTTTGAAATACTTGTAATCAGACTAAAGTTACTTTTTTATTGATTACATGATTGCATATTATTCACACAATGTAAATCATTCATAATTTATTGATTCTCCTTATTCTTCTTTTCCATGTTTTAAATTTTCCTTTCTTAAAAAGCCTACTGATTATATACGTTTAGAAAGTCTTCTAATTTTGTAAAATCGCACACACAGACCAGCCACTAGTCAGTTGGCTATAATTACATGGAAAATTGAGAGGCAACAAAGCATCATTTGACCACTACATTCAATTTATAGAGATCATTTCAGATTTAAGGAGTGTTTTCTCAACATTTCAGCATTGTATTGAATCAACTCCTGTGGAACACATTAATTACTACAGGTATATGAATTGTCAAGCTGTAAGTCGTTTAACCATGCATTGCTATGTAATTGGAAGGCTTTTGTCTTTAAAACACATTTTTATTAAAAGTTGTATTATTTTAAAATGAGTTATTTTCATTTTAAATTTTTATGATTTATTTATTTATTAGCTTTTCATTAAACACACAAACCTCCTGCAGTTCCATCATGTAGCCCATTCTGGGAAACCCTGACTTAATGCAATGTTTAATGCATGTTGTTGATAAAGAATGGAATAATATATATTCTCTTGGTTTTTTTTAATGGTACAATATTATTCTATTTAATTCAAAGTGATAAATGATTTAGGTCAAAAGTAATTTAAAAGTAATCAGAAAGTAGTCAGATCATATTACCTAATATGTGTAATGTAATGGATTGTTACTAACTACAATTTTTGTCATGCAATTTGGAATCAGTAACCGACTACAATTTGTAAGCACTAAGCAGCTCTGATTATGACAAAGTAGTACTGTATATCCCAAAGCTTGCCTACTATTTTGCAACACACTCATACACTCTTTCTTCATAAAAAGTACATACTTTTAGGGCATAGTATATTCAGTATATTCTTTTTTTTCCCCAACTTTAAACATTGTTGCTTAGATAATGTAGAAATAACGCAACAGAGAGCAATGCAAATTAATGATATAACAAAGACTTAAAGTAAACAGAAACACTTTTTCCCTTTGTGATTTAATAATTCATGCATGAATGAGGATTAATCCGCATGCTCATATTATGCAATCATCTTTGGCCAAACTTTGTTTTCCCATTTCACAGTTGATAATGCTACAACTTCTCATACTGTAACACGCGCAATGACTCCCGAGAGCTGAAGTTTGTATCCATAGACTCGTTAATGGCCTGTGTGACAGTTCACCACAAGAACTTAAAAGAGTGCAAACAGCACCACGGGGCTAACTGTTGCATTTTAATGAGGGCTCCTTCTCTAATCATTTAGCTGTAACCTGCCAGGGACATGAACCCAGTGTCTGTAAAAGTAACCAAGGCTCAGCAAACAACTGAAGACGGGCAGATCTGAGCGAGGACACTTGGGATAGGGAGCCCGGGAATGGTGGCAGGGCATTTCTTTGGCGCTGGCGAGCAAGAGAGTTGACCCGTGAATGGTAACAAAAGCGAGTGGTAATGAGTGTAAGTGTTGCCTGAAGGTGCCGTCTTTATCATATCATCATGCCACGCTCTTCAAGCAAATGGTGGCTGAACACGATGCCTCAGGACTCACTTCTGCGGCTTGTCACCCAGCATTCTCTTGATCAAATCCAGCTCTTGTCGTCCCTATTAATTAGCTCCCACAGTGGAAATTCATTAGTGGTCTGCGCCCTGCTGTGTTGCTGGGTTTATTTCAATGAACACAACTACACACACAAATGGAGAAACTTCTTTTCTCAAACGTGGCGCATTAAAATAACCCACACAGACTTGACGTGCTCTTCAGTCTCGGTAGGGGTGGAGTTTAAGGGAAAGGGATTCAATATCTGCCCGTGGCACTGAAAGAGAAGTTCAGAACAGAGAAGAAAGAGAAAAACAAAGATCAGTGGGCCGCCACAAGGTTGTTTGAAGACTGCATGGCTCATAGCAGTGGTGGAAACAATGTGAACGATTCTTCTGAGAACGTCCCGCTGTTCCCAGCGTGTGCGCACGCCGACGCTCTGGTGAATGTCTGTCACAGCGGCAACACGGCCACCGACGCCGCCCACAGGCCAAAATTGCTTCCAAGCGAAACTTATTTTTTTAAATGCATGATGTGACTCAGGTGTCCATTACCTGAACAAAAGGATCCATGTCACCAAGAATGTAAGACGCTGGATTTGGACAGCAGGTGGCTGCGAAAACGCGTCATTTTGGTGCTTGTGTACTAATTACAAACACAGCTGCACACAAAGCAGATGCTCTTGTCTGGATGAAGATTATTCAGAGAAGCAGCCATCTGAGAGGGTGTGGACCATCGAGAAAAGATTTAATTATGGCAGTAAAAGAAGTTTGATTAAGTGGGAAACCGTGTGTATATGGTGATTCGTTCTTTGAGGAAGGTGAAGATGAATGCAAAAAAACTGAGTTCAGCAGTGTATATGTCTCAAATGCATATGGGATACTCACTGTTGGTCATTCGCAATTGTGTCTATATTGCTTTATTTCTATTGCATAAATAACTGTCATACTCTCAAAAACCGTTCTCTATTTTGGAAACTGTCCACATTGTTCACATTGTCCACGCTCATTTGAAAGAAAGGGCAAAAGCAATGGAGGAGTTGAACTTGTCAAAATTGCTTTTTACTGTTTTCAGTGTCTTCAGGGTTTGAGTCTTTCGCTGCAGTCTCGAGAGGTTTTCGTGGTGGAGAAATCAACCACCATTCCAAACAAAAAGACTCAAAGTGCCTTCATAGACACACCGAAGATCCTATGAAAAGTCCCTAGGGGTGTATAGCAGCCACTGGCACCTTCCACAAAAGATGGTACAGGGCTTGAAAATCTAAAACATGGTAATAGAAGGGGTGTGATTAACTGTCATAAAATATTATCTGTCTACTGCAGGAGGTCAATCTATAATAATGATCTATAAATAAAAATAATAATAATTTATTTTAATTATAATTGTACATATAATAATTATCCTGGGTTCCCATTCTATTTTTACGAAACATGGGGTTTTCTCCGATCATTTTTTTACCGGTCCAATCAGCGAACAGAGGGAGTGGCTGAGAACGATGACGTTGAGGTCGTGCGCTAGTTTGAGTATAGGGTTACGTCACGACCAAACGTTAGCGATTGGTTATGGCAGATCCAGAGTGACTCTGGGCAGATCCAATAGTTTTAAACTTCAACAGAGTACCCGCCTACAAGGAAGTTAACGCTTATCAATGGAGAGAGGCCAGACTCTCTGTACAAATGAAATGTACGAGAGTCTGGTAGAACCAGGCTAGTTAAATATTGGCTTTCTATAAAAACTTCCTTTTTTTGAATTTCAGGTAAAACAGAGGTAATGGTTTTTGGCCCCTCTGTTTCTCCAGGAAGTAACAAGATCGCTATTGGTTATCTACAAACTTTTGTTTCTTCTTTTGTGAGGAAAGGGTGTGAAGTTTAACAATTCTCTTAAGTTTAATAAACATATTAACTCATCTCCGCTTGCTTACTAAAATTAAGCCGTTACGATCTGAGAAGTCTCTGGAAGTTGCAATCCATGCTTTTATTACGACTAGGCTGGATTATTGCGACTCAATCTACTATGATATATCTAAGTCTCAAATTTCTCATTTACAAGTGGTTCAAAATGCAGCTGCACGATTTCTGAAAGGATGTAAAAAATGTACGCATGTCACTCCCCTTCTGCAAGATTTACATTGGTTGCCATGGTAATTATAGAATTGAGTTTAAAATCCTATTACTTGTCTATGAATCTTAACATAATCAAATGCAGAGCTATCTGTCTAACTTACTGCACCCCTATAATCTCTCACGAAGCCTAAGGTCTGAAGATCAAAACTTACTACAAATTCCAAGAATTCGCTTAAAGTGTCAGGGTGATAAAGCTTTTTCTGTGGCTGGTCCCACTTTATGGAACAGCCTTCCAGACTACAGTACATTAGGGCTGCTTCTACTTTATCTGCATTCAGATGTAGTCTTAAAACATTTCTCTTTTCATTGGCTTTTAATTAATCGTATTAGTCTTGTTTTGTTCTTCTCTTTTTCCTTTTATCTGTTATCTTGGCCATTTATTTTTTATTGTACAGCACTTTGGTCTGCTTTGTTGCTGTCATTAAATGTGCTTAAGAAATAAACGGAACTGAACTGAATTATAATATTTTAAATATTTGAATGTATTTTATATATATATTTAGAATTTTGCAACCATGTCACCAAAATTTAGGACACTAACATTGTAAAGTTTGGGGCCACTATGATCTTTTGCTTTGTTTTGTTTTGTTTTGTTTTTTGAAGAACTTGATACTTTTATTCAGCAAATATGCATTAAATTAATTATTTACACTTTACAATAAGGTTTCATTAGTTAACATTAGTTAACTACTTTAGTCAACATGAATTAAGAATGAAAAATACTTCTACAGCATGTATTTATGTATATTAAAGTTAATTTCAACATTTAGTAATACATTGTTAAAATCAAAAGTTGTATTTGTTAACATTAGTTAATGCGCTGTGAACTAAACAAACAAAGCTGGATTTGTATTAACTAACATAAATAAAGATCAATAAATACTGTTACATTAACTTAAGTTAACTAATGAAACATTGTAAAGTGTTACAAATTAATCAAACATGACACTAAAAGACATGTATAATGTTTCACACTACAATAAGCAGCAACTGTTTTCAACACTGATAATAATAATGTTTCTTGAGCACCAAATCAGAAGATCAGAAAACAGTTATTTTAAAATGCAATAATATATCACAATATTACCGTTCTGGTGAGTGTGAGAATCTTCTTTCAAAAAAATATAAAAGTGTCTTAGTACCCCAAACTATTCAAGAATAGAATAGAATAGAATAGAATAGAATAGAATAGAATAGAATAGAATAGAATAGAATAGAATAGAATAGAATAGAGTTCATGTGTTCAGATGTTATTGTGTAAAAACAACCACTAGCAACATCCAGTTATTATATTATATATTTTAGTTCTCACTTCAAAGAACACAAGATGTATTGCTTTAAGTCACTGAACACCAATTTGAACCCTATTTTTGCAAACGTCCATTCTCTATGTTAAATTCTCTGACTGTGTGAGAGATAATCAATACCCATGAGTTCCCCTTTCCAACATCATCATCATCATCATCCTGTCCCTCATCCCACAAGCACATGTGAAGGCTCACAACAGGAAGAAGGGAAACAAAACTGGAACACTGCTGGCAATGCGTGATGAGACGCACCTGGTGCTTATTGCGTCTCGCCGCAGGTATCATAAATCCCACATTGTGCCTTCCCTTTGCACAACCTGCTTCCATTACTGCATGTGGTGGCCTTGATGTCCAGGAATGGAGCAGCAGAGCTGGGCCGGCTTTGAACGATGACTGCCTGTTTTCAGCCCCTCTAGATCAACTGTACTTCCCTTTTCTTCACATTTGCTCACCTCAACAAGGAAATCTTGCTTCTTTGTTTGTTAGTACCCCCTGTAGTTTCACATCTCCTCCCTAAACACTTTGCCCCATTTGCTTCCTCTGTTTGGTCTGATTTTCTTTTCTTTTTCTTTTCTGTGTGCAATAAAAGCCTTTCTGTAGCGTGTAACCTTTAATCTCAACATTTTGGAGAATGTGCAGTTCTGTTTCCAAACACTAACCAAAAAGTTTACTTTTTCATTTCGCCCTATCTTTGATATCGCTGACTCATTATGATGATAATAAAAATTAAATTAAAAGAATAAAAATGTTTAAATTCAGAAAACTGATGATTCTAATAATCCACTTAAAATATGTTTTGCCACGCTTCAGCTGCAAAAGCTGAACACCAGTAAACTGAACTGCTTTGCTAGCAGGTTAATTAGCTCACTCAAAATCATTCAATATATATATATATATATATATGTGTGTGTGAAGAGTTCAGATGCAAAAACCTCTAAGTGCCATCTGAAATTTTCTGAAATTTTCTAGAATGTTCATTTTTATCAAGCTCGTATATTTAAGTTCAGTAATTTCACTTAAATGGCAATTAATAGGTAATTTTCATTGCTATTTAATTGAAATTACTGAACTTAAATATACGAGCTTGATAAAAATGAACATTCTAGAAGAGAATTTCAGATGGCACTTAGAGGCTTTTGCATCTGAACTCTTCATATATATATATATATATGTATGATCAATAATCTGTATCCAAAACATAAATCTTACAATACAATTTATATTTGCATAGAAAATGCACGGGTGAACATCAGTTATGTGCCAGAATATGTAACTCAATGTGAATAGAGTTTGCTTATCGAGCAAACAGGTCAGTGGATGATGCGGTCAAAATGGGACTGCAATATATCCTGCAACACCTGGACAAACTAGAGACTTATGCAAGGATTCTGTTTGTGGTCTTTAGCTCAGCCTTCAACACCATCATCCCAGAACTCAAGTTCACCCAGTTCTCTGTTCTAAAGCTCTATTTGTCAGTGGATCACCAGCTTTCTGACAGAGAGACAACAGCTAGTGAGACTGGGGAAATTCACATCCAACACCTGCACAATCAACACTGGCGCCCTCCAGGGATGTGTGCTCTCCTTACTGCTCTTCTCCAACAGCAACGCCAACGACTGCACTGCCAAAGACCATTCTGTCAAACTTTTGAAGTTTGAACTACCATCATCAGCCTCGTACACAATGGTGACGAGTCTGCATATAGGCAGGAGGTTGAACAGCTGGCTGTCTGGTGCAGTCATAACAACCTGGAGCTGAACACGCTCAAAACAGTGGAGATGACTGTGGACTTTAGGAGAAACACCCCAGCACTACAACCACTCACCATCATGAACAGCAATGTTGAAGCACTGGAGTCATTCAGGTTCCTGTGCATCGGCATCTCTGAAGTGGGTCAATCATATTTGCTCTATTGCAAAAAAGGCAAAAAAAAAAGCACTTCCTTCGCCAGCTGAAGAAGTTCAACCTGCCACAGGAGCTGCTGATGCACTTCTACTCTGCTGTCATTGAGTCTGTCCTCTGCACTTCCATAACTGGTTTGACTCAGCTACAAAATCAGACATCAGAAGACTACAGAGGACGGTTCGGGCTGCTGAGAGGATTATTGGTGCTCTCCTACCTACCCTCCAAGAACTGTATACATCCGGAGTGAGTAAAAGAGCTGGCAAAATCACTCTGGATCCCTCACATCCAGGCCACTTCCTCTTTGAACTGTTGCGGTCTGGTCGGCGCTACAGAGCACTGAGCACCAGAACAGCCAGGCACAAGAAAAGTTTCTTTCCCAAGGCAATCTAACTCATGAACAGGAAAATGTTCTTCCAACTGTGCAATGATAAATTTGTGCAATATCACTTATATTTATTTGACAATAACCTACCTTTTTTATTTAATTCCCTGTCAATTCTATTCTACTCTGCTGTATATACAGTAAAACACCTGTACATACAAATGTGTCTATTTATGTTTATTTATATTTTCTATAAACATATGTGTATCTTTTTCATGTATCTCTTTTCTTTATTTTTTATTTTACTATCTGTGTACTGTTGTTGTCTCTGTGTACTGTAGTATAATTACCATCGTATACTGCTTTTATTTCAGTCCATATCTTTACAAAAACAGTTTTCACACACTACCGCACAAAGGTTTGGGGTGAATATTACTTTTTAATGTGTTTCTGCTCAGTCTCTTCTGCTCACCAAGGATTCATGTATTTGATCAAAATACAGTAAAAACAGTTACATTGTAAAATATTATTTAAAAAAAAAGTAAAAAAAAAAAAAGATTTGCAAAAATATTTCTTATTATAATAGGATTAATGTTAAAAACAGTTGTGCTGCTTAATATTTTTGCATATGAAAACTTGATATATCTTTTCTTCCAAATTCTTTAATGAAATGAAAGTTCAAAAGAACAGCATATATTTTCAAACTTTTGTAACATTATAAATGTCTTTACTGTCACTTTTGATCAATTGAATGTGTCCTTGCTGAAAAAAACAAACTGTGAACGGTAGTGTGTTAATAAATGTTTATGCGTTTTTTTAAATGTGCAAGTTTGTCGTTTTGCATTGTTAACTAAATATATTATTTTTATCAACTAAAATGATGTAATTTCAGTACATGTATAATGGACGTAATTCACAAGACATTTCCATCAAAAGACAAAAACTATGACTAGGCCCTAAAACAAAATTAAATGTAAAATGAACAATGAACAATGATATTAAGATAAGTTTTTTATTGAGTAGTGACTAGTTTTCAATTATCTTTCTGATGAGACTGATAAAAGTCACTTGTAGCTTCACCAATAGTACATCCATACAGATGTCTCTGAATTCAAACACTAATGTCTGGTGCTTGTAATATGAAAAGAAGAAACTACAACTGCGTTGTAACATTCAGCGAAGAGCATTTTATAAATTTGACCCGATAAATGAATAAATCGGTACTTGTCATTGGCAAGTTAGACATGCTGGCAATAAAGTCTTGTTATATCAAAGACAAAACGCCACTTGAGATCGCAGGCATTGAAATGATTCCTCTTTGGTCTGTAAATTGCTTTGATCTCACCAATGCAGTGAATACAGTCTTCAGAAAATGCACTGGCTTTACACATATTGACGCCTCAGTGTTGAGAATCATATAAATAGTCCTTATTCAATGATTCAATAAGCTCAATTTCACCTCCCAAAAAACTGAAGGCCTTTGGGGAATGAGCAATGAGAACATTTCATTTAGATGTCTCACTGAACCGGCATTCATTGTTGTAACTAATGTCTAACCAAATTACAGATTTTCCACTTAATTTAGATGCACTACCCTTCTGATAAATCTCTAATCATCAGTGTCTTTTCATTTGTCTCTTCATTTGTTTTCAAGTGTTTTTCTCTCTCTCCTACCTGATTCTTCATCAGTCTTGTGTTCGTTTTCAGAGTCGGTGAGAGTGAGAACCGAGTGGTCAGGACTGGACAGGCAAGAGCTGCGGCGGGACTTGAGTGGCTGCCCGCTCCACAGCTGGACGGCGCGCTCAGGGGTCATGACCCCCTCAGGGTCTGAGTCGGCGTCGGATCCGGCGCTCAGAGCGTATCTGTCCTGCAGCAGGCTCATATTGGAACAATATACACTGGATGACGGTGGAGGCTCGCACATGCCCAGATCAGCCAATGCGAAGCTCCCTGTAATGAGAATACAAGTATTAAATAAAAAAAGAAGAAAGTGTGTGTGGCTGCAAGGCATCTCTGACTCCTAAACGAGTTGGATGATTCTGACTAAGAACTGGCTTTGCTAAATTACATAATGACAACACAATCTTCATTCTAGCAAGTCTTCATTTTAGTGTGTAAATTAATTTAAGCTCTGTATTGTCCCAGTCATCTTCATTCAGTAAAGCAGTGAAAGGAATGAATTTAAATTATATTAAGGTGGGACAAAGACTACTGGCTGTTTTTACACCTATAAGAACAAACGTATCACTATACTAACCATTTCAATTCAAAATATAGGAAATGTGTGTGTGTGTGTGTGTGTGTGTGTGTGTGTGTGTGTGTGTGTGTGTGTGTGTGTGTGTGTGTGTGCGTGCGTGCATGCGTGCGTGTGTGCGTGCGTGCAAAAAAATATATTTTAGCTTTTAAATTATATTGTTTTATTTGCATATTTATTTAAACTAATTATTCAATGTATTTAATCTATGCCCTTAGAAGAAAAGTTTTTTTTAAATCTTTTAAAAGTTTCAACATGTCCAAACTTGTAGCATATATAAAACAATAGATATATACAACAGATATATGAATTCAGTTCATTTACATATGAATTAATGAGGGGAAGACTAGGCATTAATGAGATAAACATTAAAAGGACAGGAATATTCATGAATTAGGAAGATCCACAAATATGTGCACTGCATAAAATCACAGCCATTAATGACTTCAAACTAATGACTCACTATTACATTAGAGTGATGCAAAGCAGGAAACCACCAATCTTTAATAATAATTTCATAAGCAGCTAAAAACATTAAGCTGAATGTGCATTGCATCCTACTACTCAGCAGGTTGGAGGAACATTTTGCAAAAACAACCTATTGAACATTTGCATTTTGCTCAAATATGGGGGGAAAGCACAGTCCACATCCACATAATACGTTTGCACGACACAATATTTAATGAGGGTCGAGTAAACAGAATAGAGGGCACACAAGGATTTAAATAGGAGCAGGAGGTGTTGGGGGGTGGAGTCTCATCCTGCACCAAGACATACCAATGCAGTGCATACCTGAAACGTAGTAACCAACGGCAATCGGGGCCAGCTCCACGTAAGCTGTAAGAACAAAATGTCCCTCCATCATCTAATAACATCACCCGCAACACAATGCAAAAGTTGCATTGTGCACAACAAACCTGCTCCGTATAGCAGAAACTCCCTGGCTGTTTTTATGTGTGGAAAAGTCATGCGGAGCTTTCTGCCTCCCCGCTGTTGTGTGTCTATTCCAAAGGGAAAAATCTTCCAAGGTGTAAATTTGAGATAGTGTCTAACTGAACAGCCAGAAGGCATTCTAGAAAAAAAAAATATCCCAGAAGACACACTTTATAAAGAAAAAAAGGCCAAAAACTCAGCCTCCTCCAGCGCCCTGTCTGTTTAGACACAATTTCCCCCTTTTGCTCATACACCCTGGACATTAAAGTGAATATCCTTTTTCACCAGGTGCTAAAATCCGAGAGAGTGGCAAGGTCATTTGTTGAGGGAGGGGTTACCATGGCAACATAGAATTTTTCACATGCCGTCAGGTACAGTGAAGCATTTCGGAAAAAATCTCTTTTCACTTCAATCATCTCTTTTCAGGCCTCAGACACGCCCTGATTGACAAAGAGTCCTGCTGTGATGGAGATGCAAATGTTAACACAGCCTGCTAAAACTGTGAGATCCCATCAAAACATTACAGGATACGAAAAACAAGATACATGCTGTTTCAAAACCCCAATGATTTGAAATGTTCACATCTTCAGAGCACAGAGCAAAGACAATGGTTTCTCAAGTCCTAAGTGTATGGTGAGAACTATCAGCACATATCAGTTGTTCTTGCAGGGTGCACACATGTTTGCTGTTCAGATAATACAGGTAGATTCGGCTGAACATAATCTGCAGGTAAAAAAAGGTAAAAATCAATGGATGGATGGATGGATGCTCATATCTTTTTAGATAACTGGTATCAATCTCAGACAGGTTTGTTAAATAGTTTGCCAGGTCCTAGGTGAATGGAAAACATACTTAAAGAAGTTGTTCCACATTATTAAGCAAGTCACAGTTCTCATGCAATATAGGGAGGAAGAAAGATCTTTCTGAAGATGAAAAGCATGAAATGGTGCAATGTCTTGCAAAAGACATGAACACAACTAATATTTTGCTAAAAATGAATAGAGTTTGTCGACCTGTCAAAAGATTTGTAATTTAGAGCACAGAAGAACCCAGTCAGATAAAGGGCCCTATCTTACACCCGGCGCAATGCAGCGCCAAACGCGACACAAGTGTTTTTTGCTAGTTTCAGTCCGACGCAGTTATCATTTTCACGTCCTGCACCAAGTTGTTTAAATAGCAAATGCATTTGCGCCTATAGGCGGGTCCACAACGCATGTACACTCTGCTTATTGAACACACAGGGATACACGTACAGAAGCACACAAACATGCCAAATATTTAAAATAAAAGGATTACAATGTAAAAGATTATTTTTGTGTACATAAAGATATGGTGGAATCCGGCTTGTCCCGTAGATGGTCTGCTTGCGCACTTTTACCTCGCGCACGAGCAGTTCCGTTTGCGCTCTGTAGACGCTTCGGTCTTTCCACTATCAAATTCCGTCATGTAAATAGCGAATCTGCCATGGCGTGAGCACAACTGGCATTTTAAAGGAATGGGAGTTGAGACTCTGATCGTGTAAAAGCACGTAAATCCCAAAACACACCCATTACTCATTATGAGGATAGGGAAAACCCTTTTAGACCATGCGCCTGGCGCGACGACCATTTTTCCTATTGTTAAACTTGTTAAATAGCAAAAGTGGATTCGGACATGCCCTAAGTGAATTTGCGGCTTGTGCTTTAGACCATGCGCTTAGATTGTTAAAATAGGTCCCAAAGGCGTATTAAGGAAAGTTTCTGTCAAAGAAATAAATTGTATTAAAAGGCCAGCTGTGGAGAAAAAAAAAAAAAAAAAAAAAAAAACCCTGTAGAGCAGCAAACGGGTATTTGAAGATGCTGGTGTCTTTGGAGTCAAGTCTCCATGCAGGCTGGCAGTTATGCGTAAAGTTCTCTCTAACCTCTAACCAGATCTCACAAAGAAAAACATTTACAGAGCTTCTAAACACCATAAGACAGGCCTTAATGAAATGGAATCGGCTGGAAAGAAAGAAAGAAAGAAAGAAAGAAAGAAAGAAAGAAAGAAAGAAAGAAAGAAAGAAAGAAAGAAAGAAAGAAAGAAAGAAAGAAAGAAAGAAAGAAAGAAAGAAAGAAAGAAAGAAAGAAAGATGGGCCTTTTTCTCATTTCCTGCTGGAGAAACAAATCCTCTCTCACAGAGAAGTCAGACATTCATGGTGTAAATGATGCTTTCTAAAAAGGCTAGAAGGCGGTTCAATGAAGCCTATATTACTTCATAAATGTCAGCCAATTTCAATATATCCTCCGACCTTTCTAAATTCCATCCCTTATGCTTTGGTCTTCGAGCATTATTGTCTATGTTGCACTTCTTTCTTTTTTGTGAAGCCAAGCAGTCACGCTTTCCATCTCCAGAGATCAATACCATCAGGGTACAGAGGATGCAGTCAGCATACCCTGAATAATGTCAGTCCGCCTGACTGCACTGTTGGAGAATATAGCTGCTGTGGAAAAGAGAGCTTCCTCCAATTCCTCTAGCCCCAGCGTGGGCCATTTGGGTCATTTTGTTGTGTATTGCTCCGTGCTTGAGCTGACTGTCTAACGGCTGTTTTCTCATCTGGGTCTCTTATTCATGAGAGCTCCTCTGACTCACTTTCCTCTTTAAATGCATGTGGTGACATTAGAGCATTGCATCCCTTTGCTATGCCACCTTTATTATTAATCCCTCTGCTTTCTTTTGTTTGCCTTTCATTTGCACAGCAACTGTTAAGACAGCAGCTGCTCTGTGTGTGGAATACAGAATGTTTATTGCAGTCAAGAGGAAACATGTACAGGTATGTGTTCAACAGCACTGGCATGGCGTCAACTATGACAGAACAGGTGAGGCAGTATCTTGTAATTAAAGAGTACTTGAAAGAGTTTGTTCCAGTGTTATTTTAGTATCACTGACATATGATAATAGTGTGTGTATATATACTGTATATGTACACAGGGGTTGGACAATGAAACTGAAGCACTGGCCAATATGATGTTGGAGGTTTCACACCTATAATTGCCACAGGCTGATGGCCAATCTTCACTAATATACATTCCATTAGTCAAGTCAAGTCAAGTCACCTTCATTTATATAGCGCTTTTAACAATATAGATTGTTTCAATGCAACTTTACAGTGATAATAGGAAATTACAGTAACAGAGATGGTTTTGGCTCTAGAATAAAGTTAATGTCCAGCTAAAGTTAGTTTTGATTGATTTATTCACTTCTGTTGCAAAGATCATTAGTTATTAACTTAGGGGCCGCTAACACGACACCGATCTATCAGAAAACACTCAGCGTGCTCCGGCCCGCTCATCCGCACAAAACAGTGGCTGGTGGCTCGAGAACACAAACCCTGAAATAGATTCCAATGTGCAAGCCTTGAAAATGTAAAAAAAAAAAAAAAAAAGGTTATCTCTGCGCAAACCTCAAAAACGCAAACCCGCCAAAACACTGACGGCACGCACATGCGCATCACATGTTTAGTCTATAGGTATGCACATTTGAATATATATATATATGTGTGTGTGTGTGTGTGTGTGTGTGTGTGTGTGTGTGTGTGTGTGTGTGTGTGTGTGTGTGTGTGTGTGTGTGTGAGTGTGTGTGTGTGTGTGTGTGTGTGTGTGCGCAGGCGTGTAGTCCTTCTTTACAAACCAACCCTCAACAAACTACTTGTCTGCCCTTAAAAAATTATAATAAAGAATTATTTATCGCTTCCGCGTAGCCACGTGAACAGGAATTATCCCAACTATGTTTTAAAGTAAGAGCAGAGTGTGAAGGTTAAATAAGCAGAGCAATAGCACAGCTGTACGTAATATATTGCAATCCACACAACATAATGGGAGACCTTTCAGAGTTCAAAAGAGGACAAATTGTTGGTGTACTGGCTCATTTGTGACCAGGACAGCAAGTCTTTGTGGTGTATCGAGAGCTATGGTGGTGTATTGAGAGCTATGGAATCCAGGGTAATGTCAGCATGCCACCACGTAGGACGAACCACATCTAACAGCAACTGTTGACGCAAGAGGAAGCTGTCTGGAAGGGTCCAGGTACTAACTTGAATTGTATCCAAAAAACATAAAACCACAGCTGCCCAACTCACTGCAGAATTAAATGTGCACCTCGACTCTCCTGTTTCCACCAAAACTGTTCATCTGGAGCTCCACAGAGTCAATATTCATGGTTGGGCTGCAAAGGCAAAACTTTGGTCACTTGTTCCAATGCCAAATGTCAGTTTCATTGGTACCAACAGTGCAAATCTTGGACTGTGGACAATGTGAAACATGTGTTGTTCTCTGATGAGTCCACCTTCACTCTCTTTCCCACATCCGTGGGAGTTACGGTGTGGAGAAGCCCTAAAGAGGCTTAACACCAGGACTGTCGCTGCCCAGAGTGAAACACAGGGGTGGATAAGTGATGGTTTGGGCTGCAATATCATGGCATTCCCTACTGTGCTTGATGGGTGCGTCACTGCCAAGGACTACCGAACCATTCTGGAGGACCATGTGCACCTAATGGTTCAAACATTGTATCCTGAACCTGAAGGGGGTGCTGCGGATCAGCATTATAATGCACCAATACACACAGCAAGACTTGTGACAGAATGGTTTCATGAACATGAAAGTGAAGTTGAACATCTCCCATGGCCTGCACAGTCAACAGATCTAAATAGTTTTGAGCCACTTTGGGGTATTTTGGAGGAGCAAGTCAGAAAACGTTTCCCTCCACCAGCATCACAAGAGGAATGGCTCAGAATCCCTCTGGCCACTGTAAAGGACTTGCATCTGTCATTCCCAAGACAGACTGATGCTGTATTGGCCACAAAAGGAGGCCCTACACAATACTAATAAATTATTATTATATGTGGCGAGCAGGACGAGGCGGAGGGCCGTGAGAGAGCGACGCGAGTATCTCTCACAGAGGAGCGGAAGCATAAAAGCAGGAGCGACTACAGTGGAGATCGAGAGAGGCCAGGCCTGGATTTTATTTGATGTTTATGTTTTTTTTTTATGTGACAGCAGTCGTCCGTGAGGGGCTGCTGTCTGTTACTTTCGTTTTGTATTTGTTTTATTTTTGGTATTAAAATGTGTTGAATGTTCGCCAGTTTCTGCCTCCTTCTTTCCACAATAATGAACTTCTTTACATTATAATTATTAATATGTGGTCTAAAACCAAGTGTTTCGGTTTCATTGTCCAAAATTGGATTTTTAAGCATCACCTTTAGATGCTTTGCATCAGGTTTGACTTTATTCCAAAGACAAGGGTCTCAAAACGACCACATCATTAGTTTAAAAAAAAACTAAAAGAGGGCAAAAAAAGAAAAAAGAAGAAAAAACTTGCATTTACATGCATGAAGAAAATCAGGCTTTCAAGGGGCTTATTTGAGACAGGTTATAAAGCACCATTTTTTCTTCATAAAAGAGTCAATTTTGATTGTCAGGCTAATTTGCAAGACTTATGAACCCCTGGATACTTGCATTAGAGCCCATTAGGGTCTGGAGGGGAGGGGGAAATTAGGGTTCACTCCACTGGCTTACCATTTGCCTTGTGCAAATGAGCCGACTTAAAAACTCAGAGAGTCCAGGTGCTTGGTGTGACTAAGAGTCTAATAGGCTACCTTGAGTGCAAGGAGAACAGCAAAATGTCAATGCCCTTTTCTCTGGAGATTTTTTCCTTTTCTTTCACTGAACAGCACATTTAGAACTTTTAATCATCATAAGCTATAGAGGGAACTTAAAAAATAAATAAATAAATACATAAATAAAAAATGCTCATTTCAAATATGACTTACTTTCGAGATTCGGGCAAAGACACAGCCATCTTCTAACCGTATACATACTGGGAACTATATTCTCAGAAGGCGAAGCACTGCTACTTCTGCGGAGTGATTTACTCCATGTGTCTCATGTGACCTTGTTATTTGTACACACTGTGACAATACAAATCACAACATGTAAATAGGAAAATGTTGGCATTATTTTGTCACTTATTGGGAGCAATATGCTAGCTGGAGCCGTTTACCTCCAGTCTTTGTGCTAAGCTAGGCTAGCGGTGGGTGCGTCAGACAGAGTTACAGCACGCACGGAGATGAAAAGGGTATGTATGGACTTATCTAACTCTGGGGGATACAGTGAATAAGCTAAAGTCCCAAAAAGTCAGCGTGTTCATTTAAGTCTCCCCCCAACTAAAAGAACATTTCTGAAACATGCCATAATGAAGAATAAAACAAATCCTTTTATACATATATATAAAATGTTAAACTCTAAACCAAGGACAACACTGACCTTGGTGATAGTAAAGACCAATACTAAGCCTCCGAAAGATGGGCTGAGAAGAGGTGAGATGCTCCCTGGCATAGTTTGTAGCAGATCCTTGAGCCCATGCTTCACTAGATAACCATATCAAAGCCACACACTGTGAGGGGCAAGATAAATAGCAGGACTTTGAAACAAGAAAAAAAGAGGTATTTTTCTTATCCCTATAGAAGATCCGTGTTGGGTCTCCTTCAAATGTAAAAAAAAAAAAAAGATTATCATAAGATCAGCATTCAAGGTTAACATCTATTACGTTGGTAAGAGATATTCTACATCCACAGGGTATTCCAAGCATTTGTCACATATGCTGTGTAGATGATCGACACGAACAAGATGATGAAGAGGAAAGTCTCTTTAATTAATCCACAGTCATAAATCCAAAACGGAGAGAGAGCTACTCACACACACGTAACGTAGACAATACCAGACAATGAAGACAAACAGAACTGAACTTAAGTACACGTGATAACGAGGTAGATAATGAGTGCACAGCTGAACATAATGAGTGACCAAGACATCAAATGACTAACTCAGACAGAAGGTGGTGAAACACAAAAAGTCCTAACTAACAGAACCGTGACAGCATTTCACTAAAAAAAAAGATAACCCTGTAGCAATTAAAGAACATGTATTGTAAACATTTATTAAATTTATACCACATTGTTTCCATTGTTTCCATGTTGTGTTGTGGCCAGGTTTGATGAATTAGAAAATTCATCTTTTCATAATTCATGTCTTTCCCAGGATTTAATTTTCAGTTCAATGATTCATTTGTGTCTAATTGTTTGCCACGAATGTAGCTCTAAAGGTCCAAACCAGCTAACAAAATTTCTGGGTTACTTTATAGGGTCCAATTCTCACTATTAACTACGACTTTTGCCTAAATAAACTCCTAATTAGTGCTTATTTAATAGTAAGTAAGGTAGTTGTTAAGTTTAGGTTTTGGATTGGAATTGGTTAAGGTATGTAGAATGTGGTCATGCAGAATAAGGCAGTAATATGTACTAATAAACAGCCAATATCCTAGTAATAAGCATGCTAGTAAGCAACTAGTTAATAGTGAGAATTGGACACCAAACTAAAGTTTGACCTATTTCTGGTTTCTCAGATTTAGAGAGCATCCATCTATTACCATTTCAGTCGTATCTGACTCTTGGTGATTCTATGGCCATCTTTTGCCATATGCAAGAGACTGTCAATGAATTTTCTTGGCAATAATTTTTTACAAGGTAGGTTGCCAGTCTTTTCCAAAACCTCCCCATTACATGGATTAGGACTCATACACACAAGCATTCACAACTACTGACAATTTAGGGGCGGTTTCCCGAACAGAGATTAAGCCTAATCCTAGACTAAAATTGCTCTTTAAAACAGATTAACAGAAATCTGCTTTCTCGGTCAAGGCTTTAAATAGTCCTAGATTTAGTTTAGTCCAGAGTTTAATAAACTGATTTCCTGGAGGAAGACTAGAGTTACTCCAGGACTAAATCAAGGCTTAAATTAAACCTACCAGGAGGCAGGTTTAACTTCAGATTAACATTGTGTTTCAAAGTGGACATATATATATATACTACCGTTCAAAAGTTTGGGGTCAGTAAGATTTTTAATGTTTTTAAAAGAAGTATCTTCTGCTCACCAAGGCTGCATTTATTTTATAAAAAAAAAAAAAAAAAAAAAAAGTAATATTGTGAAATATTATTCCAATTTAAAACAGCTGTTTTCTATGTGAATATACAGTAAAGTGTAATTTATTCCTGTGATCAAAGCTGAATTTTCAGCATCATTACTCCAGTCTTCAGTGTCACATGATCCTTCAGAAATCATTCTAATATGATGATTTGATGCTCAAGAAACATTCATTATTATTATCAATGTTGAAAACAGTTGTGTACAAATTTGTTTCAAAATTCTTTGATGAATAGAAAGTTCAAAAGAACAGCATTTATCTGAAATCTAAAGCTTTTGTAACATTAAACACTACCGTTCAAAAGTTTGGGGTCAGTAAGAATTTTAATTTTATATAAATCAATACTTTTATTCATCAAGGATGAGTTAAACTGATCAAAAGTTACAGTAAAGACATTTATAATGTTAGAAAATATTCTATTTTAAATAAATGCTGTTCTTTTGAACTTTCTATTCATTTTTTTTAAATAATTTTGAAAATTTGTACACAACTGTTTTCAACATTGATAATAATAATGAATGTTTCTTGAGCATCAAACCATAATATTAGAATGATTTCTGAAGGATCATATGTGTGTGTGTGTGTGTGTGTGTGTGTGTGTGTGTATGTGTGGACATGTTTTTCTACACCGGTGGGGACTTAAACATGAATGCACACAGACTCATGGGGACTCGTGTCACCGTGGGGACCTAAACTGAGGTCCCCATGGGTACAAAAGCTTATAAATCATACAGAATTAGTTTTTTTGAAAATGTAAAAATGCAGAATGTCTCCTGTGATGGGTAGGTTTAGGGGCAGGGGCAGTGTAAGGGGATAGAATATACAGTTTGTACAGTATAAAAACCATTACGTCTATGGAGAGTCCTCACAAAGATAGTGCACCAGACATGTGTGTGTGTGTGTGTGTGTGTGTGTGTGTGTGTGTGTGTGTTTGTGTGTGTATAATAATATTTTATATATATATATATATATATATATATATTACAAACAGACTTCCAGCATTTCTTCTCTTTTATTCCATAGCTGGTGTGCGCAGTTTATTTAGCTTGCTTAACCCCCTGAGGTCGGCTATCGCGCCGGCGCGATAGGCTCGTTTTTTTCCGTATGAGTGCAAAATAAAAATAAAATAAAAATATTACTTTTTATCTTATATGCTTGTGTTGTACATCAATCGATCCTGTTTAGTGTGTATTATTTTTGTGTATGCTCATAATAAAAACAAAGTGTTGTGCTTTTCGCCAAATAAAGAAAAATAAACATGATGCGAGTTCTGCCTACTCTCCGTCAGTGAAGTCAATTCTGAAACGCGTCCGAAAATGAACTGTAACTCAGCGAATACTCAGTCAAACAGGCATACAGTCACACAGGCATGAAGCTTGAATTCTCTACTTTTAAATGAAGTAATTTTTATAAAAAACAAATATTCACAGTTTATGTAATATGTATGCAAAGAGAGAGATGTCAGTCGTTCTCATCTCAGCTAATTAAGTTTTAATGTGCTCCGCCCACGGAGAGTGCGCGCTATTCAAACGCAAATGTGAGGCGATCCAAACAAACCTGTGAAACGCCCACATCAGCTGGATAACACGCGCGAGTTCACTTTCAGACTTATGTACTTTACGATGCTGTGAGGAATAATACTATCTTGATAATAATCCTGCAAAAAATTTACCTCAGAAGTTCTGGAAGTATCATTTCGAGGAGCAAACGGATCCCGCTGAGGAATTAGGTCAGTTATGTTTGCTTTGTTCTAATCGGAATGAATGAACGCACAGATGCCTGCTGTTGTGGAGCTACTACAGCTGGCAAAAATACTGTTTAAATATGAATCGAGTTTCTGTGTATGAATGAATGAACGAACGAACGCACAGATGCGCGCTGTTGTGGAGCTACTACAGCTGGCAAAAATACTGTTTAAATATGAATCGAGTTTCTGTGTATGAATGAATGAACGAACGAACGCACAGATGCCTGCTGTTGTGGAGCTACTACAGCTGGCAAAAATACTGTTTAAATATGAATCGCGTTTCTGTGTATGAATGAATGAACGAACGAACGCACAGATGCGCGCTGTTGTGGAGCTACTACAGCTGGCAAAAATACTGTTTTAATATGAATCGCGTTTCTATGAATGAATGAACGCACAGATGCGCGCTGTTGTGGAGCTACTACAGCTGGCAAAAATACTGTTTAAATATGAATCGCGTTTCTATGAATGAATGAACGCACAGATGCGCGCTGTTGTGGAGCTACTACAGCTGGCAAAAATACTGTTTAAATATGAATCGCGAATACAAAGAAAGATTACACTGGAAATATTGTTACAATTTTAAATGTTGTTGTAATTGTATAACCTTAATATATATATATATATATATATATATATATATATATATATATATATATAAGGATAGATGTAAACAAAATCTTAAAAGGTCATTATAAGCCTTCTCTTTAAATAATTTTATTATGCTTTATTAGTGACACATTTGGGAAGAGAATATATTCCAAATCTGAAAATACAGTATGAGAACAATTAACTGCACAATTACTAGAAATGTTTACCTTGGATATTGTACAATTTGCAAGCAAAATTTGTGGAAAAAACAACAAACCAGTTATATATTGTCCTTGCATTCTTGTGGCTCAGTCACACACCTGAATGAAAGGCTCATTACGTATGCAGCCTCATTATGCGGGCCCCATTGACTCCACAGGTGTGAATCACGCCCACCCGCATATGGCCTTTCCAAACAAAAAGTGTTTTACAAGATTTAAATCAATGTATTGTGTTATGTGAATGATTAGGCAGGATGATTTTCACATAATTTTGAAGAAAAAATTCTAGGCAACGTCATCCATTAGTCAAAAGTCTTATTTACATATATTTAGAATGTGTTTTATGGCCTTATTTCAGAAACTTTAGTTTTTTGTTTTTGAAAAAAACATGCATAAACATTATTCTATCAAAAATACAAACATGTACATGCAAGTTGTTCACATATTATGGTAGCCCTGTTTGTGCTAAATAGAGTGAATTTACACCTTTGCCATTAATATGTTTATAAGCAACTGAAAAAAGCACAAATGTCAGGGCATGTCAGAACATCTCAAGGACCCCAAAAACCCCTCAGACCCCAGAGGGTTAAAATAATTTTCTCTTGTTTAGTAAAATTCTTTTTCTGATTCCATTGTTTCCTTGGATTTTCTTCTCAGTTCCATGCAATTTTAAGCTTTTCTTGGTTCATTCCATGTTTTATAGGCAACCTCTATCATGCTAATTCAGATTAGCACAGTTGGTTTTAAATTAATCTGGTTTATTTTAGTTCAGGACTCTATAGTCCAGGTGTAACTAATCCATACTTAATCTGTGTTACAGATTTTTTAAGACACGATTAACTATTCTAGATTAAGGCCTACTCCTGGCTTAAACCCTTTATTAAAACCCTGTCCGGGAACAACAGACACATGCAGTGACATGCAAACAATAAATTATGCTGTCATATAATTGTTACAAAAGATACCGCCTGCAGAAAAGAAGAACAGACGAGTAATTAAAACTACTTCTGTCAAATTAAATGTTAACATGATATTTAAGTGCACCATTAAGACCTCTTTTTTGTTCTTACAGTCTAAAGTACAACCAGGCAAAAACAATTTTGCCAGAACTCAGCAACAAAAAAAGCATAAATATGTAAAATGGTTTGGGGCGAATTCAATAAACTGCTAGACACACACACACACACACACACACACACACACACACACACACACACACACACACACACACACACACACACACACACACACACTATCTACAGTGACATTCGCCCAGGAGTAACCTGAGGCTAAGCCCATTCCTCAAAAGCACAAAGGATTGCCCTTTGTGTGATTTGAACCAACAACACTGAAGTTTCCAGATCTTTCACCATTTGGTCTGCAAGGTGCACTTACAATGTCATACATTAGTTTGATGCAGTTTTAAATCAACATGAGTTACTGTTCGCAATTATTCTTTACCTTACTATGATGTATTTTGAGTGAAATGAACTATTGTAGGCCGGCACTTGATTGAATGGTGAAAAGTGGGCATTAAGGTGTGACTAAATCGAGTAATTTCAAAAGGAAACCACACAATTTAGCTTGAAAGCAAAATATTTTCCCACTCAAATTTTGAAATGGGATAAAGTTTGTCACACAGATTCACCGTGTTGACCAACACAAGGCAGCTTGGTTCGAATGTGACTTCTGCATAACAACAATATATTGCTGTGACTTCCCACATCACAACAATAGATAATAGATATTTTTAACCGACACAATTTTGTAAAAAAAAATCTATTTTATATACCAGATTGGAGCCAAAATGAATGCTAAAACTGTGCCTGGCTTTTGGTTAACGTTATCTAATAGCCCACGTTCTAATTAAATGACTTAAGTAAAAAGGCAAATTTGCTTCAAAGAAAGATCAAGTGATTACATTTCCATAAAAAAAAATACAAAAAGAAACTTATTTGCTTCGAAATAACATTTTAAACTGCACGGTTGAATCATTCAGAATTCATGGTGACATAATTCTACCAATGATTGCATTGCATTGACCATATAGAGAGTGAGAGAGTGAAGAGGAAGAGAATAAATGAGAAACAGAGAAAGAAAGATGAAATGGCCTCACAGAATGGAAGGTATGCTCATATAAATACAATAGATTGTACTCAAGGTCAACATCTCCATGAATGGAAAAACCACCGCAGACATCAAAAGCTACTGTATGCCAATGAGACAGTTCTGTTTAGGTGTTTGTACACCAGCTATCTCATTTTCACCATTCCCAGTGCATTCTCATTCTTATTCCACTTGAGCACTCCCATCAATATTACATCTCAAGCACTGCCCATTACACACCACTCTCTAGCAGAGGCCTAATGTTCCTCTTCAACATGGAAATGATCTCTAATTGAGATGGAGACTCACCTGGACCCCCACAATATTTCAAAGTTCCTCTAACAGGCGGTGGGTGTAGGAATACGTTAGATCGGCATAAAAACATAATCTGCTTTTCATTGTCAGTTAAAGACCATGAGTGTTGCTACACTATCGCAAGCTCCCTCTGTCGGCTTTGATGGCCGCTGGCTGTAATATGGATGAAAATCCTATCAAGAGCTTGTTAAACTACCTACCTTTACTCCAAACAAATCGAAAGCCTGATAGCAACGCAGTCACATTGGTATTGATCTTGAGCGACACGTCCATATGATGCAGATCTAAAATTAGCCATCATGTGGGAGAGCAAATTTCAAAATGGAAAAGTACAGACTAGATATTCCTTTTAGTATAGTGAGCTTTAGGCATTGCAGTTTACACACAGAATTAAAGGAATAGTTTGCCAAAAATGAAAGAAATGTCACTATTTAATTAACCTCATGTCAGTCCAACCCTGTACATGAAAAATAAAAATAAAATGTTTTAAAGAATCTTAATTTAGCTCTGACATCTATGTAGCTAAGAAGGTAATCAAGTTAAGTTGGAGCTAATCAAGCAATAAAAAGAAAAAAAAACCTTCATAAAGCGATATTGTTATGATCTCTGCCTGTGTTCCCCTTGTCTTGTGTGTACTTTTATGTTGCTTCCTGTTCTTCGCCATGTTTTGTAGTTCTTTTTATTTATACGACAGTGTTATAATAATATAATATAATATAATATAATATAATATAATATAATATAATATAATATAATATAATATAATATAATATAATATAATAATATTTGTTATGAATGTGAAAATTAACTATGCATGCTTAAAGGGTTAGTTCACCCAAAAATTTAATTTATGTCAGTAATTACTCACCCTCATGTTGTTCCAACCCCGTAAGAACCTTCTCAATTCTAGTGCATGAAAAATGAATAGTCGAAATAAAGTCGTTATTTTTAGGGGGGTTTTGCGCACTAAAAGTATTCTCGTCGCTTGATAAACTTAAGGTTGAGCCACTGTAGTCACTTGGACTATTTTAACGATGTCTTTACTGACTTTTCTGGGCCGGCAGAATTAAATTACATAGAAGCCTATGAAGGAGTGAGACAGCTCTCAGATTTCATCAAAAATATCTTAATTTGTGTTCCGAAGATGAACGAAAGTCTTACGGGGTTGGAACAAGATGAGGGTGAGTAATTACTGACAGAATTTAAATTTTTGGGTGAACTAAGTTTTTTTTTTTGTAGTGAAATGGTTATTTAGAAACAAAACTGTCATTAAAATTCCGGTCACATTTATTTTACTGTGACATTGTTACAGTGCAATTACACTCATTTTAATTAACATGTACTTACTACAGAATTAGGGTTAACCATAGTAAATACATATATCATGTGTTACCAAAATTCTGCATATCAATTATCAAAGATAAAAAATAATCGGCATCGTGCCATCCATTAAAAGACAATGTTGTTGAATGACAGGCTGATCTGATGAGACAGTCATGAAATCAGAGACTATCCACTTGACTAAATCTGATCAGAAGTGGTCACCAGCGATGCATCTGCCACATGATATGTCCATACCAAGTATAAACAGTAATCCCTCTCGTCTGATCACTTCTGATAGGATCATCTGAGCTGGATGTTAATCTCAGGTGGAAGCAGGGTCATAGAGATTGATATAGTTGCCGCTTTCCTCCAAATGTACTTTCCTCCATCATCATCTCTCCCACTTCCCCGTTCACCCACATCACCCGTATACTGTAATCTCAATGTTCCGCTATGTTAGGAGCAGCTCTGCTTAGTAAGGGCTCGGATGGAGGACGATAAGCACATGCTACCAGATGTTGTGCTGGAAAAAAGTGCACTAAAGGGACCATAAGGGGGTTCTGGGCTGCCTGAGAGGCAGAGCACTCCTTCCCGCAAATGTCCATAACGAGTGCTCCCGTACTTCCGAAGATCCCTCGCCATATGGCCTTTACTGAGGCAAAGCTGTCTGCAGAGCCCTGTAGATCTAATACGGCCATGGACCACAAGCTTGGCGCGTCCTACAACCAAAAACTCCTCCCTAAGCCATATGAGCATAACCATGGCGAGTTTGTTCAGATGTAATGTGGAGCCGACTACAGCTGGCAGGTAATAAATAAATAAATAAATAAACGTGGACCAGAAACCTCAGGCTACTGAAAGCTAGAGACTGCTAGTCCTGGTTCTGTGTCTATCATTTTCTCTCTCTATGTCTCAGTCTGTCTGATCCACTCTGAAGATGAGGCAGCAGTGTGTAGCTCGGTCTCACTGGTTTGGGCTATTTTTACAGCACACAGTGAAGGAGAAAAGTGACGACAAGGTCACCTCTTGCTTTAGGTAGATGAAACTTTGCTATAATGAGATGTGGGCACTGCCAGTGGGGCACATCTCATCTCAGACTATTAAAAGATTTTCGTGCAATCTTTGAACTACACCTGAGCCAGCATCTATGGAAAAATCACAGAAGCCTGTGGAAAAAGGGGGGGGGGGGGGGGGGGGGGCACTGAATGACAGGCAGTATCCCTCTCCTGGACATTCCCAAATCAAAACCTGACAAAAAAACGCTTCAGGCTGTATTGTGAGTTTGGCTGAGTCTCCACAGAAATGTTGTGCTGCAAAACAACCGTATGTTGATTCTGGAAACAATCCGGACTGAGAGTGGAAAAGCCCAAATATAATCAGGAGTAATAATAAAGGGTAGTCGATGAATAACATGAGTTTGTTTTATTCAACATCAAGACTTGTAGTTCGCCTTGTTTTTAGTGTGACCAGTTGATTTTTATATTTGATCATTTATTTTTATAAGAAAAAGCTAATTCAAACACCTTCGTATATAAATACTGTATACACTACCGTTCAAAAGTTTGGGGTCAGTCAGATTTTTAAGTCTCTTATTCCTCTATGTCTCTCATCTCTTCTACTCACCAAGGCTGCATTTATTTGATAAAATATGAAAAAAATTAATGAAAAAAATACAATAAAATAGTAATATTGTAAAATATTATTACAATTTAAAATAGATTTTTTTATTATAAATAGATTTTTTATTATATTTTAAAATATATTTACTACTGTATAATAGCAAAACTGAATTTTCAGCAGCCAGACTTCAGTGTCACATGATCCTTTAGAAATCATTATAATATGCTGATTTGCTGCTCAAGAAACATTTCTTATTATGAGCAATGTTGAAAACAGTTGTGCTGCTTAATATTTTTGTGGAAATTGATAAATTTTTTCAGAATTTTTTTAATAGAAATGTAAATGTCTTGACTGTCACTATTGCTAAATTGAATGTGTCCCTTCTGAACAAAAGTATTAATTTCTTCAAAAATAATCTTACGGACCACAAACTTTTGAAAAAAATGTTTGAACAAAGTTTTTTTTTTTTTTTTTTAAATCATATGTTAACACTGAGATGTTCCATATACAACAGTTTTTGTTACAATTCTAATTCTTGAATCTGATTGGTTGAGAGCCTTTTCCAGCCATTCCCCTGGACATGACAGATCTGTGTCATGTGCTTCAGGTCTTAAAGTGACATCAGCCTAATAAACCTGCTGCAGTCTGTGTCATTAATGTTAATCAAATAAATCACTAACTGCTCTTAACTGACTAACATTTGTAGCTTAATAAAATATAATCTATATTCAATTTATAAATGATGCAGTGAAGACTTAAGTGTTTAATAATTTTATCTCATTTCTGGACATTTCCTGTTAGATCAAATATTTAAAATATATTGTGTTTATGTTGTTTCTACATTAATATGGAGATTATATGTGAAAATTTTACAATATAAAATATATTTAAAAACTTTCATTTTAGGTGTGATTAATCGCGATTAATTACAGAAAAATGTCTGATTAATAGTATATATATAAAGTATTTTGACTAGATGAAAATAGTAAAGTTAGTTCATATACTGAAAGGATGAAGGTTCTATATCGAACACTGCAGCTCACCTCTATTATCTCTTTATCTGATATTGACAAACCTGGCTTAAGGTGTGTTTGTAAGGACATCTTTCAACATGGCTCAAAGTTTTTAAAACTTCATGTTTTCAATCAATTTTATGTGCAGGAAAATAAGGTCAGTTGGTCGAACCGTAATTATAACCGGCTAACACTTCATAGCAAAATCAATTTGAGCAAAACAAAACCTGGCAGCAGAGTTTTCAAAAAAATAAAAAATTCAATTTCTATTTTTTTCCACCCAATTGCAAGATTGTGTTCTTGGATGAACTGACCCTAACATGCAAATAAAGTCATGGCTAAATACCAGACAGAACACAACTTCTGTCGGAAAGAAAATTCTCTGTAAAAATTCCCGGTTGTGGTTAAAATGAAGACAAAACAGATTGAAAGTGCTCAATGATATTCACATGGCAATCATGAAATCCCTCCTGATATAAATGGCCTTGATTTAAAATTAAATGGCATATAATTTAATATTTTAATAACAATCAAATTACATAGATGAAGGGTTCTTCCATGTAAATTCAAGGACCAAAAAATAATAATTTTAGGAACCACGGTCTAATTTATTCAGGTTCATTTAGTAATATAAAATAAATCCTTTAATTTAGCTAGTTAATTTATCTTAAATTAGTATATTTAGTGAGTTTTCCCCCCTTTTTTCAGAATCACTCTGCTCCAGTCCGGTTTGTATTTACCAGGTCAGTGTCACTTGCATGAAAGGAACAATAGCTTTCAACAAATATTTGTCTTGAAACTTTAGCATACTTCTGTGCACACAGATCAAAAGTTTCAATAGCTGCAAATTAAAACTTACCACAGAAAATCTTCTCTGATTTTATTACAGGGGGATTATGTGGTTTAAAATGGATAACGTTCATCCATGATGGCATTTGTGTTAAAGCCTCAACTAATGAGAAAACTCTGACCTAAAGACTGCTGTATCCAACATGCACTTAAGAATTGCACATACTATACACTCTATTTGCTTTAATACACTCTATTTGCTTTAAACCTGTATTTGTTATATTGGATGAAAGTGAAAAGACAACATAAAACAAGTCAAATTAATTCAAATTGAAATCCAGTCATTTTAATAGGAATCCATGCTATCGGGAACTTCGCATGAGGGCGAAAGATTTCCCTTCACACATTTCACAACGGGTCAAGTTGGGAAAAAAACAGAAAAGCTGTTTGGTTTAAAAGTGACTTCTGTGTGACCCGTGCTTTATACATCTCTACACTACTGAAAATAGACAACAGACATTGTTTTTGCTTGCAAAATTTGGTCGAAATGTAGCTAATGTGATGTACCTGTAGTATAGCTGCCATATTATTTACCATTACGATTTCTTTCATTAATATTTTAATTACAGTAACAGTCTTACCTTGTCTGACATACTCTTCTGTTTGCTGGTGCACCAACTCCGCAACACATCCTCCATAGCGCAAGCGTCCATCCTGCTGGTAGGCCTTCACCCTCTTGCTGGAACTGTATGATTTCTGTGACACTACATGGCAGTTCTCATTGTCCAGAGAGCATGTAGCGTAGTGCATATCCTTTCGGCACGGACCCCGTGTCAGAGAGCGCTGCTGTCCGTCCTTCAAATCCATCACTGCAGAAGCTGACGGACAATTATGTCAATTACCTGCAGAAGAAGACACAGAGGAAATGTGTGTTGTGGGTTTAGATTTATTTTAGGGGGAAAAAAACAAACAAAAAAACAACAACTACAACAAATCATCACAATTGGCTTTGCAATGTGCACTTATGCTGCCTTCACTTGCTATCGGAAATTTCCTACTTTTTGCAGTTGTGATTACAAGCTTGTGGCATTCAATTGCTTTGTTGTCGGAAACAACAATCATGTTTTATTCTTGCCACATGGTTCATTCTTGCCTATTTATTGGGAAAATTATTATTAAAACCAATATGATATTCAGCGTCCCATTCATTGACAACAATATAAACATTCACAGCGTTATCTAGATATAGATAATTCTGGAATTTCAGTCTATTTTTGCAGTGATACAACATAAAATATGCTTCAAATGATCATTCATGTGTAAATACGCATTACTTTAAAGGTTGTATCAGTGATTTCAGGCCCAAAAAAAAAAAGATCACATTCATCTAATCTTTCCTAACGATCCGCTAGCTGCCCGCCCCATAAGCAGGCCGTCAAAAAAACGCGTCTCTGTAGGCAGCCTAGGCTCTGAGATCTGCACACAAAAACAATTGGTTTCACCAACCACTCAAAACCAAAACAAATAGTGTTCCAACCAATCACCGACAGGGGGAGGGTGTTGTGAGGTTTTGAGCCAGCTTCTTCTTCAGCTCCGACTTCGCGTGCAGCCGTGCACGAGCACAAAACCTCACAACACCCTCCCCCTGTCGGTGATTGGTTGGAACACTATTTGTTTTGGTTTTGAGTGGTTGGTGAAACCAATTGTTTTTGTGTGCAGATCTCAGAGCCTAGGTTGCCTACAGAGACGCGTTTTTTTTGACGGCCTGCTTATGGGGCGGGCAGCTAGCGGATCGTTAGGAAAGATTAGATGAATGTGATAAAAAAAAAATTGGGGCCTGAAATCACTGATACAACCTTTAATGACAAGACAAGGCGATGTAGCTGTTGTGGAAAAGACTAATAAAGAATGCCAGTCACAGCAGCAATCGTTCTTCCCTCCGCTGTGTTTAAAGTTTATGGCTCACCCAACACTGGAACTTCATCAAAATGATTCCCAGTTGTAAATAAGACTTCATGTTCACGTCCAATTTTTATTTAGGTAACTCGTATTTACGATCCGTGTTGGGGGTAATGCATTAGTAACGCAAGTCATGTAATCAGATTACTTTTTCCAAGTAACTAGTAAAGTACATTTTTACTTTACATTACTTTTAAATTTACAACAAAATATCTGAGTTAATTTTTCAAATAAGTTACGCAAGTTACTTTGTTTTCCCATTTATTAACTGACACCTCCCCATGTTGAGAAACCGGAAGTATAGAGGTGTTGTGTGGGCTGTTTAAACATGATGGTTACTGTAGTTCTAGACTAAATGTGAGCATTTGCTCATTACACTTGCACAAAAAAAGATTCAGTATTCCTGAAAATAAAAACAGTGAAATGCAACTTCAGAATATTGTGCAAAACTTCAATCATTAAATGTTAATTTACTCAAATATAATCTCACTTTATTAACCAATTTATTTGCTGCTGACCTTCAATGATCCAATTCAACCATACGAATAAGCAAAAATTACTTTAAATTTTTATGTATTATTTTTATTTTAAAAGTGTTGAACAATGAAAATGACCTATTAATTGTCATTAAAGTGAAATTACTGAACCTAAATATACGAGCTTGATAAAAATGCTCATTTTAGAAGAAAATTTCAGATGGCACTTAGATGCTTTTGCATCTGAAGTCTTCACTTGTTCAACACTTTTAAAATAAAAAATAATACAAAAAATGTAAAGTAATTTTTGCTTATTTGCTTATAAGCGTTTTATTTTTTGCAAATGTAAAGGCCCTTTCACACCTAAAGAGAAATGAAAAAGCCTCAGGCTGAATGAAACACTTTAGGTGTGAAAGGGCCTTTACATTAGCAAAAAATAAAACATTTCTTTTGTTTTATGTTCTTTGTTGTTAAAAAACTAACAAGCAACAAGCAACTAACAACAAGCCCAGGTTAGAAAAAGTGCACATTACTGTCCATAAAAGGTAACTAAGTAATGTAATTAGTTACTTTTTAAGGGAGTAACATGTAACGCATTACTTTTCAAAGTAACTTTCCCCAACACCGTTTATGATAATTCTAAAAGCATGTGAAGGCAGCAGTAACGTGTATGAAAGCAGTCTCACAACGGGTACGATACGATAAGAGACATGTTAGACGGACATCTTTGGCATCTGTGTGCCACGTTTCTTAACAGTTTTTAAACACTGTTCTTGTTTTACACAAGTGTAAAAGTAGTTCTTGTGCTTGATTCCATTCAGTTGTTCTATGTGAACGCCCCATTGCATGTGCGTATTTTTTTATGTACAAATACTATAATTTGCAAGTGAAACAAATATGCTTGCTGTTTTCAACTAGGCCTAGTTGAAACATTTCCAACGATATACAGGCACATCCAATCTGTAAGGTGTTTTCTATCCCTATTTTGATTATGATGATCATATTTCATAAAGTATACAACCAAACACTTCTACTTTGTCAGCAATTTAAAAGTAGAACCTGAAACTTGGTAATACAGTATATGCATCACAGAGTACAAATACCAATCTTTTAAACACCACCTTAAAGTCAGTATTTTTTAACTAGCTAGCTACTAGATTTTCTTGTTATCTTAGGTAGAATGCAAAATTTATTTAAATAGCAATTTTCACAATACAGAGTTTCATATCAACTTTACAGAAAATCATGATGTTACGGTTTATTTTAATACCTTCATGTCGTATTTAGCAGATTGATTATAGTTAATTTTTTAGATTTTATAGCGTATCGTTTTGTGTGAGTGTACTGTACTGTATGTATGTGAATAAAGTTTGATATACTTATATAACCAATTTTATATATAGAGTTGTATATATTGTTACATTTTGCAATGAAATAAATCAGTCAATTGAGAGTTGCTATATAGTATCGCTTTACTTGAGTGTACTTTATATATGCAAATTATGTTGGATATACACTTTATACATAGAACTGTGCGATAATACAGTATACATTTTTGCAATGTTATAAACAATCACACAGCCGAGACTTGCTTTATAATACACAGTACATTGTTTTTTACGTGAGTAGTATACTGTAATTATTCACTTATATATCCTCTACATTATCATTCTAAAGCATTTTGATAGCAGCAATTTTCCCAAAAATGTTTACATTGCCAAGACAACATGGCAAAAATGCAAAAAAGGTCTGCACTCTAAGAATATTTTATTGTAGACAGGAGATAAAGATAAATTTTTTGCATATTTTAATTGATATATAGGTCTTAGCACCTAATTAGCTGGGAGAGCGTGGTGAGTGTTATGATTCAAGACAACATGATGATTCCATGATTTTCCTTTAAAATTGCACTTTTGAAAAGCTTCTATAGAGGGATGCACAAATGCAAAATGGAAAATATGTCTATCTGTACCTGTTAAAACCAACAGTTGCTTCTCTATTAGCAAATTCCCAAGCTACAGATATACCGAATGCCTCACTATCAGCTGTAGATCAAGCCGATAACCTGTGAAAACTCTGTAAGCAGATCAACCATTTATGTCACATTGCAGGAGAAATGCAAATCCAAAACATCACAACAATATATCAAGCCTCCCAAACAGAATGTGCTATCTTCAGCTCGAGACAGACGTATCCTCATGATGTCTTATTATCAGGTAGAGACAGAGAGACTATCACACCCTCCCACTCTACATCTGTGTTGGTGTGCTGAGTTAGCCAGGCATGGGAGCCACCGGAGGATCCAATCAAAACATTGAATCTCTGGCAGAAAGCCTGTTGTTTAGGACATCATTTAGTCATGAAAAATACCACTTCAAATGTTACATACGGGAAAAACAAAGGCAATGAAAGAGATACTACACCTCTGTAAATTACCATCAGGTCTTTTAGGACACATTGCTCTACTAAAAACCTGTACAGCAAGGCCAATATTTTCACTTCAACGTTCGGCTCAGACTGGCTCCGCCCTCCCTCAGGCTCAGCATCAGTCCTCAGTCACACCGGTTCCGCCGCAGCCCTCCGGTTCTCCAGTTTCACCCCGGGGGTCGTTGTGGCAGCTCTGTCGCACGGTGTCACACAGATCCATCAACCCTCCGTCTGCACCCAGGACTCCTTCCCCCTCGGCATCGTTTCCGTTGTTCGTCCCCAGGGTGGCGTTGATCTTTGAACCACCATGGCTTTTGCCGTGGGGCGCTACCTTGGTGGGTTTCTGGGTGTCATCCTGCCGTCTCCTACACAAAACCTCCTGGTTACTACCACGTCTACTCCTCCCTGGTCAAGTCCACCATCCATTCATCCCTGGTTTCTACCGCCTCCTGCTCCTACCTGGTCTCTTCTGCATGCCTGTCTGTTTTCCAGCCCTTCGCCTGCTCCTCGTCCGCATTTTCCACACTAGGTGCGATGGATATTCATTTGATCATTGCTTCTGTTAGTCTTTTAGCTCGTTATCTGTACATATTTAGGCTCCTCGTTTTTCTGCCTCATTTACACACAGAAAAACATGACACTTGGATTATGAATTTTAATTAGGTAAAGCACAAATAACTTAACGTGATCTTTTGTTTTTAAATTTTGATTTTATCCATTGATTCAGAAATAAGTCTGTAGTTTAGTATTCACACATTACAGAATCAAAACTTTAAAAAATAATATTATGATTAGAAAAGCCCACAAATCCTTTAAGCGACCATCTCAATTAATTTGCTAAGAGAAAACATTGAGTTTTCAACAAACAAGTTGATTGTTTTGAACAAGTATTAACTTAGCCATTATTAAAAACATATTATTTTAGCTAAAGTATTTGTATACTGTGTGCCTTATTGCCCCATGTTGGTGAGCCTTTTACCGGCGTTGAGGGTAAAAGACCCACCTTGCCACTTCATACATTTATAAGATTTTCATACAAATTAAACTAAAAAAAATTATTTATTTTCAAACAAAATCTGTTGCTCCATCAATGTTCAATGCTAACATATTTTTTTTTTCTGCAATCATACACTATGGGAGTAGTGAAAAGCCCCATTGTACCCTACGCAGCAAGCAAAATGTAATCATGTAACACTCAATAGTCAAAGTATAACTTGAATCAAGGTCAACCATTACAGCTTTCAGATAAACACGTTCCGAGTGCAACTACATCCACTGTATGTGCTTTTTAACATTTTTAAAGGACAGGTCAAGTTTGCAGCATTGGAGACGTTGCATACAGACACCGCTTCAACAGCGATCCCTACGCGTCAATAATTGATACAACCTCCCTATCCATTTGGGAATCTCAGTGGCACAGAAAGGCAGGCCGTATTGGGCTACTCCATTAAAGATAATCTGCCAAAAACCATCTTGGGCAGAGAAGCCTCTTAATCAGTCTAGATACAAAAGGCCACAGTGAATGTCACGCTGAGACTGACTGGTGCTTGCGCCTGGAACAGGGTGACCAACTGTTAACTGTGACTGTTCAATTAGAAATGCTTAGATCAAGCGGCGGGGAAGGGAATGATAATTATAGCAGGAGAAGCAGGTGGAGAGAGTGGAGAGATTTATAACGGTGTGAGAGGTTGGTGGCGTGATGAGGAAGAAGAGTGCCTGATGGGTTCAATTTAAAGATAGAGGGAGAGTTCAACTAAAAATGGAAATTTACTCACCTTCATGTGTTTTGAAACCTGTACGTCTTTTCTTTCATCCTTTCATGATACATTTTTATTTCCACCTTATTTTAAGCATCCACTTTATTTTGCAACACAGAAGTAGCCTACGCTATTTTATGCGAGACTTCTGATGCATTAATTGCTATAAATAACTAGAAGAACAAAAAAGTGCAGTGAAAAGGAAAACTTGCACTACAAACCAGTGTGTTTATGATAATACATTTTAAAAAGCGGCATAACGGACTGTTAAAACAACATACCGGACTGTTTTTGTACAGGTAAAATAACTGGAAGTGAATAACACCAGAATAACTCCTTGGTCCCCATTCATTGTATAAAAAAAAGAGCAGCATGAACATTCAGCAAAACATCTACTTTTTGGTTCCACAAAAGATATAACATGGGTTTGGAATGAAGTAAGGGTGAATAAGTTATGGCTATTTTCATTTTCATGGTCCTCTCTCATTCATTTTGATTCATCGTTCACTCTTAAAAGCTGCCAAAAGCTGTAAATTGTATTTAAAGAGATGTGTTGCATTATAGAAAAGGGTTTTAAAACCGTTGGAAAAACTGTATTTGATTTATCATAAAACTGTTTCATATACACATATATCCAATTTGACACTAAATCATTTCATAAATGCAAAAAAAAGAACTATATTTGAGTATCCAGGGTTACAGGGTCTAAGATGGGGTAGAAGATGCAGATTATTCTCTAATGACAATTGTAATTTCAGCAAAAAATGTCACAAATGTAGGAACTGATATTAGCCAGAGCTGAGAAGGCAATACATTGTACTGCTCATCCTCTTCTGGAATTACAATCTCTGAAGAACTTTCCAGGAGAAGAACAGTGTCTATTTTCAACATGGCAAACTCTATGTCAAAATCTCCTCCCACTCTGCGGGCACCGGAGGCGATGTTCAGCTCTTTTGTGCGGTTCTGAAGTCTTTGAAGGTAAAGTACCGCGGTACAGAGCATGTAGCCGGAGCGCAGTACACCCTAAAGCGAGCACAGAACCATTTTGCTGAACCTAAAGCCCTGGGGCTGCTGTGCACTCTGTCTCCTGGGCTGGGATAGATCAGGAGAGGGACGGTGGGGTTTTCTCCATTTATTTTTACTAGCGTCTCTTGTGGACGGGTTTTTATGTGAAAAAGAAAGAAAAAACCCTAAGAGATGTGCAAAAGGGCTTAACAATTGCAGAAAAGCTTAGCTTGTGTTTCATAGCTGATCTAAGAATCACCACTTATACTTTGTTTCTCAGCAATCTCCTTCACACTCTCTTTTCCTACTTGCTCTGTGCTGATTATTTATTACTTTATTTATAACTGAAAAACACTCCCTCAGAACGATAAGCCCCTGCTGGATGTGTTAACTGTGTTACTGTGCTATTCTGCTACCACGAAGCATCTGCCATTGATGGACATTCTAAGTAGCTGTATTTATTGTGACAAAATAAAAATAGAAGTTGTGAATACTTGTGAAGTTGTAAATATATATATATATATATATATATATATAATATGAATAGCTAATATTTAGTTACGATATGAAATATATGATAAATTGGTAATTTAATATTTCAGGATATTTTATATATATATATATATATATATTGCAAATACAGAATTATATTAATATATTCATCTTGTTTAAATTAATCAGTAATATTAAATTATAATATAGAATATATAGAATTGAATTGAATTTTTATTATAGCTATATTAGAATTAATTCATATTTAAGTATATTTTAGAATACAAATAGAATTTGCTAATATTTAATTTTATTATAGAATAAATATAATAAAAACATGAATCACTAATATCAAATCATAATATAGAAATGATACAAATATGAAAAGTTCATACTTAATTATATATAGAATAGCTATAATATAAATGTAGGCCTAAATAACAAATTTTTAAGAATATTTTAGAATAAAAATATATTTTGCAAATACCGAATTTTATTAATAGATCCATATTGTTTAATAAAAATATGAATCACTAAAATTAAATTATAATATAAAATATGATTAGATAATATGTAATTATTATAATTAATTCATATTTAAGTATATTTTAGAATATAAATGTAATTTGATAATATTAATTACATTATAGAATCATTTTAATAATAACATGAAGCACTAATATTAAATCATAGTATAGAATAGATAATAAAAATATGTATAGTTCATATTTAATTATATTATAGAATGGCTATAGTAAAAATTTAATCCATTACTTTTTAAGAATATTTTTGAATAAAAATATATTTTGCAAATTCCGAATTTTATTAATAGATTCATATTGTTAAATAAAAATATGAAATCACAAAAAAAAAAAAAAAAAAAAATCATGAAACATGAAAACCTCCTGTACGTGCTAAATCTGTCTGCTTAAAATACAATAACTTTGGGAGAAACATTTCAGTGAATAACAGCTATTTTTCACAAAATTACCAAAAAGTGGGCTGAATACCTCAGTTTGCCTCTCTCTGTCACTCATCACAGCCCTCTATTATCTCATCCAGCATAACCCAGCATTTAGCTCTCCTGTGAATTACAAATAACACTTCAGTCCCGTTTCAGCAGTGCCAATACTAACGTCTGAGCAGCGTGACGAAACCTGATTTTACAAGAATACACTCACATACACTTGTACGTTGTAATAGTTTTAACACTATGTTTCAACAAATGCGGAATTAAAGGAAGAGACAGAGATCAGGAGAAATCGAGATGCTCTTCGGAGGTGTTCTCTCACTGGTTGGCTCTCACTCGACCGCAGCATGAGTGGCTGTTACGAGGAGCGACTCTAATAAAGACTGAGGCAGCGCTGAGAAGTGGCTCACACACACACACACAAATAGACCTCCAGTACTGTCTAAGGGCTGCTCCACTGGCCACTTCAGCCTCCTTCTTCCCAAGCCTGGATAATAGGGCTGCTCTCAAAACACATTATATTCCATGGCAGGCGGGCAGCACAAGTGGCCAGAGAGGCCTGTACTCTGTACTCCCAAATGCCATAAAATTAGAATGCAGACACGACATGGTGCTTCAACACACACTCTGTGCGCATCTCTTTCCCTTGCTCAATCTCATTATTTGCTCTATTCACAACATGGAAGTGTATTTTTCACTCCAGCTTTTAAAAAATGAGAATGGACAGAGCTTTCTCGCTCTCCTTTTCCCTTAATACTCCTCTAGCTTTTTCAGTCAGTGCAGTTGTATTCTGGGGGAATTATTTGACCATTATAAAAACATGGACAAAGTGAGTCAGAGCACACCGTGTCCTGGTAAAGTCCAATGAAAGCCAGCCCAATTAAACATTTGGACTTGTTTGACTAACACTATAGTTTGTGGTATGTTTTTTTTTTTTTTCAAAGAAGTAAATACTTTAGCCAGGGCAAATTCAATTAATCAAAAGAGACAGTAAAGACGTTTATTCAGTTTAAGACAATTTTTCAACGTATAGGGATGCACCGATACCAGTATCCCGACACTGCGCTCATGTACTCATAATCATTAAAAATTATACCATACTCTGATACCAAAAAACGATACCACACAGCGCGTGTAGTGTTTGCGTCCAGACAAAGAAACACTGACAACAGAGCAAACATAGAGCAGAATGGATAAATCAGAAAAGGATGTCTATGGAGTAAATGTATCTAATTAACAGAATATTAAACAAATAGCTGCTGTGCGCAAGCTGATAAGCAAAACACGCGGAGTGGATTGAGCGCGATTTATGTATGATTTATGTATAAAGAGTGGTTCCCTACATTTTAACAGGAAGGCAAATCGTTCGTACCATACGTTTTACCCAAAGTTGAACAGTTTTCAATTCTTATGGTAAAAAAAAACAACAGGGCAAATGAATTTGTGAAATATTATTATGGTATAGTGTTACCAAAATGCATCAAGTTTGCCTAAAAGAACACAGAACGTTTTAATATTTTACGCACCATGTATGCGTGGTAGGGAGCAGGTGTACATTCTTTTGTTCCAACAAACATTTAAAAAATATGAATACGCCTTTATGAATGATTTACACAAAAATGTGTTCTGCTCATGTTTCATGAATGAGGCCCATTAAAAGTAATGAATTAATGTATTAAATAAAAAATGCAAATGCAAATATATTTTCAACTTAAATAAATAAATAAGATATAAATACATATTTAGACAGAATAAAGAAAAGCAATTTGTTTATACTTTAGAAAATTTAAAATAAATACAAATACATTTAGAAAATGTTTATTAATTTTACTCTTTCATTCATTTGTCAATTTAAAATGTAATTTATTTTCAATTTTATTTTTACATTAATAATTGATTTCACCATTTAAATGACACTTTTAGTCCACCATAAAATAAATATGAGAGGTTTTTTTAAATAATAAAGTACTTTGATTGGTTTAACATTTTTGGTTAGTATATAATTGCCATCATAATTTTGTAGACTATACTATTATTCTAAAATGTCAAAAACAGCAATAATAAAGAATAAGTAGGTGAATCAAAATGTTTGGTTGTGCATGCATAAGTAAAGTCTCTTTAGTTCTAAGTAGCAACTATCACCAAATCACCACAGAAGGTACAGCAGATCACAGAGATTTGCTTGTGTAGAATTAGACCCAATTACTGCCTCTTCAAAACACGAAAAATTTGGTTGTTTGCCACTAAATTAACAGATTTATATGCGGGAACTGTTTTGGTTAATTAGCATTTATCAGATACTTTTCATCCAAGCAACTAAAGGCGGCATCTCACTAAAGCTGTCTCGAACAACTACAGATTGTTGTGGAGATGTCACACCTACCGACTGTTTTTCACTGAAATCTCACCCTTTTCATTGGGAGGTCTCTCCAAAATCCCTCATGTATTGCAACGGCCCGATTTGGCAGCAAATCAATGTGAAGATAAGAACAGGGGCACCATGCAAAAAAAAAAAAAGAAACAAAAAAAAAAAACCTATTGTAATAGACTGAATTAGGATTTGGATGTGTATTCGTCCCTCTGGGGCCATTATAAGTCATGCACCGCTTCAGCAAGAAAAACATTTATATTCAATAAAAACACTTACTGCTCAGCCTAAAACACAGACTGCTCTCCCTCTATTTTATTAGTCATTTAAGTGTAGGAGATATTGGTTATGCAATCAGAGTATGTGATTTGTGCGGAGGAAAAAGTTTGGATCAGATCTGAGCAGCACCATGTGCTTGTCAGTTCTTCAATGTGAGAAGAAGCTCATTGGTCACTGCCAAGGCCACGAGAGTCTGTCCCAGCCACTGCTTGTAATAATATCAAGCATTCTAGATGTTGTGATTTAGTCACAAGGCCATTACCTCAGCAGGGAATTGAGTCACTGGGGTTGTTAACGTTCCCCACTGAGAGACGCTTTCTCTGATTCTTGAATGGCTATGTAAATGAAGCTTCCAATTGAAAATTGCCTAAAAGAACAGCAGCCTCAGAATATACCAATTGTAGGACAGTCCCTTTGGAGCATCCTTGATTTAAGTGATTTGTTTAAACTGCCCAGTTGTTAGTTCATCTGTACTTGAGATTATTCTACCACCTTGTATTAGCATCTCCCATTCTTAACCAATTTCAAGATGCTAGAAATGCGGTCCTAGAATTCCTGAAACTGTAGCCTCCTGTATTGCAAGAAACATTGGCATGCATGAAACATTTTTTTTAAGTTTACAGAGTTTCAGTGGCAGTACTATATTAAAGGCACAGTATGTAAGTTTGACCACTAGAGGTCGCTTATTCAAAGCAATAACAAAGGCGTGGCTTGATGAGGCTGTGAACCAGTGGCACCAACAAAAAAGGTCTAGTGCATAGACCTCCTCAGGGGCAAAAAGGGCACCATTTTTTTTAAACATTTATTTATTAACCCTCTGAGGTCGGCAAAAGCGCCGGCGCGTTTTGCTGGATTTTCTTCACATTGTAGCACTATAAACTTAAATTTCTCCGTCATTTATGGTCATACAGAAAAAAGAAATATAAAAAAAGAATCTGTGATATTTCTACTTTTGTATGTGTCCACTTACAATCAAATCAAAACATTGTGCTTTTGTAAAATAAAGAAAATAAACAGGGTGTGCGTTCTGCCTCTCCGTCGCGGTGAACTTTTTTTTCTTGAGCACGTCTATAAACTGAAACAAAACTCAGCGAATACTTGTCACACATTTATGAGCCATATACCTTTATAAACATTTAAGTGTGTACTTTTAAATGATCGGATTCAAACTGAAAACAAATATTCTCTGTTTAAGTAATTTGTATAAAACCAACAAGATGTCCAGCTTCTCAAACGCTTCCTAATTATTTTTAATTTGACCACGCCCACTCGCGCAAAAGAGATTCACATGCAAATTTCCACATGGAACGCGAACGCGCTCATTACCTCAAAAGCAAAACACCAAAACACTTCACAAGTCTCTGCTTTTCGTCGAGTTTGAAAGACGCGCCGTGAGCTTACGTTGGATTTACATCAGAAGAAGAAGAAAAGACAAGAAAGACAAGACAAGAAAGATGTAAGGTAAGAAATTCTTACATATTAGTTTGTTATTGTTGCATAAATTTCACATTGCAGTTGAACTGTTGCTAGATATATGGTGAATATTATAATATTAAGACCCTTGTTTACTGTTACTGTGTTTGTGGATATCTCCTCAAACGTAGATATGTAGGCTATATGGTAACCATAATGTTTTATATTTGAGCGCGATCGCGTTTGAATGTATCATATTTTGGATCGCGATCGCGTTTGAAAAGCAAAACGCACCAAACGGCTTCATGTTTTTACTATTATCTAATTTCATATCATCATAACGAATGGAAACATTTGAAGTAACATGATAATCAATATATTTTTCTCTAGCTTAGTTGTTACTGAAATCTTTTGGAAGATTTATAGGCTGCTATAGGTTATTGTTATTATTTTATGCAGCACTGCGCATAGCCTATGCCTACAAGGCACAACAAACCTGGTGTTCATTATATTATATATTGTTGTAAACATTTGTGTGTGTGTGTGTGTGTGTGTGTGTGTGTGTGTGTGTGTGTGTGTGTGTGTGTGTGTGTGTATTCTGTGAATTTTAAAAAGCAATTTTAACCAGAAAAATCTAAAATTTATTCCCAAAAATCGTGCAGGCCTTTCTCTTGATATCAGTATGTTCACTTTTTTTTTTTTTTTTCAGGGCCCAGATGCCACTGAGTCCTGCTGACTTCAACATTCACACAAGTCTCTGTACATGAACATGGTAAAGTGAAAATCAAACACCTTGGAAATGAAAGGTATGTACAATGTTTTTAGGAATGGCAGAAAGGTCTCTGTCTTTGGATCATTGTTTTCAATAAGTGCTTTTTTGTCATTTGTTGTGTATCTTTGGATTATGTTGTGTTGTAAATAAATCCAAACAATCTAAAAGCCATTCTTTTTTAAATCTCCTCATTCTTTATGAAAGGTTGCTCAGAATGACAGGGCCTGATAGCTCCTAATAGGGCCGTTAGGGGAGGGTCTTTGTCTTTCTCAGGTGTGAAAAGCCTTACATATTAATGACCTCCCGCATAAAGCTTTCTCTCACAAAACACGTCGTAAAATTTTTTAATCAATATTTTGTCTTCTCTGAATGATTTTCACATAGTTTTAGAGCAAATATTCTAGGCTACGTCATACAATTTTCAAAAGTCTTGTGAAGAAATAATCAGTATGGGTTTCATGGCCTTATTTCAGTGAGAATTTTTTTTTTTTGTATTTTCACAAACCACGCATAAATGTCATTATCTCAAAACTACAAACTTTTACATACATGCTGCTGATATATTATTGTAGCAGAGTTTGTGCTGAATACAGTGTAATTAGACTTTAGCCATGAAAATGTAACAAGTAACAGAAATAACCACAAATGTCAGAGCATGTCAGAACACCTCCAGGCCCAGAAAACAGCTCAGACCCCAGAGGGTTAAATAAATTACCTGTATTTAAAGCAGTACCCGTCTGTCTGTTGTGTTTTTAACCCTTTCATGCATGAATTATTATAACCTCAGTCAGGATTTTTTTTCCCTATGTGTTTTTATTGCTCTTAGGGCATGAAAAACAAGAATTGATTTTTATTTTATTTTTTTTACAAATTTTTCAAAGAGATCTTCAGATGTCCACTTGAGTGGACAGCATGCGGTTATGGTTTAAACTGAAGATATACTGTATTAAATATAAGACAATAATCAAACAGATAAAGTATGTGAATTTAACAAACTAATCAATACAATTATATCAAATCATGTGAAAACTATAAAATATATACAAAAAATATAAATGCGAAATATTGCAATGGCTTCATGCAACTTCATACAAGTTGCACTTCGTGTATCTTTGATATCAGAACATGAGGACGTGATTCCATCAGAATTTTCTACAGCCTGTCAAGGTACAACTGTGGAAACCACTCAGATGCTCCCTCCAGTGCACCAGAGTATGGAGATTTACCCTTATTAGCTGATAATTCTGATTATGTTCAAGATGGACATGTACATTTCTATCATAGCCCTCCTCTGAGAAAACCTAGCGATACGTTTTTTTCAATCTCATCTGAAATGATCAGTGTTGGGGGTAATGCATTACAAGTAACATGCATAACGCATTCAGATTACTTTTTTGATGTTACAAGTAAAGTAATGTGTTACAAGTAACATGCATTACCTAATCAGATTACTTTTTGATCTAACAAGTAATTAACTACAAGTAATGTGCATTACTTAATCAGATTACTTTTTGATGTAACAAGTAAAGAAACGCATTACAAGTAACATGCATTACGTAATCAGATTACTTTTTGATGTTATGAGTAAAGAAACGCATTGCAATAACGCACATTACATAATCAGATTACTTTTTTATGTTATGAGTAAGGAAACACATTACAAGTAACATTCATTATGTAATCAGATTACTTTTTGATGTTATGAGTAAAGAAACGCATTACAAGTAACATGCATTACGTAATCAGATTACTTTTGATGTTATGAGTAAAAAAACGCACTACAATAACATGCATTACGAAATCAGATTACTTTTTGATCTAACAAGTAAAGTAATGCATTACAAGTGTCATACATTATGTAATCACATGACTTTTTTCGATGTCAATGAAAATTACATTCTAATAATACAAATACATTTATTTACAGTAAAAAAAGTCACTGCAGATTAAGTTTTTAAAGTTTCAAAAACAATATTCACATTATAATTATGAATTGTAGCTGAAATTTAGCAATTGATGCATGACGTCCACTACAGTGGACATGTGATTAATCAGAGTTTTCTCTCAATCTAAAATCAAAACTTGGAAAATTTTACTGTGATATGACTCATTAGATATTGCTTGATGCTGCAATATTTTTTTTTACCTACAAGAATCTCCTAGGATAGAAGCAATGGGTGGATATTCCGGAGCAACTTGGCATGTCTGACTGACCCTTGGCCATCTTGGTTTGGAGGGGGAAAAAAATCGAAACACAAAGGCTTGCCACTTGATTGCAATTTATAGGATGATGCACCAGGGTCCAATGAAGAGGCTGATGTACAACTTTGCCATAAAAACCCGTTCAAATTCAAGAAAATGCTTTTTTAATAGCTGTCCACTGTAGTGACCACTATGCGTGAAAGGGTTAAATATTTTAATGACTTCCTCACAATTAATTGGAATATCTTGCTCGATGAAGAGCGGCAGTAGGTCAGAGAGCCTCTCTTCATTACAAATGAAAAGACGTTGATACATGCATAACACATCAAACAAAAATAGGGAAATGATGATAATATTACTAAATATTACTTACTTTACCAAACAAAACAATGAGAATCAAGAAGGTAATTATGAGGAATTTATGTTTAGTTTTGATGATGTTGTAAATTTTATGTATGTATTCATGAAAGTGTTAGCTATCATGAAGTCAGTAACACTTTACAATAAGTTTTCATTAGTTAAATTTGTTAACATGAACTAATAATTAACTGCACTTCTACAGCATTTATTAATCTTAGTTAATATTAATTTCAGCATTTACTAAAACATTATTAAAATCAAAAGTTGTATTTGTTAACATTAGTTTAAGTCCCCATGAAATCAAAATTGACCCTATTTACCTTGTTAGCGCATATTACTAGTCTTGTGGTGAACAATTAATCCGTGCAAGTAAATATATATAAAAAAAAATTTTACCATGGTAATCTTTAATCAAAATCAAAAGTTAACTTACTTCCGGTCTGGAATGGCGTCTTTTTCTGATGACGTAGGTTTGACGGCTTGGTTTGAAAACGCTTAACCACTCCCCTCAAACCGTTAGTCTGCTATGAGCGAGAGATTGAGAGGAGGAGCGCTAAGTAAAACCCTGCCCTCTATTCAATATTCCGTTTCACTTGGAAATACGTCATAACACTGGAGAAAAGTCGTTTGCAACTTCCGTTTCACGGGGACTTTAATGCACTGACTGTGACATTACATGAACAAACAGTTAACAGTTGTATTTTTATTAACTAAGATTAACAAATACAGTAACAAATGTGTTTCTCATAGTTAGTTCATGTTCGTTAATATGAATAATAAACAAATGAGCCTTATTGTAAAGTGTTACTATGAAATCAAAGATATAAATTCCTTACAATTTAAAGTTGGACATGGACTTAAAATTTCCTTTCACTAGATGTATTTCCCCAAGCTAATAACACTTGCTATGGCCTTGGATAAGAACGAATGACATGGTCAAACTCAGAAGGCTGACATCAAGTTATACATTTATTATAGGTAAGCATTTTGAGACAAAAGGGGGAGGGGCTTGGACCAAGTCCAAGCTTATTCAAGTCCAACCCTGATGTAATACTAAATTTAGCATTTTAATCTACAGTACTTTTTTGTTAAATTTATACTATACTGTATGTCTTAGAAGTAATAATAATAATAATAATAATAATAATAATAATAAAAACTCTTCATTTTGGCCTAATGTATCGCGATAGTATCGTATCATGAGTTCAGTGAATTGTATTGAATCGTGACATGAGTGTATCATTACACCCACAATAACACAAGGGGACATTGCTGTGGTTTGAGGTGTTTGTTGCAATTTTCTGTTTGGGGAGAAAATAAAATCAGAGGGGCCTCTAGTTTCGTTGTATGAGATGAACGGCACATACAGTAGCACACACGCTGCTCTCCTTAAACGCACGTCTTTTTTCCTGACCCATCATTTTAGTCAAGGCCGTCCATACCTCTTCCAGGAGTCCTAATTATCTCAAAACAATTAGCGCCAATTTGCCGCCGCGCCACTGAGAGATGAAAAGGAAGCTCTCCTTCCTGTTTTGAGAAAGATTCAGAATGGCTGAGAGGGGAAGTTGAGGTCAGGAAATGACAAAAGAGCTAATTACAGAAGAGTACAGCTATTTCAATACTGTTCGCATTTGGGGATGTTAGAGCAAAAAAAACCCAAACGGCTACAGAAGACATCAGAAGGGTCAAAGTCACAAAAGATCCTGCAATTCAGGCTGATAAACTTCCTGTGAGGTTTTACTGTTTCTGGCCCGCATTTGTGTGACATTTCTACAATGGATTTGTCGTCGATGTCACAGTTCATGCGTGATCTCTTTCAGCAGATGGCTGGAGGAGGTGGTAAATGTGAGTTTTACTGGCAAACATGTACCACCATGTGGGTTACTTTTCAGAGAATCACTCTATTGTATTGAAATGGGGTTGTTTCACCATGTACAGTCTCACTCCATGAGACATACTGTAGAGAAACTCCAACGTGTCATCTGTCCCAGAGAGTCCATGTGCATTCCTGTACTAGATGCTAAAGACATATGGGAATATCAAACACAGCTCAAGTCACTGAGCGCAACATTACTCAGCCACTGAACTGGTTACAGGTGAGCAGATGCATGAACAGAGCGGCTGAAATGAATCACGTAAGTGAACAGGAGGTGCTCAGTTGCCGCACACAATTTAGCAACTAACCAGCTAGTTCTGTACAGGAAGAAGCACTTTACAAGCTCAAACGAAATATGTTGTTCAAGGAATGTTCTTGATGTGCTCAGCAATATGGATTGTGAAGATCTGTGAAGCAGACTGTCACACAATTACACACACTCATCTTCCTGTATAGAGATCGCATTTAATGCCCCTAACACACGTGTGTCCACTTCCTGCATCAACAGTTACAATACAAGCATGTTATTACTCAGTAATTCAATATTCAGCACTCTCCCCCAGATTGATTAGTCTTTTTATTAGTCTATTAAGATTAAGATTTTTCGTTTTTGGAATAACATGAGGGTGAGTAATTATGGCAATTTCATTTTTGGGTGAATGATCTCTTCATCATATATTTTATAAAGGTTGCATCATATCATATACCATTTACAACGGCCTGTGATGAAGCGATGCACATGAAAAAAAAAAGCATTTTAAAGCATCCAGGTCTATATGAATGTGTGTGTGTGTGCGTGAGAGAGAGAGAGAGAGAGAGAGAGAGAAAGTGTGTGTGTGTGTGTGTGTGTGTGTGTGTGTGTGTGTGTGTGTGTGTGTGTGTGTGTGTGTGTGTGTGTGTGTGTGTATTTATTGATTTATAAAAAACACACACAAACCTACATTAAAGGAGAACTTGGCAACTCTAGCCATTTCTCAGCTTGATTTTCACTTTTGTTGTCGCATGTTTTATCAAAAAGGTCCCCCTACAGCTGTGGGGCGTATATTTCACAACACTGTCATAAAAAAACTCACTTGCGGCACCCTCCTCCCCCTTTCTACCGCTGCTCATGTGCATTTGTTATTATCAGAGCCGGCCAACTCTATCGTGTGGAGCTATGTCTACCGAGGTGGGTGATGCATAATACACGGTATCATAGAACATTATTGTGTTTATGTCGAATTGCCGTAAAAGTTCATGTTTCTCGCTCGTTCTCGCTTCTCACAAGACTTCCTATTTCCAACTTACCGGAACGTTAGTACCCATGTTGCAAAGTTGGTTTTTCACCTGGGAACGCTAGGGGGAATGGGGGAAGTAACCATTTTCACCAGAACAGGTTATTTAACCATCTAAATGATTTCTAAACGGTTTTAAGAAGTTGAAATAGTTGCCAAGTTCCCCTTTAAGCATTTTTTCCAAAATGGCTGTGTGCCAGATGCTTTGACATAAGCTTTGCCAAGTGATAGTAACGGTAAGATTTCGGTAATAATTTTAAGAATATTACACTGGTCTCATTGAAAAACTTTAAGTGGGAGTAAATTTCTTTGCATAATCTGCACTGAATATTATGAAATATGACTATGAAATGTAATAATGCCTTTGAATAGACTGACACACGCACAATGTATTTGAGCATTTGTGCTAATTGCTAGGAAACAGATCATGCTGAACAAAATGACAATGAAAGTAAAAGAATAACATGTGCTAATAATGAACAAACAGATGCAATGTATACTGGGAAATATTGTTACTGTGCCCTGTACATCATGACTGCTATTGACAAAAACACTTAATATGTTTTTACCTCCTCCCTCTCTTACTCTCAGTCTATTCTAATGGACTCTCCCAGCATCTGAAGAGCAGGGCTGACAGTAATCAGATTTGTCTGTCCTATAAAAGTGCTCAGAGATAAAAGCGTCTGAGACTTTCCACACTTCGACCAATTGCAAAGCAGTAGAGAGGCAGTGAGAGAGAATGACCTGTCCACTTTATCATTATCGCAATGTCGGTCTCAGTACAATGACCAAATGAACATGGAAATAAAGCGAATCTGTGAAGCTACTATCAGGCAGGTGCATTTGATGTTGGACTCAGCAGGTAGAGCACTTCCATTAAATATCGTCTGTCAGCAACCCCAACAAAAGAAGTCAAGCAGAGTCATCTAATGAAAACCCACTGAGCAAAAACTTCATTAAAATGTTAATAACCGTTCCGCTGAAACATTGTTTTGCCACCAACAACAGCTCCAAATTTGCTTGATTGATTGAAAAAAGGGGTTTCAGACAGCCAGCAACCAATTCACCACTTAAAAATGTATTATGCTAATCACTGCTTTTTCAACATTATTTAAATTTTATTTACATAGTGAAATGTGTCAACAAATAACAACAACTACAATTGTTCCAACCAGTGAAATTACTTTTTAAACAATTTTTACACTTATGTTAACAGAGAAATATTAAAAAATACACACTGGAGTACACAGCCACCCAAATGTAATAAACATTTGACACAAAAAACACAAAAAACACAAAATAAATGTTTGGTTAGTCTCCTTAAATCCAAAGAAGATCAATCTTAAAGCAACAGATCACCTAAAAATGAAAACTGTCATTATTTATGACCTGTTTGACTTTCTTTCTTCTGCGGAACACTAAATGAAAATAAATATCCAGTTTGGTGAATACAATACAAATGTTCACCTGCTTTTTCTGCACTAATGTAAAAGGTACATTTCTGGTCAGGTCATCCTGCGACCATCTTGGAAACGCAGTTATAGCTGCAGTCGTCCAAATACACCTCCTATGTAATCCACGTCTCTTATCTTTAGTTAGATAGAATTGAAAAGTACCAAAGTTTTTGAAGCTCCAAAAAGCACATTCATCCATCATAAAAGTAATCCATTCGACTCCAGTGGGTTAATAAATGCCTTCTGAAGCAAAGCATTCGGGTTTTTGTAAGAAAAAAATAAATATTTAAAACTTTGTAAACTACAGAGGTCAGAATTAATGGCACCCCTGGTAAATATGATCAAAAATGGCTGTAAAAAATAAATCTGCATTGTTTATCCTTTTGATCTTTCATTTAAAAAAAAAATGCAAAAATCGAACCTTTCATTGAAGTAAAAGAATTTAAAGTGGGGGGGAAATCACATTATGTAATAAATGTTTTTCTCCAAAACACGTTGGCCACAATTATTGGCACCCTTTTATTAAATACTTTTCGCCAAGATCTGAGTTTTCTTCTATAATGCCTGATGAGTTTGGAGAACACCTGATAAGAGATCAGAGACCATTCCTTCATACAGAATCTCTCCAGATCCTTCAGATTCCCAGATCCATGTTGGTGCTTCTTCTGTTCAGTTCACTCCACTCAACAGGTCAGGGAACTGGGACGGTCATGGCAGAAACTTTTTGTGTTGATTTTGATGTTTGTTTTAGATTGTTGTCCTGATGGAAGATCCAACCATGGACCATTATAAGATTTCTAGCAGAAACCGTCAGTTTTGGATTTATTATCTGTTGATATTTGATAGAATCCACGATGCCATGTAACTGAACAAGATGTCAAGGACCTCCAGCAGAAAAATATGCCCACAACATTAAAGATCCAACAGTATATTAAATTGTACACATGGGGTACTTTTTATCCTTGTGTGCACCAAACCCAACTAGCGTGTTTGCTGCCAAAAAGCTCTTTTTTTTAGTTTCATCTGACCACAGAACCCTGTGCCGTTTTAAGTTCCAGTCGTTTATTTTTGGATGAGCGAGGATGATTTTTCTTGAAACCCTCCCAAACAACATGTGGGGATGTAAGGGTTGTTTGATTTTTTATTAGATTTTTTTAGAGCATCTGACTGAACATGAATCATTACATCACAGATTAGGCATTAGAAGTAACACGGTTACTTATAAGTTGTGGTACTGTCAGGTCCATATCTTGCAGTAAAAATCTGTTGCAAAGCCAGCGCTGAAATGCGACTGATTTACCAAAGACTCCACAGTGAAATGTACCGAACAAACAATCAATGCACTACTGAGACATTCACATATTTAGAATAAATAACCCCTTTCCTAGCATTAGGATCGTTTGGAATGTAATGCTATTTTTAATCCACTGATCCTGTATCTTCTGTTCTCATCTCACTAATGCGCCAGTGTTGCGATGATGAAGAAGTAGGCATTGATTTGATTCTGCAGAGGAGGTCTTTCGTCGCACTATTACGTCATAATGTGACAAAATTCATAACGACTCGTTTTCTGAGCTTGGATTCAATAAAAGCTGTTTTTGGAAATTTTGAGTTCTGAAACTTACAGGATGTTTTTATAGTACGATGATCTCTTACATGTCAAAAGATCAAGGAAAATTAGATTTTTCAATTTGTGTCTCCAAGAGTTTTATGTTTTAGTTTTTAACTATTTCATTTCACGAAAATGATTTTTAATAGTTTTGTAGGTAACAATTACAAAACTGATGGAATGAAAATAAATTAAATGCCCAACAATAAATATAGGTGTTATGTCCAGATATCCACATTCTTTTGACCATGTAGCGTATAATTAATAATTACAGTACACTTATAATTCAATGGTTGGTAAAAAATGAGAAGGCATCACCAACTTCTCATGTGGAAATGTAAACAAGAGCCTCACACAGGTCCAAAAACCATTTGGAAGCACAGAAGTGGAGGATTAGCAGAGAGACCTTTAATATTGACGCAACCCTAAGACAAGACATTGATGGATGGAATCGGGATCAATTATTTAGATAGAGCTTTATACGAGAATGGCAGAGAATCCTGAGCTTCTAAAGGGCAAAATGGAGTGCAGTATAAAAGGGCATGATAAGTGATTATAGAGTAACGAGAGATGTGGATTAAGAGCATGCGAGCACAATAAATTGTGCAATAAAAGCTATTCTTGACTATTACCCAACCGTCTCTAGAATTTCTGCATTTGATACCCGGCATTCAATTGATCTAAAAAACAATCATCGGCCGTTTTCATCCACTTCATTTCTATGGAAATGTCTACATATTTCTGATAATCAAAAATTCATTAGAGTCAAAGAGAGAGAAAAAAGAAATCCTTGAGGAATCCTCTTTCAATTTCCACCCTTTCAACCATCCTCCGAACTCCTTACACTCTTTCCTCATAAATATTTAAGCACGGAACCGGGATGCTGGTATTGTGCCACAGGAGGTACAGAAGTGCGGTTCTTCGGCATCGATCAAATAGGTTCAGGCTAAATAATTAAAAGCTCACACTCCCCGGACAAACGAGGGAGGCTGCTGGCGGCTCTTTCTTCTACGCCGTGCTAACAATGGTCAGGCCCCAAATTACATGTGCACATGTGCTTTTTGACCTTTTCATGTTTGTAATGGAGCCTCTAATGGTAAAAATAACCCTGAACAAATCCCCAGGCCGAGGCAGCCAATAAGGAGACACGAGGCAGATAAGGAAGGTGGGGTTTTGTGGGCCTCAGATAGGAGAGGAGGAGGAGATGAGGCCAATTCCGTGCTCTGCTGATTCCTGCAGTCGGCGATTTGTTTTGGGAAGCACGGAGCGCACTAGACACCAAGGCCAACATGCTCTTAGTTTTAATCAAAGAGGAAAAAGACTTGCCTCAGTACACTAATGAAATGGGGAGCAGCTGTGCTCAGGAAAGCGCAGTAACCACACATTTAGTTTGGCAGAATGTCTGCCAAAGGCAACTGTATATTTTCAGGCAGAGGGAATGTGTTTGAGGGCATTACAAGGACGTCTTGGCTAATATGAATCTAGTAATATCTGAGCATACGGTGAAATATCCTCACATGATTAATTATAGTATTATACATTTACTTGGAAAGTTAAAGTGGTGAAGTGTGAAGTTTCAGAAAACGTTATTTATATGACCCTAAAATTAATGGAATAAATAGCCATAAAGTTTCACCAACATTAAACAGCATATACAGCATATCAAAACTGCATATCAAAAATGAAATGTCGACCCAGGACGAGCTATATGACTGTACAAGCATTAGGGCTGTTGATAAACTAAATTTACTCCATCTGTGATTTTGATCATTGTTCTGAATCTGATCCAGACGTAGTCTTTGACAAAATTGTGATTTTCTCAGCTTTTTGCTAAAAATATTGCCTTTTTTATGAAACTTACCCATATTCAAGAGTTAATAAAAAAATAATGCATGAAGCTAGAATAAATTTTACGTTTTTAAAGCAGAGGTCTGTTCTTTCTTTTGATATATTGCATGTTCAGATATTCATACAAACAAATATTCTGGGGGCCAGAATTTTTTTTTTTTTTAAATGATCAAAAAGGCTGGCGGTGGCTGGCAATTTTATTTTATTTTTACGCTGGCGAGGAAAGAGAACATTATAACTTGCAGTATACAATAGTAACATTTCAGCACTCATCTTCAGATTTCTATAAAGATGACAAACTATAAATGGAGCTGCTTTCCTCTTAAGTATAATGAGTAGTACATCTGTTTTCTCACATCAGCAACACCTACACACCGAGTTGAATGGGAATAATTTAGTCCATTAGAAGACATTAACAAACTCTTACAAAGGCACTTCATGCGTCTTTATTAATCGGATCGCTATCAAATTGGGTGTGAACGTTCCATTTACACTTTTCCACTTGCTTCACAAAGCAGATTTGTTTGGGGTGTGTGCAAGTGTAAGTTTGGGGGAGATAGAAGAGTGTGCTGCAAACTACCGAATGAGACACCATATCAACATTGACTCCAACAACCTGACTCAAGCATCATGTCCGAATCATGGCTCACCAAGCTCATGAAAATCAATGTGATCACTGAGATTCAGTCACACTTGCATCTACACCATTGCTCGAATGCGGTCTGGGATGGTCATATATTATGTACGTGTAATGTCAAGTGAAGACTCTGCTTCTTAATTCAAGGAACTTTTCTGATCCGTTCGGTTGGTAGATTCAACCACGTTGAGTTCAAAAACAAACCTCCATATATATATATATATATATATATATATATATATATATATATATATATATATATATATGGATATATATCTTCATTTATACTGTGTTGAGAAATATACACTGTATTGTGATTTTAAAGAAAATTTGTTGTTTCCAAAAATATATTATCATAATTCTATACTGTCATTGAACTAAAGAACCAAGGACATTTTTAAACAATTTAATAATTAAAAATATATTTGTCTTTTTTCTACCCACAATTAATGTTAGATCTATAAATCTAAAGAGAATAACATTCAAATTTATTTGTATACTGCTTAAATAAAACATAAAGATTTAACAACAAAACATTAATACTTTGTTGCACAAAAAGTATATGCAAATTTGTTTCTCACTGTTAAAACTATGGCAAAACACTAATATTTTATAATTATAATAGTTCAAATAAAACAAAATAACTGTGACAAAAAAATAAACATATTAAATTGTTAAATGTTAACTTTGATAACCCTTAAAGTACATTAAGTACAAAGTACACAAGTACAAGAACCTCTTTGAAACTCCAGTTTGAAACCTCCTGAACAAGAGGAGACAAGTGCAAGACTACATTTTATTCAGAAGAAAGAAAAAATGAAAAGCAGCGAACTTGTCTCCCACTGTGCTCTATTTCATCTCATTACCATCTAGGAGGAGCAAAAGAGATTTCATTATGATTTGCCTTTCTTATGGGACTGCACTCGGACCACACACTTGCCAGACCTCAGCCGAACGGACAAGTCTTCCAACAAGCAGTGGGCAGAGAAAGAGAGAAGGTCAATACTCCCTCTACAAACAGCACTTTTGAGAGGAGGCAGGCATTAGCAGATGCAGATATACACGCTGACCAGGCTTCCCCTGATTAAACAGGTCGGGCTTGTTCTGCAGCGAAGGGTGAGAGTGAATTAGAGCTGCAGGAAAAGTGCTATCTGCCAGGCCTGATATTGATGGAGTCCCTAAGTAAAAAGCCACTGGCATGAGTCCAGCTCTCGGCACTATCCTCACGTTCAGTAACAGATGATTGACTGGATGAGGTCCAAACTTGGCACTGGACAAAAAGCCCGGCTAATCCACGGCCCAGGCCATGGCACTTTTCACTCCAATTAGGTCTTCAATCGAATAAACACTATAGATTGTTCACAAGGATGTCAGACATATTGTACGCTATTAGGAATAAAACGTGGGTTAGAGGAGTTTTTGTCGGAGAGTGGAGCCAGTGTAAATCTCACTGTGGGAAGAAATCCCACATTCCCTGCTCTTTTCTCATTCAACTAATAATTTTTATGAAAAGCAGGGATACATATTTAGGTCACACTAGAAGATTAGTAATTAAATTATATTTTATTTATACAGCTTTAGAACTGTTAACAAAGTGATTCTGCTGAGGGATTTGTAGCTTTTATACAACATTATAAAATAAGTTCAGTATAACAACAGTATAACAAGAAGTGAATACTGAGTAAGAAGTTAATACCTTAGACAAAATATTGCCAGTTACTTTGTCTATTTTTGTTATTCCAACTGTTGTTGGAAATGTTTCAACTAAGTAAATTTAGTCACGCATGCACTCATAAAGAAAAGTCACTTGTTTTGTCACAAATTAATTGGTGTTTTGAACAAATCAATTGAGTGAATCATTCTAAATGGATCATTCAGTAAAAACAGTTTCATTCTCACTCATGAAGACATTATCTTGTTTCGTTCCTGAATGAGTCTGTGTTTTTTAATGAATTTCAGAGCGAATGATTCAATGACCCATAAAGGCGGGCACTTGTTTCATTCCTGAATAAATCAGAGTTGTTGAACAAATCGGTTGAATGATTTATGAGTAAATCATTAAATCAATGTATTACTTGAAAGAATTAATAAAAAAAAATGCCTACCATGCACAGGCTGGCAATCTGCCTAAACATTCACATATGGCAGACTAAAGAAAATAAAGTCAGAATAAGCAGCACCATGCACGAATATAAAAATGAATAAGAGGATCTTGAAATCAATTCTGTAAGTACAATCAAACAAGTAAATCAAATAAGTACTAGATCAAGTTTTTTACACTGCTGCTAGTTACACGTATTGTTAGCACATTTCATCTGTCTCTGCTTATTACTGTCTGTGGCATCCCTCGCTTTTACCCAAAGGACAAAAATGACTCATAGCACAAATACACACAAACAGCCGGCTCATCAAACAGCTCATCAATCTACTGAGTAATCCGAAAAGGAAATCAAAGGAAAGCATGTCCTTGAGCTACAATGTGCGTTTGAAATATGTGATGAGTTTAACAGCAGTTTTGATACAGAATTTAAGCATTTTCATCTCACTTCTACCATTTCCATGGGGTTATTTGTAGGAAGTGTTGAAACCTTCAAGACGTCCCATAACCATAGCAACAAGTGTTGAACCAATGTAGGATCTCGCTGCCACAACATTCAACCTATTCTCTTGATCCAGTTCAAAAAGAAAAAGCTACAAAAGCACCTTAGACATGTAGTGATGCAGATAAAACTGACAGTTAGTTTTGCTATAAAACAGTGTAGTGACAATGAATCATACCGCCTACTTCTTGCAAAGACTACATGAATCCTATGAAATACATTTAAAAGAAAAATCTCAAACTGTTTCTTGTTTCATACAGAAAAAAAAGTAAAGTCCCCCTGTAGTCAATAATTTTATCGCTTAAACCAGGGTTCACCAATCTCGGTCCTGGAGGGCCGGTGTCCTGCAGAGTTTAGCTCCAACCCCAATTAAACACACCTGAACCAGCTAATCAAGGTCTCACTAGGCATACTAGAAACTTTCAAACAGGTGTGTTGGAGCTAAACTCTGCAGGACAGCGGCCCTCCAGGACCGAGATTGGTGAACCCTGGCTTAAACTCATCTTTGATCACCAAAATGACATATTTAAACGTTTTTGTCCTTGAGAAAAAAAAATGATTCATGTTTTAAAATAGCTTGAATGTAACTCTACACCACTGCCTCATTCAGTATACGCAGTTCTATGAATATGCAAATTAGCCCCGCCTCCACAAGCTCCACACTCACACCAGCTCAAAGATCCACTTGTTGACGATCACACGTTGACTTGATTGGTTACAAGGTACACTGAAAAAAATTTGGAGTAGGATTTACTTGAAAAAAGCTAGGCAACTTTTTCCACTCAGAAAATGCTAGTAAATTTACAAAGATTTGCCAAGGAAAAACCTAAACATATTTATCAGTAGCTTTAATTAGAAATCTTTAAGTTAAATTTACTTGGAATTAATGGAATATGGAATTAAGTAAACTTTACTTAACCTAGTTAAGTGAAAGTAACAAAGAAAATAAGTAATTTTAACAAAATTTACTCGAAATGTCACAAAATGGCAAGTTACTAATCCTGACAACAAAAGCAATGATAAAACAGTGTAAATACAGCTGGAAACCAGTGAAAAATGGACCTCATTAATTATTCAAGGTCCAGTGCATGATGGGAACCCCAGTATCAGAAAAGTTGAGTAATTTTTACTTAATTTTATTGAGTTGATATTTACGCTTTCATTTCTACTCGCTTGAATTAAGTACTGATATGGAATTTACTTAGTTTTTTTTATTCTTGCCTGAACTAACTTTTTCATGTAAATTACAGTAGATTTTAGTAAATTTTCAGTAGTATTTACTTCACCAAAAAATCATTTTTTGCAGTGTAGTTTGTGACGTCAGAAACACCAGCGATTTCAAACCGCGTTTTTTGAGACTGTCTATGGTTCACTGCAGTTTTAAAGAGAAAATACTCAGCAATGGTGTTCACTTATGAATTTGCACACGGTTTGTCTTAAAGCATATTAAAAACACCACTGTTACGTTATTTTGTGACATGTATGGCTAGGGTGTTCTTTAGTTTTTCTTTCCTCCGTATTGTTTTCTGCCGTTTTCCATTTTTACTTTCTCTTAGGTGACGTGCTAATTGGTTCATCTCTGCTGTCAATCATTTGAGAGGAGGGGTTTAGCGTGTTGACGTCAGACGACGAAATCCAATCATATTGTAACCGGAAGCCCGGGAAACTATAAAAGGACACGCAAACGCACTAGAGGAAGTGGCCCTTTGTGTGTGAACTTGACCTGTGATTGTGCGCTTAGTATTTTCTGTTATGCTTGTTTTGTTTTTGTTGGATTTTATTTTGGGTTATAACTTATCAAGCTTTGTTAGTGTGCTTTTATTGTCATGTGAAATCAAATTACTTTGCCGTCCTATTTCGTTTATTATTGAATATTTGAGAGTGGTAACACTGTGTTTGGGCTGGATAAAGGAAAAGGGGATAGGTAAGTTATGTCACGTGACGTACATCGTGCACACTTAGTTTTGATTTATTTTGTTTAGATACACTAGGTTTAGGGGCATGTGCCATTTGTTGTAATTTTTGTTTTGATAGGTAGAGTAGGGAAGTATACGACGTCTCGGACGTCGAAGACTTTTCTTTCTACATTTTTCTTTTGTATTGGATAGGTTAGTTGAAATGGTTTAGAAAGATTATTTTTGTTTTATTCTTTTCTTTGTGTTGACACTGTCCGATTTTCCCTTTTTCCTTCCCAGGTCTGGTACAATATAATTTGCTGGGGTTTTTTTGTGTAATTTCTTTCGTTTTGATTGTAAATAATAATTCTTTGCTTAAATTGTTTTTTCTTTGTTATTTATATATATATATATATATATATATATATATATATATATATATATATACATACATATATATATTTAAAATATCTTTTTGGCCGGTCATTGCATATAATAAATTTGTTCACATGTTCTGCTGTTTCTCGATGGTCTTATTCACTTTCCCAGTGTTTTAATGGTAATGGTGCTGAGGGGTGGCTTAATGTTCCCCTTCTAATTTCCTAGACTTTTAAAAACAGTGAAGGGTCGTAACAACCACATAGACATATAAACAACTTTAAAAGCTTGATTTTCACCACAGGGGGAACTATAGATATATATATATAGATATATATATATGGCCATTTAAAATCAAATAGGATAAAGAAATTGAAAAAAAAAAAAAAAAATTTAACTGCATACAGGATCTATGTTTTTTGCTATAAGCAACATCTGTTTTTTTATCAGTCCTTCTGGAAAATGAAATGTAAACATGTTTGTTGACTTGTGTATTTCAAAATAGTAACAGAGCCCTGCTCTTGATATACTTAGAAGAAAACATCTCAGGTTACAAATGTAACCTTTGTTCCCTGAGAACAGGGAACGAGACAATACGTCATCGGCGTTCCCCATAACGTCGATGACGTATTGTTGAAGTTCCCTTCGAAAGGGAACATTGCATTTCACACTCTCATTCTAAATTGATCTAATTGAAATGGCACGTCTTGATCATTTGCAGACTTGATTCATGAAATAAATACCTATACTCAACTTATTAACTTTTTTAATTATGTTGTGTTCTAAAAATGTGAAAATGATGAATGGTGTTAATTAATAGTTATTCTTTTGTGACATTAAATGTAACATTTGACAATCTTCTTTGACGTTTGGCTTTGATACATTTAATTGCTTTTCTCCAAACAGAGGATTGAAGGATCTCTGGAGTAAAATACATTAACAATACTTAATTCAGCTTTTTATCTTCTGACAGCTTAAAATACAAAAGTACGTGTGCAGGCTCATGATGTCTCATTAAAGCATGAGCAGTGAGTTTCTTCTCGAAATGCTGAACTCTCAAAGAAGCACAGTCATACTCTAAGACTAAGTGGATGACACCACGGCTTGAGGAAAACAGCAGGCACTTCCAGCTCATTTGGCTTCAGCTCAATAAGAGTTTAAAAAAATGCTATAAAATCACTGCCCCTAAAACATACAACAATATGTGGAAAATGTTTGACTAAATTTGAAGACTATTCCTCCAGATACAAAGATGCAATGTCAAACATTTGTGATACAAACTTTATAATTGTACAATCGTAATTGCAATTCTGTTGCTTATACTCACCAAGGTTGGATTTATTTGATACAAAATAAAGTAAAAACTGTAATATTGTGAAATATTATTACAATTTAAAATAACAGTTCTCTATTTAAATATATTTTAAAATGTAATTTATTGGTGGCAAAGATTCATTTTCTGCATCATTAGTCCAGTCTTCAGTGTCACATGATCCTTCAGAAATCATTCTAATATGCTGATTTGCTGCTCAAGAAACATTTCTTATTATTATCAATGTTTATTATTATCTTATTATTATTAATTATTAATGTGATAACTATGAGAAACATAACTTATTTGAAATAGTAATCTTTTGTAACATTGTAAATGTCTTTACTGTCACTTTTAATCAATTCAGTGCATCCTTTTCAACAACAACAATTTTTTTTTAATTGTATTCAAATTGTTTCAGAAAAATCATTACGTCATTTCATGCTCTGACTGGTTGTTTACAAAGTGTGTGTTAATTTCACATTGTTTATCAAAAGACTCTTTATTTAACTTGGATTTCATGTTATATACATAGCTTCCGATTCTCTGCTTCTTCATGTGAAAGGGGGGAAAAAAAGGCATAAATAAACGTATTTATTTTAATTTGTGGTCCAGGTAGAACCAAACTCGGGTCCAGATCTGGACTGTGTTCTGCTAGCTGGTAATCTTTGGTGCATACACATCCATTTTCTTTTCATCTTCCTAATATTTTTTTACATGTGTAAATATGAAGAGAACATGTTAAGGTAGTCAGGAGCACATTACACATCTGCGTCTGAAGTGTCAGGGGACTCTTTTATCGCCCTTATAAAGCTGGGACATAATTCATTTCATAAGACTCAATTTACAGAGCAATCAGGGATTAATGTTCATCCCGGTCTATAAATCAGCATTTTTATCAGGCCTGAGACCCTCTCAGCATGCTAATGGCCAGCGTGAGAGCAGCTGTGTTTGAGAGAGCAAAAAAAGATGACTGAAGGAAAGAGTGGATAGCGTAAATATAGTTTTGGGAGGGAAGGAGATGCCATTTGGTGTGACAGAAATCAATCAGACCTCCAGTTTACTACACAGATTGGCCCAGACTAAATGGAGGGCAACATAACATCAGTGAATAATGGCTTAAATTTCAGTCCGTTCTTCGCACATGAAATTACCCATAGCAGATCTATACAGGTGGAGCTGTGGAAGGTGGAGGGTTTCAGAGAAACTCTGAAAATGCACTACAAACTGCTACAGCAATCACTGACCGACTATTTAAATTTTGAGCTACAAGCTCACTGGCTACAAATGCAACGTGAACCTATCAGATTGTACCATGTAGTTAGCAATGTGATTGTCAGCAGGTTGCGTTAAGGACGCATCAGCCTGCGCCATCTAGTTTCATGACAGAACTTGGTATATCATATCCATCCATCCACCCACTTCCTCCGGCTTAGTGCTGGTATCCATCTCAGATTTATTCACTTACAACCAATTACTGTAATACTTACACTGGCCAACTTCATTCATTTAAATGTCATGATTACATTTGTCTAGTGAGGTAAAGGAATGAGACTACTAAAGTGAGAGAGAGTGAGAAATAGATAGGAACAAAAGAAAGATAGGCCTCTGCGCCATTATTTGGAAGATTGCCCTGGAGAGCAGTAAGATACAACCTATTGAAGTGATCAGATTCTACTCAAGTAATGAAGCAGTCAGCCATTTTAATGCCTTGGAAATTACAGAAGAGAAAATGGCTATTTAAATGCAGTACTTGACCGTGCTGAAAAATGACTTACTCTCTCCATTGCCTGGCTCTCACATTAAGCAAAAGTTACCGGCAAGGGGTTCATATCTATCACCTTAGCTACAATCATGGTAAATGCTATATTAAAACTGCCTGTAGATCGAACGACTGAATGACAAAAAAAAGACGAACAATGTGGTTTGAACACACAAAGCGCAATAGACTAGAATAGAATTGACTGTCTCACTCAATTCACACATTTTCACATTTAATGTGCATGCTGAGCAAAGTCAAAGTCTCTTTTCCCCAATGTGTCTGAAGAAAAAAAGCCATAAAAGCCTCTTATCAAAATATAAATTTTTTGAGGCCCAATACAAGGGACTACAGAAGGCCTGGAACTAGAGTCTTTTAACGTATAGCTGACCTCATCATTGTCTACTATATATATATGGAAATATATATATATAGCAATTTCCAGATTGAACACATCATAGCACAAACGCACACAGCACGCCACAGTGCACACAAAGATCTTCTGTAGATTAATTTAAGAAAAAGACATCTGTGTTATGAACCTATTAAACTGCGGAGCATTAACCTCATGCTGTTAAATTAAAGATATTTCACACTCATAAACATTTGCAGGCCATTTAAAAATATGGGAAATGTTATAGGGTATTCTAGTTACACCAAAAGAGATGTATGAGATGTATACCTCTGTACTGGTGTGTTTTCCATGACCTAGTGATGATGAGTGATCACTGGAATATAGTGGCTCATACACACTCATTCAATTAGTCTAACATTTTTGTGGAAACCGTGATACATTTTTTCAAGATTCTTTGGTGAATAGAAAGTTCAAGAACAGCATTTATTTCAAATAGAAATATTTTGTAACATTATAAATGTCTTTAATGTCGCTTTTGATCAAATTAGCATATCCTTGCTAAATAAAAGCATACATTTCTTTACAAAAGAAAAAGATATTACTGATCCTATTATTTCGCAAAATAATGATTGTGAAAATAAAGATTGTGTGCTTGAGTTGTAGTTTTTCTTGCACACTGATGATTCAAGTTGTGAGGAAAATATGTTATTACTTTTTACTTGATGGTCAGACCACGTGATATTTTTATTCAATTTCATTTTCTAAAAAATGGTATTAAAGTTTTGCAAATCACATGAAACTAACATGAATTCAAAGTGCATTTCTAAGAACTTAAACATGTTTTGAACTAGATTTTTTTAATTTTCTTTATCATGGATACTCTTATATGTCATTGACCTACATCAGTATCATAATTGGATCATGAGTGAAACTTCAGGTTTGATATCAGCTTTGCCGACACCTCTCAGTCTCAACTCACACTGCACTATTAAATGACTGAGGTAATCTAAAAACTTAATTTAAACTTAATTCAAGTGCTGGTGTAATTGTTAAGCCCCAAGGGCTCATTAGACATCAGTGTCTACGCCACTATTAAAAACAAACAGCTCTTTGTCTCAGTTCAGCGATCCAGAGTCTCTCGAAGGCCGCAGAATGGACATATGAAACTTGCTCTGTGGATGGTAAGTGGCCTGACAGATCACTAAAGGTCCTGCTCGCCATATGGAGCATTAGCTCTGAGAGTTTCAGAGCTGAATGAGACTTCTGAAGCAGTCGGGCAAAAAAAGGGAGCCATGATCTGATCACCCTCTGGCATGTGCTTCTTCATCCCTTCTGTTTTACAATAATTCTCCATTTCAGTGGCAGCGAGCTGCCAAGCGAGCCAGACCCAGCCCCACCACCAGCTGGTCCTCCAACCTGCAGTTTTATGTTGTGGAAATGGGTTTTCAATTAAAAAAGTCTATTCAAACAAGTTTTTTTTTGTTTTTTTACCCCCTGAAATGGTGGAACTCATTAAAAACCTTCGCTGAAATGTGATACATCAAGTGAAGTGTGAAAGTTTTCTTGTTCTTTATTTATGTGGTGATTTATTATAAGTAAATTAATAATTTGTTAATGTGAAAAAAGCAATGGTGCACCATTAGAGGCTGATGAAATGCACCATGCTTGGTTGCTCTCAGGCTCTGAAACAGGAAAAAGAGTCAAGGCTAATACAAACATACTGTATATACACACACACAAACTAACTTGCTCTTATTTTTTATTTACTGCTAATTGAACACTCGCTTTCTGCTCTTAAATATCTTGTATGCACTTGTGTATGTGTGTGTATGTGTGTGTGTGTGTGTGTGTGTGTGTGTGTGTGTGTGTGTGTGTGTGTGTGTGTGTGTGTGTGTGTGTGTGTGTGTGTGTGTGTGTGTGCTCAAGTTTATTTTTGCAAACCCAACCATTTAACATCGGATAGTTTGCCGGTTGACAGAACACACCCGCGTAGGAATCCATAAAGCCACTGAAACATGCCGGAGCTTCGTCTGAACAGATCTGTCCACAAGCGTGCAGAATAAATACATAAACACGCAAAACTTTTAAATATGCATATGTGAGCAACCCCTACCCACTGCCTCTGAAGCAAGGAAATGACTCTGGAGATGAGGTCCACTAAATGCACAGGGCCATTAGAGCTGGGCAAATAGCAGTTCTCTTAGGCCACTGATGGCTAAACTACCACAACATGTTAGTGACATCCAACAAGCTGCAAACAGCAGGGCTAAATAGACAGGGAAAACATTTAGGGACTCTGGGAAGCCTGACAACATATATGAAATGTCTATGGTATCAAAATTGTATATATTATACAAAATTCATACAAAAATGTATATTATAAAAAATGACTATATAGTGAGATATACTATATATATGTATCATTATCATGGAATAAAATTACTCATATAGTGATATAAGATTTTGAACATATCGCCCACCCCTACGCGGTCCATAAACTTTAGACATGGTGGAGGGAAGAACGATTGCTGTTGTGACTGGTATTCTTTATTAGATGCTTCCACAACAGCTACATAATGAATAATGAAGTTGAATCAAAGCTTTAAAAAGTTGTAATGTAGACAAAACATTGGAGGGACCCAAGCAAATAAAGGAGAACCATCATTCACAAGATCAGTAAACATGGGCCTAACCTTGTTTGGGGGAGAACTGGAGCAAAGCAACTGGGCAGCAGAACAAGACCTCTGCCAACATCCATGGAGCTCAACTGTATGGGTGAGGGATTAAATAAGAGGGCATTATACAAAATAGAGGCTCCATTCTGTTCCGGGATCAGGTCTGCAGGTGATGCAGATGCCTAATAGGACTGCCTGAATGCAGAACAGGAAATGATGGGCCACAACACCTCTGGCCAGGTCTTTGTGATGGGTCAGAAAATGACATCTGTAATGGGGCTGTGTCTCTCAAGCTGCCATGTAGCTGTTTTCCCAGGCAATTATAATTTTAGGGTGTTCAGGAAGAAATGTACTGAAATGCTTTCTCTGCATGGTGGCAGTCAGTGTTGTTAGCTGTCACCTCGGTTTAGTTCTGTAACAATTTCTTAAACTAAATTTTTTTAATGTTGGTTTATCCACAAGTAAGAACATGATGCTCCTTTTCTCCTTTTCAGCTTTTGATGGTTTGTTCCAATTGGTGTGCACCAGAGAACAAGTTAGTTAGAATGACATCAACTGCAAACTGCAACTGGAGCTACAAAAATGTATGTAAATCATGAGCTGTCAAAACTTTAAGAGTTCATTATCAAGCCAGTTGCAAAAAAAAAATCCATTAGTGACACAAAGTCAAGCTGTCAGATTGTATGTATATTTCCAGCGAGATTGTAATTTGAAATGAAACAGTTTGACTTTAATGAAAAGTACTGATAATGTCTTGGATATTAAGGTGTTCCGTAAGATGAATGCATTATGATTCGAGAATTTACTCATGGTGCTTTAAGCCTTTTTCCTTTTCTGTGATGGACTATGATCCATCACAATGTTAAACCATCAGACAATGACTGACAACCTGCCACATAAGAATTACCTATAGCCAATTCAACCCTCACAAAAACACCTTTCATTCAGTAGTCACTCAAAACTTACAAATGAGCCATTCTGAATCACACAAATAACAGGTATTAAGCAACGTGATTCCATAGTTTATTTTGTTGTCAACAGTAATTTGCCATTCTTCATTACTTTGTTCTAGAAAGATCCAACACCTGGCCCACCGCTCACAATGTATGTCACTCTCCTGACAAATCTAATAATCATAAAGCTGCTAATAGCCAAAAAACAAAGCACCGCAAATCTGCTCTCATCATCCTAATAACAAGGATTGTCTATCATATGACACTTTTCTTAATTCAACCCTAATGCACTGTAATTAAGTCGACAAATTAAATCAGTCATATTTCTATAACAATAACTGCCCACAGTTAAGCATTTAGCAATTCTTGCCTTTATACTGCTGCATATAACTTTATTAACCTTTATTTAATAACCTCTTTATAAAATATTTTGCCAAATAATAAAAATCAATTTAAACATAATGTTAAAAGTAAATTTCAGAGACATAACCATTACATGGTGCAAACGCAAACATGCATATATTTGCTGTCTGATCAATACAATCTAAATATCAGAAAAGAGTGTTGATATTTCAGTATTTCTGCTTGGTGCTATAGCTCCTGTTGTCATAGGCTTTTCAAACTAGTTTAAAACAATATAGCTACTCAGTTTCAATACAATACAGAGCTTTGGAAAGAAGGGTGAGAAAGGTGACGAAAAAGACAGAAGTAGAAAAAAGTAGATCAACTGGACATGTACCAAAAGGAAAAATGAGCCACAGAGCCATAATGCAATGAATCCACTATGAGCAGTCTCCTAATTCTCTTTTTCACTGGTGACATATTACAAAAGTCAAAGAATTTTTAGCAACCCTACTTCTTTAAATGGGGTTTCAATTATTACTTTATGACCAAGAGCAAGAAAAAGAGGAAATCGCTGTTCTTTTCAGTAGTTACTTTCAACTTACAGCCAGCACGAATAATTGATTGCATGCTTTTATTAACTTAGACAATATTCCATTACCTCCAAGGCCAGACTCCTTGTCGGTTTCTTGGGATAAGTTGATTTAAAAGGATCATTATGAAGCCTCCTGAGATGGCAGGACTAATTGTACAAATGATAAAACTAGTCTGCCATTATCTCACAGGTGACAAGAGCATTTAAGATGAGCTAAAATGATCTTTAAAATCCATTACATGAGGAACAGGGATCCAGCTTAGGGTTCTGGGACATTACTACTATTCCCCCATTTTAGATCAACTTGCATGCTGTTCGTAGTCACTTGGCAAAAAGAGATCTTTCGATTTGAACAGTTAAACAAATGGTTTATCAAACAAATGACTCTTATGTTAATACTGAAGTTTGGACTGTGTTGACTTAATCTTAATAACTCTTAAGAAATCATCATGAAAGCAGAACCTTGTTTCCATGGCAAACGCCTTCCAAACAAACTACAATCTGGAAGCGGGTGATGCATCATCAAATTCTCTATTGTTTGAGTATCATGCTGCATTTGATTTTGTCCTTTGTCTGAAGAGTTCTTAGTCTCGCTCCTTAGAAACGATGCAAATGAGAAAAGCAATCAGTGCATCTGATCAGAAATTTAAGCTCACTGGCTACTTCATTTAGTTCAAAGGTTCATTTAGTACAAAGGATTGAATAAAAGTGTGAAATCAAATGAAAAGTTTGGCTTTCAAGGCTAGAAGTAAGCCAGTCTTAATTCAAAAACCTGTTCCCAGCTCTAATGAGTGCTTAACAAATAAAGCCGAATGGATTTCTTGATTTGCAAGCCAACACAACAGAATCGAACCAAACTCTGAAATGAATGTATAGAGAAGACAGGGGCTAGTTGTCACAAATGTTTGTTTGTCTGGCAGACAAATGCATGTCTAAGAGGATTGTGTTTTCACATTTTTATAAGTTTTTACATGCATTTTAGATGTTGCAATTGAATTCAGTTCATTAACTGTTTCTTGAATTATTTTGTTGCATTATTGTTTTACTTTTTAAAATTCAAAAAAATATTTAAATAGCAGATTCCATTATAACAACATGACACGTTAAAGGGTCAACGTGTGTTCGATGAACTGTATTTCTATGCAAATGTCCAGGCTTATTAGTCTTCAAGGTATGTGCCTATACAGAAACAGAAATTGAAGCTGGAGGAAGAAAGTGATAAACCATAGCCCCGATCTTCCTTGTATAGTTTTTGTGTTTTGACTGTGGCTTTCAGCTGTAGTATTTTCAAATAACAAAACAGGGATACCACAGACAAATAAGTGGGTCAGTCAGCAAAAGTCCAAAAATACAAAGCCACAGGCACAGAGGTCAGTCGTGAATGTCTCTTGGCGCATTAGAGAGACGCGTGCCGCGCGCTTTCCACCAGTGTCTGTGTTACCGTTGCGGCATTATGGATATTGCACAAACTCTAGGCTATATCTCTTAATCCTCTAATCTGCAGAGCTCAGGGAATAGCTGGCTACATCTGTAAGACCCTGGAATGCCGGGGCAATGCTCTTAACATAAAAATGTCATATTCACTTCCCTCGGCAGAGATATGTTTACACAAGTCGCCCACACTCATGCATTGTAATTTGATGTAAGCTGTTCAGTTGATAGGGTGCCGTTCTGAGACGTAGCTGTATGAGTTTCCCAGGTGAGTTGCTTGTGACAGGGCATGCAAAGCTGCTGCGGATGTCATGCATGACGATGAGACGAAGAGCCCGACTCCCTAAGCTACTGAATATACTGCAGCAACAAAAGAGTTAAAAAGTGGTAATGAAATTACTATCATTTGTGTAATCAGTCTACATCGGTCAATGCATTCTAAAATGGACTGAATACAATGACTATATTGTCTATATTGTCAATATGACTAAATATTACAAATATAAAATATTTGTTGTTGGATGTTAAATCTGGACCATATTTAACTAAAATTCTACATGTAACATATAATGATAATTGTTTTTATTGTATAAAGTACATATTTGCAACCTTTTTAACAGAATTATAAATACCTGTGTTCCTTGGTCATTCGTTTCTGATTATTCCCGCACCTGTTTCTGTTCTGGGGTTCGTTTCCCGAACAACAACGTAACTCGCTGCTTAACTACCGTAGTGTGATGCATTGTTGAAGAAATCAACAGCTAGTCACGAATGTTCCCCGAAACCATACTGTCGCAAATTGGTCGTTCAACCACGTTGGCTAATGATGTCACGCACGTGGTGGAGTAATACCTTCTTTTAATGAAACTGTTTGAGTTCGAATTAACGCTAGATGTTTTGATATAAATTACAGACATGGCATTTGAGGACTATTTCTAATTTTTCTCAGTTATTTTGCTTTATTTCCAGATTCAATCATAGGCTCGGTCTTACATAGTCGAGCACATTCACACATGCGCAGTCTTTAAATGGTGCTTTAAATCTCTTGACAAACTAAAAGACGTAAATTACATTTTTTATGTATTCTAAATTTAAGACACAGGTTGTACTGAATGTCAGCTTGCATATTTGGCTCAAGATAAGGATTTATTAAGTCCACATGTCATGCAAACTAGAAGCTATACTTCAAACCACAGGTGGAGAGCTGTCGTTCCAACCACACAATTTTGCGATGCTGTTTGTAAATGTTCGTCGTAACGATGGTTTCGGGAAACTCGTTGAACTATGCTGATAACGATGGAACTTGCGAACATAGTTGGCCAACGATGCTTTTGGGAAACGCACCCCAGGGCAGCATTTCTCAAAAGCACTGTAGGTCTAAGTAGATTGTAGAACCATTGCCACCAAAGGTCTCGGGTTTAATGCGGGTTTAATGGGCTGCTGTCACTTTAAGACGAATGCACGGAACAAATATAATCATGATATGCATCCGTTTTCTTGTTTACAACACATAACCGGCTGTGTTTATGAGGATACTCACTGAGACAGGCATTTTGACTTTGACTTTTGCATGCACGTGTCTGTTCAAGCTGAAAAGAAAGAGAAAGAGACCAGAATTTGGTGTTCACATGCTATCTGCGCAGCTCTATGCGTGCAAGTTCCAGTCTTCTTGGGCTTGATGTTTAATCTGACAGGACTTAAAAACACATGCAAATGATTTCAAACTTTCAACTTTCAAATGAAACTTTCACTCAATGATGGTTAAACTTTTCAATTAATCCGCGAATCACATGTGTTCCGAACTGGAATCGATCAACTATGAACCCTATACTTGACATAGCACATCCTTCGATGTGACTATCGCGGATGCACACATCGCGATATCGATGCTAAACGATACATCGTGCAGCCCTAAAACAGGACCTAAAATTATGACTTGCCAAGCACCAAATGCAAGTAAAAATTGGCTTTGGTGAGCATGTGAAACTATGTCAATCGGCAGTTGGCCGATAACATTTTTATGAATTCTAACAATGCAATGTTGTGAGAACATGAACATGAACAAATGTAAACGATGCTTGCAACTGTGCTGCGTCGTCACAAATGTTTAAGCCATGCCAATTTAAATATTCAAGCGTGTTAATCGAGTGCTGTTTTGGAGGTTTCCTGTGTGCAAACATCCAATGCGCGCACCCAAAAAAGCCGCATCAGACAGTGTGTGAATACTGAATTAAGCTTGTTAAATGCCTTCTTGCACTTGAACTGATAAATTCATATAAAATGATGTCAAAAATGATCTGGTAAACATAGTCAGTTATGTCTTAAGGGAACGTAAATAGTAAATGTGTATCATTATATTGGATCCATGCATTAGCTCTTAAAGTGACAGCATCCTAATAATCCTGCTGCTGTTTGTGTTTTTAAAGTTAATCAAACAGCAAAGGACAAAGACAAAATCACTCACTGCTCTTGACTGAATAACTTTTGTAACTTTAATATGGATTAATCTCTGTTTATTTTTTTACAGTGAAGACTATGCAGTGTTATTTTACATTTGATTACTTTATTAAATTTCTGTATCTGAAAAGTGAATTTTCACCGGTATCTAAAATTGTGTTGTAACTGTCTGTTTTTGCAAAAATAGTTTCACGGCAAGTAAAAAATATTTATATCCAGTAAATTTTCTGGCAGGTTTTAGGCCCTGCATACATACGTACACATATTAAATTTGCGTACTGTATTAGATGAGAACTCGCAGCGTGGTGTGGAATATTTATTTTTCACACAAAAAAAGAATGTAAAATACTGTTTTTATCGGATTGATTCATCAAAGAATAATCAACAGATTAATTAGCAAACAAATAATAATTAGCTGCAGCCCTAGTTGAATACATAACACTGACACACAACATCTTAAGGAACAGTTGCTATTAGTCAGGACAGCGATGTGCAAACAAGAAGAACAGAATGAATCACTTGTCCACCTGCTTTGCTGTGTTGTTTTGCAATGCAATCAGATACAGCCTCATTTCAAGCCTTCATTTGCTGTAGTAAGGCTTTTCAAAAAAGGTGTAATTAAAGTGACAGGTATAAGGCACTAAAATGGAGTCACTTTCTCTAATGTGAATCTGATGGGTGGTTAGCAATTGTTAGAAATGTTGAAAAACTGATGATAATCTACTACCTGTTGTGAAAATACAGTGGATAAGCTCCTTCTATTGCTATAATCTTCCATGCAGGATGCCTTTTGTTATAGCAGAAGAAGTTTTATTTATATAGCGGCTTTCCGTAACTCAAGGTCGCTTTACATTGTACATTACAATACATTTACACACCCTCACACACATTACAATCACATAAGGACACATATAGTGACATTATCCAAAATACATGTTAAATAGATATGTTTTTAGCTGAGTCTTGAATGTAGCCACAGATGAGATATTATGAAGTGTAAGGGGTAGTGAATTCCATAATTTAGGATCATTAACACTAAATGACCTTCCACCACAGTAGACAACCAGAAACGAGGGATGGACAATAAACCGAGTTCAGCTGCATCTAAGGGACCAGGCATGGCGGTAAGAGTGAAGTAGATCAGACAGATATGGAGGCAAGACCATTTAATGCCTTAACCAGGGCTATTCAATTAGCTTCATTCGAGGGCCGGATTATGAAATTGAAATGTTGAGAAGGGCCGGTGGGTTTAACTTATTTATTGAAACATTATTTATTACATAAAAATAACAGTATCAATAAATAAGCTAAAGTAAACCTAAAAAAGTATTGTATTTACTTGGAAATGTGGTATCCAACAGCATGCAGATTTATGAGTCTTTAATAAATAACTTATTTACAGCTATGTACAAAAATATGAATTATACAAGATCATAGCTATTGGTAAGAATTATTTTAATTATAATTATTATAGGCTTAAATTAAAATATTCTGACATTGAGACTTGATAACCACAGGTAAAACCATGCATGGCTACTCACTCACTACCACTGTATAACAAAATAAACACAGGTCTAAACACAGGTAAAAACGCTTCACAAAATAAATTGTATATTCCTCTACCCACCTAATTAATCTACTGCAAGCAATTTAAATTACTATAAAATAGTATTCAGTATAAATATTCCACATTTCTGCCCAAACCGTAGTAAATTACTACAGTACATTCATGGTAAATGTTTGTAACTTCGTTCATGGCACAATGTTACTGCTGTTTACCTCATCAGTCGTGTTGGGAATGTTGAGGCTGTTTCATCTGAGTTTCATCTGATTTAAAACTACTTGTCGATTGTCGAGTTCACGCGCATAGGTTTAGTACGTACGATCATGCGCCCGAACTCGACAATTGACTACTGTGGACTTCAACCGAAAACAGGATGTAAATACAGGTATGTGCGCTGGCTGAAATAACATCATTTTTATTCATATCTTTCACATCTACTGCAGTCAGATTCACCCGCGTTCACTCTGAAGGAATCACTCACATGGCTGGGCACTTGTAATGACACATCAAGGATGTTAAGAGGCTAAAAGCAGGTCTAAAACTTGCCCCATTTAAGTCAACAGGGTGCAAATTTTAAAAAGAGGATAACACGGTGTAGGCAACACTGATTTTTGTCGTTGTTCTCTGTACTGACAGCACTCCAAATTTACAAAAAAATGAGCTCAATGTTAAAATTGACCGGAGTTCTCCTTTAAGAATCCTAAATTAGATATTGGCCTGTAATTGTCCATGTTTAGATGGTCATGGCCTGTTTTTTTTTAAGAATGGGGGTCACCGCAGCCATTTTTAATTCTGCTGGGACAATGGTGGAAGCCAAACTACAGTTTATCATAGGCTATGTGTTATGAAGGGTGCAACCTCGAGGACACACATCTTAAGCAAAACAGTAGGTGTAGGATCAAGCCGGCAGGATGTGGAATTAGACTTCACAATTAGATCACATATGGCAACAGGAGTAGTCAGAGTAAAAGCAGAGAGAGAGTTTGTTGAGTGAGCTGAATCAGATAACATCAAATTAACATTTGAGTCACTTGTATGAGGGGTGTCTTTGGTGATGGATTCAGTGATTGACTTCAATTTGTCTGAAAAGAATTGGAAAAAGTTATTCACAAGCACCCCAGAGCCCCGAAATAACATGTTGTGGTGGGTTAGTGAGTTTGTTAACCATAGCAAAGAGTGATTTGGGCCTGCACATGGAATTCCTAATGGTAGAGGAGAAATAAGAGGATCTTGCATCGTTGAGGGCTGTACGGTAGTTGAGCAAATGTTCTTTAAAAGCCAGAGAGTGCACAATGAGTCCAGTTTTCCTGTATAGTCTTCTAGCGGCGACCCTCCGTTTTCATCGTTCGAAGTTCAGGAGTGAACCAGGGTGAGCCACGAGTAGATGGAACCAGTCTAATTTTAACAGGAGCATGCCTCTCAAGTATTTGAGAAAAAGCATTATTGTAAATACAGCAGATTTCTGACGGACCATTAGATGACAAGGTTGAAGCCCTTATTGAAACAGAGAAAGAAGACGGATTCACAGAATTGATTTTACGATAGGTGAGCATTTTCTTCAGTGGTGATATAGATATTGGAAAACTAAAACTGAAGTTTATGAGTTTGTGATCTGAGAAAGTAAAATCAGAGCCACTAACAAGAATATTTTATAAGTCAGATGTACATATGAGATCCAGGATATGACCCCTGGAGTGAGTAGCAAAAGTTACATGTTGAGTTAAGGTGCCTTCACTGATGCTGAATGCCTGTATTTTGCCTGTAGTTTGCCGTGAGACTGAATGCCTGTAGTTTGCCTAGAGACTATTAAAATATTCAAGATCGAGTTTCATGATGTTGCAGAATTTGAATACCTAGCGCTGAAAATGACTGGCCAAACGTCACTGGCTGTAATCTTAATTTACCGACCTCCAAAATTTCCACTTTTTCTCTGAGATTAGTGAGTTACTTACTCTTGTCTGTGGTAGTCATTCAGCTGTTATTTTGCTTGGTGATCTTTATATAAATAAAAACACTGCACAATACTTCGAATTGATGTCTGTGCTGGACTGTTTCAACTTAAACTACAGCATAACAAGAGAGAGTGATGGAATAGGTGCATAGAGTTTTCTAATTAAAAAAAGTGTATTAATTTGAATTCATTATTTAAAAATAAATGTTATTCTACATCCTGCCCAATGTTGGCTCCAATGCGTAATTTGAAGGTTCGAAAACTATGTAGGATATGCTTTAGTTTACAGAAAGGGTTCAAATATAAATATAGTTTAAAAAATCTGATTGCTTAACATTTTTTTTACGCAGAAGTAAAAATCACTGCATTAAAAATGAAAAACAAAAGCACAAATGGTACAAGGAACACATACTCAACTGAACAGTAGACAATTTGCATAACCTATTACAATACTCCCTTTACTGTTTCTCATAAAAATGCAATTACATTCATGTGCTACATGCAGAATTTTAAACCTGTACTTAATGTCTGACAACCTACATTTAAAGTAAAATACTGTAATGTATAAAATCTCACAATGAAGTCAAAATTGACAATTCTTTTTATATGGAATAGTGTAGTATTTATTGCAAATCATTTATCTGTGGAATTAAATGCATGTGCCCTCGAAATCTTTAATCAAAATGACTTCCCCTTCCTCTTGCAATAACAACATATTCTCTGATTATTTATTTTTGGAGCGAAGGCGAGACAACAAGTCACTCACATGAGATCACAACAAGAGCAAGACAAAACGATCCAATTGATACCCGGGGGATAAAATCAAGTCCCACCCCACATTTTTTATTGTTCGAGAAGATTGTACATCCAATATGGAATAAAACACTATCACAACTTCTATTTCATGTTGACTTTAACATAGATTTACATGCTGTCAAGACAAGCCTTTATGTAAAATGGAAATAATAACTTGACTTTCTAACATTTACAGATAAAGATATAACTATAAAATGTATGTTATGCGCTGTCAATGTGTAAAAAATGTCCAACCACGGCTTCAAAACTGTGTTCTACAACAATCGTACAGGTTTTGAACAACATAGAGGTGGGTAAATAATGACAGAATATTTATGTGAACTATCCCTTTAAGAAACAGCACTTTCCCAATAGAGGCTCTAACATGATGGATGTGTCAAAGGTGGTGATAAATGAAGCTTTTACTGAGGCAACTGACCACCAAAGCTTTATACACAGAAACAAGCAGCTAACAGCGAATGCCAAAAGCGCAACATGCACATTACCTGAGTCCAAACTGAAATGCTTCTTATCATCCAGTCAACAAAGTATGCAAATGTTCTTCAGATCTTCACATTTCAACCATGACTAATAGGCTACATGCAAAATAACCTAGGCTACTTAGTAACATAATGCATAAGAGAACACATCTTATCTTTAAACTGTCAATATGTGAGAGAATGGCCAGACTTTATAAGTTCATCTTAACGAGAAAAACACAAATCTGGAAAACACTTAGTTTACCTGTCTCCTTCAGCAGCACTCTGAACGTCTGCGAATATAGACAGCGGTGGAGTTGTCAAATAATAATACAAGACACAATTATTGTTGTTTAGGCCCTTGAATGCGTTATTATGCACGTTCACTGCAGCATATTAGTTAGTATGCGAGCACCGCTACTGCGGATGAGATAAAACACGCGCGCGCGCGCGCGCACAGCCGTACTGATATAGCAGTGAAGGAATTTAGACTGACAGTTAGAAAAAATAAATAAATTAAGAATATTTACCCGTTCTTATAACCACATCTTTTCTCTCTCTTCTTGTGAAGTTTTTGTCCTCGCTCACGTCGGAGTGTTTGTTCTCGCGCTGTTTCTTCGTTCCACTCAGATACTTATTTCATTCTGTCTCTAACGCTACAGAACAAACCCGTACTGGTGATGTCCGTCGAGGAGGACCTAGAAAACTAAAACAAACAACCCATTCCGATGTGGATGTCCATGGTGTCTCGGGCAAGGCGAATGGTTAAGTAGTAGAGCAAGCACATGTGTAAATGTTGTCATTCGTGGAGCTGTGATAATCAGAGGGAGGGTTAGGAGATGTTTGCCTAAACCAGTCAGAGTGTTGCTCCAAGTGTTGTTGGTGCTCTGTGGAGGTATCACTGTGGGAGAATTTGTGTATCATCTTAGACTAACTGAACCTGTATATTATTTTAGACATTTTTAGTACTTCAAGGTTTGGAAGCCTGGAACTGCCAGATGAAAACAAATTAAAATCCTGTAGTGCCTTCCTTTCCTTCATTTATTTATTTACTTACTTACTTACTTACTTACTTACTTGCTTTAATATTTGTTTCTTGTTTTTGTTTTTTTGTTACTTACTTTAATATTTGTTTATGACTCTTTTTTTTTCCCTAATTTGCAAGAAAGCAATATTTTTTTAGATTTTCAGTATTTATTATAAATGATTAATCTGTGCATTATTTTTTTAATTCACGTGCTCTCATAATCTTTAATCATAATAACATCCCCTCCCTCTTGCTGCAACATATCTTCTTTTTTTTAATAATGAGTTCACTGGTCCAAGGGCAGGACATCCTGTGACTCACATGAGATCACAGCAACAGCAAACGATCCAATGATTCAATTTCCGATGGGCAAAATCAAGTCCCATCCTACATTTTTTCTTGTTCAATAACTCGTTTCATTTGAATATATGTCGCAATAGGGAAAAAAAGGCTATCGCAACTATCGTTTTATGCTGACTTCAACTTGCTGGCTAACAATTAGCATGTGGTTGCAACTCTGACCACTAGGAGCACTAACAGAAAAAGGGCAATCAATGGCCCTATTTTAAATGGCACACTTCAGCTGCGTTCCAGTCCACTTTTAGATACACACTTGCAAACTTCCCTAAGCACTTCCCCTCGGGGGAATCCCTGCTTCCATTTTGAAGTGCGTTCCACTTCGTGAAGTGGATGAGGACAGACCCTCGTTTTTTTTTTTTAAAACAACCCAAATACACCTATATACATTTGGATGCTGAATTAAACAAATTATTAGAGGGAAAAAAAATGTAAATAATAAATCAACTAGCTGATTCCAAGTGACCAAGGGCTTTGGACGTTCCAATTCAGCCCGCCGCAGTTTCTGCTAGTAGTGGGCACTCGTCCAACGTATGCAATGACGTACATCCGAGTGAATGAGACTAAGGGAAGTTAGCAAGTGAAGGGCATAACCATTTTGGACTGGAATGCAGCCTTCATGTGCACTTTCGGTCTTTTGGACTTACAATAGCTGCCGCGTGCGCATATCTAATATGTCCATAAGACCGAAGGGTGTCCCATTTGTCATTTTTGGCTAGCGAGCACCCTCTTTGTGGTCGATATGCACCCTCGATGCGCATTTTTTCAGAGCTCCCAATGAAGTGAGCGCCGCAGCAGACTTCTATCCAACAGTCAAAGCAGCATCACATCACGAAAGCGTGGACTCGTAAGAAGACCGCAAGTATTTAGGGTGCCATTTGGGACAGGGCCAACAGGGGCTTTCACACCAGAGGAACCTTTTCATAGTTCTTAGAACTATTGGCGAAAGTACCCGCTTTCTGGCTTGTTCGCACCGCAGGAACTGGGAACATTTTTAGTTCTAGGTACTCCTTTTCACGAGTTCACACTTACAAATAAGTTTGATAGAATAAAAGCGTATTTGGCGTGCTGTCCGAGGAGAGGGCTCCGGGCTCGGTATTCAGTCCGAACCCAGAGTACTCCCCCCGTATTCCTGGCTGTAAAAGAATGAGCCAAGAGTGAGGAGTCGGGGTGGTGGAGGGATGCTGAAAAACTGTCAAGGAATGTTAGGTGAGTTGACAGAGTGAATCTATATATGCTTCTTCTCATGCTGATAGGGTAGACATAGTAATTGTTTGATGACAAGTTGATTGGATTGATTATTTGAACGTACTCCTCTCGAACTTTGTTTATAAAACATCATTTGGGGGAACTAAATTAGCTCCTACTTCAAAGTAGGGTCTGAACCAGTGCTATAGGAACTACCAGTGACGTAAGTGTACACTGATTGGCTGAACGCACGCAAAAGACCAGCGCCCGCCATTTTTTTAAAAAGCTGTGTACACGCACAGATTATAGCCTTTAAATTTACTCCAAGAACTAACTCTACAAACATGGAAAACAGTGATAGATGAACCTCTCAACCTTTACGCTAAGGAGAAAATCCAACGCAATTTGAGGGGACCAAGCGAAAAATGTTTATGTATTTCTGCTCAGCTAGCGTGGTTCCTTGTGCCATCAACCACATGGCAAACGCTAATATATATTTTTTTAGGGCTGTCAAACGATTAATCGCGATTAATCGCATCCAAAATAAAAGTTTGTGTTTACATAATTTATGTCTGTGTACGGAGTATAATTATTTTCTATATATAAATACACACACATGCATATATATATTTAAGAAAATGTGTTATTTATATATAAAATATTTATATTTAATATAAATTATATATAATATAAATATATATACACAGTATATACATGCAAATATTTCTTAAATATATACATGCATGTGTGTGTATTTATATATAGAAAATAATTATACACCGTACACACACATGTATTATGTAAAAACAAACTTTTATTTTGGATGCGATTAATCGCGATTAATCGTTTGACAGCCCTAATTTTTTTATATACTGTCTACTTTCTTTAACAGTTCTATTTAATAACATATTAGACTGGACTGTTAGACAGATCATAAACTAATGAAGACGAATGTGTGCTGGCATTCTCAGCAAAAATGTAATGTCCGCTGCGCTGGAAAATAAAAGTTACAATGCGGCTTGCGTCACTTCAGAGTTCCTGGCGGTGCGAATGCATCCAGGAAAATGGCCTAAGGGAACATTTTCTTCTCGGGGGACCACCCTGCTTTTTAGTTCCTAGAACTAAGTTCCTAGAACAACCCGGTGCGAAAGGGGCTAATGGCTGTGTCCGAAATAGCCCCGTATTCCCTCCCACTATTCCCTACATTACTCAACGAATATAGTCCATTGACTGAGTGAATAAAAGTGAATGAGCGAATTCGGAAACTGAGTGGACCAGAAGCATCTGGCGAGACACAGGAATTAATTTGGTGGACACTCACAGTGCATAGGTATTTTGAGTGTACATCAGGGTATAACAGCAGCCTAGCGGACAGGAACACAGGGATCAGTATAACCACACCCCAGAGCGTTATATCTATCAAGGGGCCCATGGACTTTTGGTTCGTGAGGGGGGCCCCATGGATTTGTACTACACCACTGGGTATAGGGGATGATTTCAGACGCAGCCAATGACTTTGGCTATAAAATTACCATGTAATACCAACTAAGGCCACTAGGAACACTAGTAGGTAAGGACACTGAAATTGACAATAGCATGCAATACCAACTTTAGCCACTAGGAACACCAGTAGTTAGGGGCGATGTCTCGATGAGCAAAACTTTTGCGATTTTTTTCTAAATGTCGACAAAAAACTATTGCGAAATGACGGTGTTTCCATTAACCGATGTTGTGCGACTAAAACTTCATTTTTTTCCTCTCGCGATATGTAAAATCATTCCAAAAACCATGGCAACGGACGTTGGTAGGTTTATGTACTATATCCCAGCCACTGCACTAGCCATTATTATTAATCGAAGATGTATGTGTGTTTCCAAGCATTAATGGTAAGGAACCATCCTTAATATACTTGTGAGCGGCACATATGAGGTGTTTCTGGGTGTTTCTCCCTCATATCTGCTTCAAGGTCTTGATTGTGGCATTTATTTGAGGTTTAGAATCCATTATTCCTGTAATTTTTTTTGTCTTATATGAATTTAATAAAGAACTCGGTCTTGTATTCTGTCCAAACATACCGAGTCATCTACGTCAGGTGACCTGTAAATGCGCAAAAACTGTTTCCATTGCAGTTTTGCGAAATATTTATTTTTCGAATTGCCTGAAAAACCACCTCATGCGAGCGTAAAAACTTTTTTGCGATAAATGTGAGTTTTTGCGAAATTGACGTGTTTCCATTGGGCGTATTTTCAATGCGCAATTTCAATTTGCTCAGTTTGAAGGGTAATGGAAACGCGCCTACTGACACTGACATTAGGATGTGGTATCAACTTTGGCCACTAGTAAAGTGTCATTTACACTGACAGTGACTTAGATCAGAAAATTACCAATAAACTACCAATAGAAGGTCAGACAGTGATCATTTGCCTGATAGAGGTGGATATCAGCAAACTCCAGTGATTTAATTTCTGTTAGTGTAAAACGGCTTAAGCATGAAATCTTTTACAGTATTACTTTATTGTTATATAAGGTGATGCATTTATAAGTGTAAGCTGACATATTCATAAATAACTATTAAAAAATACTTAGTGTTAAAAAAAGTGGGGTTTTTTTAGTTGTTTTTTTTTTTTTAATCAGCTCTTAGCATTCGTGAGACAAACCCATCCACAGAAATCAGCTCAGGATAAATGATTTAAATTCTCTTTCTTTTGGTTTTGTAACTGTCTGCCTTGTGTCTACATAACTGATGAAAATCAACTGAATGAACCTTTGCTCACGGGTGTCAAGCTGGATTTGGGGAGGAAGTAATCACACATTTCCACCTAGGATATCTGACTGCGGTAAGATACAAACATGTTTTTCTCCAGAACACTGCTGGAAAATATGGTCTGTGCCCTGCTTGATAATGACATATTGCATTCATTTAGTCCTGCGACAAAGACGCCCCTCCAGAAAAATGCGACTAATGGAAATGGAGGCCAGAGATGAGAGAGGCCACACAAATACTCCACTGAGCTAACACAGTTATTAATTATGCCAAATAATACCTGCATCAAAAAGAAAGAGTATTTTTGAAAACAGGTCATATTGTGTAAGTAGGTTTCTCTTATGCACATAACAATGATCCTTTACAATTATCCTTTTGTATAACCAATTTTTTTAAACTGTAAGTAGAAGCCAAACATTGTTATGAGATAATTAAACAATTCACCTTTATAAGTACTTTCTGTATTGCAGGGCTTTATCTCAGAGGGATACAAAACACGGGGGGCTAAACAGTATGGACCTAGTAGTGTCTCTACAAAGCTGTTCTACAGGTGTCCCTATCCAAAATATATTTTTGGAGAAACGTCTTACAACGATGCATTGGAGACGCTGTGAGCTCAGGAGGTGGTCGGCTCCTGTGGTGAAGTGCTTGGAGCATTTTGAGTCACTATGGGGTATGGAGGTATGGGGAGCAAAGCGCAGTATGTCGCTAATCGCTGTGTTTTTTGCATCCTGCCGAGACATGTTCACGCGGGGCTCCGACACAAAGCCACAACATAGTTTCCAAAGCAACAGAGCCACCGACATATAGGAGATGCAGAAAGGAAACTGTTTTCCCAGGTGCCATTGATTGGCTGTCATAATAATAGTGCAATTTGTTTATTTAACAGAGAAATCCAAGAACGTGCTTGTGTTTGGAAGGAAAAAGGAATTATTTTAAATTATTTAATATATTTTTACAAATATACTTTGGAATAAATGTTAATGAATATTTACTATCAAAAAGTAATCAGTACTATAACCTCTGTGATGCACCAGTGAAGCACATGTAGTCGTGTGAAATTCAAATGATCTAATCGTTTTCATAATGCTGTGATTTTACCGCTATCCTATTAAACTTGCCTTCAGGCCTGCTGGATACATTGAGCAGCGTCACTCATTCCAGACTCTAATTGAAATTGTAACGATGAAATAATCAATAGGCAGCAATTGTTTCTTCAATTAAACTGATGTACTACAGTGCACCAGCATCTTTTAACAACTGATACAGTGTGTGTGCAGTGTTATTCAAGGGGTCAAGGTTTTGCTGTTTAGCTTGATCTATCTATCTTTCTATCTGTCTATCGTCTGTCTGCCGGTCTGTCTGTCTATCAAAATGCTTAGCCATGTTGTCAACATAACAGTGTTCTCTGTCAGTATATTCAGATGTAAACTATGGCTACAATTTTGATGACAATGTTTGAAAATGCACAAGACCGCACTTTATCTGTATCGCATATATCAATTTCAACAGTGCAAATTTACGCATTACTCTATGTGGGATATTTATTGCAAGAGACTGGACATGATTCTGTCAACAAATTACAGTACAATGTCATTAAGATATAAAGAAAAAGACAAGACTCTCTCTATATATATACTGAACAAAATTATAAACGTAACACTTTTGTTTTTGCCCCCATTTTTCATGAGCTGAGCTCAAAGATCTAAGAGTTTTTCTATGTATCTTGAGGCTTCATGTACCTCAGATAGATAGATAGATAGATAGATAGATAGATAGATAGATAGATAGATAGATAGATACCTTACTTATCCTGAGGGAAATTCAAGTATCCAGTAGCATACGAAAACATACATAAATTAAACATACATTAAACCTATTAAAATTAAATTAAAATTAAATTAACTTAACTTATAACACAATAGCCACAATAAACAGTGCAAAACAGTAAACGGTGCAAATTTAGGTAAAGAGTGCAGAGGGAGGTAGAAATTATCCAATTGTCTATTGTCCTGTCTGATGGCCAGTGGGACGAAAGAGTTTTTAAATCTGTTGGTGGAGCTGGGCTGGGACAGTAGTCTACCACTGAACACACTCCTCTGCCCGATGAAGGTGTTGTGCAGAGGGTGGTGGACATTGTCCAGTATGGACAGCAGTTTGTCCAGGGTCCTTCTTTCTGCCACTGTCACCAGAGAGTCCAGCTCTGAGCCCACTACTGATCCAGCTCTCCTTATCAGTCTGTCCAGTCGACCAGCGTCTCTCTTCTTGCTGCTTCCTCCCCAACAAACTACAGCATAAAAGAGGAACGCTGGCCACCACAGACTGGTAAAACATCTGCAGTAGTTTTTTGCAGATGTTGAAGGACCCCAGCCTTCTCAGGAAGTACAGACGGCTCTGCCCTTTCCTGCAGAGAGAGTCTATATTTGCTGTCCAATCCAGCTTGTCATCCAGTAGAAGCCCCAGATATTTATAAGTCCTGACCATCTCCACATCAACCCCCTCAATGGACACAGGCTGGAGATATGGTTTCTTCCTTCTGAAGTCCACCACTATTTCCTTGGTCTTGGACAAGTTCAGCTGAAGATGGTTGGTCCTGCACTACCTCACAAAGTCCTCAACTAGGCTCCTGTACTCCCCCTCCTGTTCATCCTTGATACAGCCAACAATCACAGTATTGTCTGACTATTTCTGCATATGACAGAGCCCAGAGTTATACTGGAAGTCAGATGTGTACAAGGTGAAGAGGACAGGAGAGAGCACGGTCCCCTGTGGTGCTCCGGTGCTGCTGACCACAGTGTCTGACATGCAGCCCTTCAGTCTGACGTACTGTGGTCTCTCTGTGAGGTAGTCTGTAATCCATGTCACCAGGAGTGGGTGACCCTCATCTCTGTCAGCTTGTCTCTCAACAGGAGCGGCCGGATGGTGTCGAAGGAGAAATCAAAAAACGATATTCTCACAGCGCCCCTCTCCTTGTCCAGATGTGAGTAGGCCCTGTGGAGCAGATAGAGGATGGCATCCTCCACGTCCATCTTCTCCTGGTATCCAAACTGCAGTGGATCTTGTGCATGGTGAACCTGAGGTCTGAGGACATGGAGCAGCAGCCATTCGAAGGTCTTCATGATGTGTGATGTCAGTGCTACTGGTCTAAAGTCACCCGGCTCCCTGGGGTGTTTTTTCTTGGGAACCGGGATGAGACATGAAGTCTTCCAGAGCACTGGGACCCTCCCCAGCTGCAGGCTCAGGTTGAATACATGCTGAAGTGGCTCCCCCAGTTCAGCAGAACAGGCTTTAAGCATCCTTTGACACACTCTGTCCGGGCCCACTGCTTTCCTTGGTCGGAGCCTCCTCAGCTGTCTGCTCACCTGATCCTTGGTGATGGTGATGGGGAGGGGTGTTGAACTGTCCATGTGTGTGGAGGGTGTGGGTGGTCTGCAGTCTGAGGTGGTAATGGGCAAGGTGGGGACATTGGGGGAGGTGATGGACATGGGGGTATGAAGGGTGCTGTCGCTGGTTGTGGGAGCTGGTGTATCAAACCTGTTAAAAAACAGTTTTAGCTGGTTTGCTCTCCCAGTATCCCCATCTCCTGTGATACTGCCCTTCTTCTTACAGCCTGTGATGGTTTTCATGCCATCCCAGACCTCCCACATGTTGTTATGCTGCAGCTTCTGTTCTACCTTCCTTCTGTAGTCCACCTTCTTCTCTCTCAGGTGGACCTTGAGTTCCCCCTGTACGCGCTTCAGCTCATCTCTGTCACCATCCTTGAACGCTCTCTTCTTCCTGTTCAGGCTGTCCTTGACATTACTGGTGATCCACGGCTTGTTGTTGGGGAAGCAGCATACAGTTCTAGTGGGGACCACCACGTCCATGCAGAAGTTCAGGTAGTCAGTAGTGCAGTGAGTGACCCTGCCCGATGTCCTGCCATGTGCTTCCTGCAGGACGCTCCAGTCAGTACATTCAAAACAGTCTCTCAGAGCCTCTGCTGCCTCAGGAGACCATTTCCTGAAGGAGCGTTTGGTCGTGGACTGTCTCTGGATCTGTGGTTTGTACTGTGGCGTGAGCAGGACCAGGTTATGATCAGACTTTCCCAGTGGGGGCAAAGGAGTAGCAATGTAAGCTTCCCTCATGTTGGCATACAGTAGATCTAATGTCCTGTTCTTCCTGGTGGGGCAGCTTACAAACTGGTGAAAGTCTGACAGTGTGGAATCCAGTGTCACATGGTTAAAATCCCCAGAGATGGCGATGAATACGTCCGGATGTTGTGTTTGCAGTCTCATGATGGTGGAGTGGATTACGTCACACGCTGTCTCTGCGTGCGCACGCGGAGGGACGTACACAACAACAGCAATGGCGTGGGAGAACTCTCTAGGCATGTAGTACGGTCTGAGACCTACCACCAGCATCTCAATGTCTTTGTTGCACACGATCTCCTGCACCGTAACATGCTCCTGGTTGCACCATCTGTTGTTGATAAACAGTGCGAGTCCTCCTCCTTTGCTTTTGCTGCTGCGTCCACAGTCCCGGTCTCACTGTAGTAAATCCAGGTAGATCCACATTAGCGTGGGGGGTTTTCTGGGTTAGCCAGGTTTCAGAGAGGCAAAGTAAACTGCACTCCCTGAACATCCTGTCTGTCCTCACAAGGGCAGCCAGCTCGTTCGTCTTGTTGGTCAGACAGTTCACATTCCCCATCACAATCGACGGAACCGAGGGCTTGTACTTCCACCACTTAGTCGCTAGCCTAGCCTTCACCTTCACTCCGGCTCTGCTGCCTCGGTGCCTCTTCCTCAGCTCCTCAGGTATGTGGTGGGAAATGCCGGCTTGTCCCATTGTTTGCAGTGAAAGTAGCTTCTCCCTTGAATAAACAAGTTGTCCCCCGCTATGTTGTCCGTAAAAAGTCATTGTATCCATAGGATATATAAAGTTTTACACAGCTAGTTTTATATAAAAAGTTAAAAAGTACTTTAACACACTTAAGATATTAAAAACAACTCGTCACATACGGAGCTACTGGATCAGCGTCCTGCTCGCGCTGGCACCATGTCGGCCCGGCGTTCGGCTCTGAGCCCTTTACATTTCCCTTCATTATTCAGGACACATTTACAAAAAAAAGGTCTAATAGAAATGTATATAAAATATGTTTGACAGTTTTGCATTTAATAACTTTATGATCTAATGGCCAAATGTTTTTAGAAGGTAAGACTATCCAACAGGGAACAAACATAAGCCGTTGATAATGTAGAAAACAGCAGACAATTGTGCATAATCAAATGCATGAATGTACCAAAGCAATTAGTTAAAAAGAATGAGAAATTGCTTTTATGATGTGCTCAAGTGACTAGATGATGTGGAGGTTGAACAAGTAGTTTTGAGCGACTGAGAAAAACTGTAATGTCAGATTTAAAAAATGAGGACAAGGATAAACAAGTACTTTGATACCTACAATGACCCACAGAAATACAATGCAGGTTTGATCTATCTGGATGAACAGAAAGAGTTAACAGTCCAGTGGATTTATATTTCCCCTTGTGATGCAACTTTCTTCAAAAAGCTGTTTTTGATGTTACGCTCACCTTTATCTCTTTCACGCTGCTCAGTCATTGCCTTTTGTAGTGTACTGAGGCCAAATCTGTTGACTGGACAGGATTCTCAAAGACAACATTGAAAGTGCTTATTAAAAATTTCTCCTGTCTGCCTCTGTCTCTGAGATAATGGAGATGCTGAAAACATTCAGTCTGTCCTACTGCATTTCCAGTAGCTGCAGTGTGTGACATCTTTTTGTTTGTTTTGTGTTAATTATCTGGCAGTGGTAAAGTGGTTTTTATTTACATTTTCTCCTGAGCTCTACTTAAAACCTGTCATATTTTAGTTTTCATAAGCATTTTTTAACCCTCCCTCTGAACCTTAGAATTAAAAAGTCTGTTTTTTTATTGGCTGTTGTGTCAAATATAGTTTTGTTTCGGGGTTTTTTATAGCTACTTGCTAGACTTTTTTTGTGGCAATTGTTAATGGGTAGTTCTTGACAGATAACTCTTAAACCTGAAGGTGTAACATCTTCAGCTGGCCAGCTGTTCAGTGTAGCATCCAAATAGCAACACAACACATACCAACACATTACCTGAGAGACTGAACTTTTAAAATAGAACATTGCAAGTGCTGTCAGACGGTTTTCGTGATGGTTCAATCCATGAAGGTTTTCCTCCTTTGTCTGTTTTAACTATTGCGATTTGCAGATTGCATTTCATAAATGGAAATGTCAACAGGAGAGTACAAACACTTAAAGTGGTATTCTTCCTCAGACATGAACTCTTCTTACATAAGAGACTCCATTAGAAAAAATCACTGGAGAAGAGCTTTGAAATGAAGCTTTATAGAAGATCAAAAAGAGAAAGTCAATCAGCTTCATATTTGCGGTGGCTGATAGCGGCACAGTTGTTATGACAACTTCGTTTTAAAAGCTCCATAATGATAGATTAGAGGAAACGTGACTCGGTTTTGCAGAAGGCTTCTGTGATCGACTAGCAGACACAAGCACATCAAAAGAGGTTCTTCAAACTCATTAGCATTTCACATTAATCTGTATTTGTGGAGCCACGTTCAGTTATCCATAAAACACCATGTGTGTTCATTATTTGTATTCATACACAGTGTGAAATATAGCTTTTATATAAGCATTTAAGAGGTAGATACAATCATAAATTAAATACTGATAGTTCATAATGAGGAAATCCATTGAGGCTGAACTGAGACTTACCATATTTAGACAAATCTCATCAAACTTCATTTCATATTGGCACACATAATGCCCCATTAGCATTTTTATGGTTCAAATGTGTCATAACTCGATATTTATTGAACCAAAGTTGTAAAATAATGTCTTAAAAAAGTTCAAATATGCTTTCAGTTATTTTACCATTTTCAGATTTGAACTAGGCACTAAAATGTAAAACAAATACTTTCTTCTGCTTGGACTGTTTTTGTCAATTAGGGCTAGAAAATTCATTTAAAAAAATATCCCTTATGTTCCACAGATTAAAGAAAGTCATACGGGTTTGGCAGAATTGTCATTTCTTTGGGTGAACTATCACTTTAACATGCTCTTATTTCCTTTGACTACTGTAGTAATCAAATGATTTCTGCAAAAAGCTTCATGTCAAGCTGTTTATTCAGGGTGAGGTATGTTTGGCAAACACAGCTGGGTGTCTTTTTCTCTCTGTCCTACTCGCTCATCCCATCGCAGTCATGTCCACACTGTCTTTCTCTCCTTCCTGGCCACGTCTCAGACCTGTGTTTGCTCATCTTACACTCTGTTTGCTGTGGAGCCCCTTGAGAAGGCCTCTATATCCGAGGTCAGAACGTGTGTGCATGCATGCGTGTGTGTGTGTGTGTGTGTGTGTCCTTACATTCATCCATGATCCACCACACTGTCCACCTTGACAAGATATGGCACTTTGATGTGCAGGATAAATTGATTTATTCCACTCAGCTACATTTTGCGCAAAGATTATTTTGTGAGAATTATATGGTTCATAAGATGTGCTCTTGGTGTGTTTAGTGTTACACGAATGGATCCCACAACATCAACACTGTTATTTCTAGTGACACTATGTGCTAAGCTGCAGCATATGACATTTTGAGTCCGGTATCATAATGTTTCCTTGGAGATGGTGGTAAGAAGAGAAGCTCATTAATGTTGCACAGGATTTCATGGCTAAATTTTTCAGTTTAGAACCTGATACACTCACAGTGACGGTGGTTATCGTTTGAGAGCAATAGTTGTTCAACGGTCAGTTCTGTTAATGCTGACTCTAATATATTGATTTGGTTTTGTTGTCATCTCAGTTGCCTAACAAATACAGTGCAGCATTAATACAGGTATATGGCTATGGATGTAGTAATGATAAAAAGCATGAAGCAATAATTAAATTGATTTAATGAGAAATCTTTTATAATCTAGTTCAAAACGCACTTGTCTGCTTCTTCGAAATGTAATGTGTATTTGTGTTGTATAAATACTGGTGTAACAGTTGAGTAAAAAGTGATTGTAACGATTATATTCTGTTATGTTCTGTTTTGGCTTTGTTGGTTCTGTTCCTGTTTGCCTGTCCGCCCTGTCACTTGACCTAGTTCCATAGTGTGTTTGATTATGATTCCGTTCACCTGTCGTTCAATTAATTAACTCATGTAGTCTGTGTATATATACTGCCTGTTTTGTTCAGTTCTTTGTCCAGTCTCGTCGATGTAAGTGAGGTTGTGTTTCCTAAGTTTCCCTGCCTGTTTCATGAATTATTTAATTAAATACTGTTCCCTTGAACTATTCGTCTTGGTGCTCTTACTTACAGCACCCACTCATGATAGAAGACCGGACCTGGAGTTTCACACCAAGGATTTTTTTGGAGCTGGCGTGCCTAACACACTATCTAGACTAGGGCACGCCTCCCAGGAAGCAGTCTTTGTGAGGACTTCGCCATATTTGTATAGTGGGTGCTGGTTAACAACGAGTAGGCGTTCACCATTAGCCATGCAGAGGACGTCACCAGCCCTACTCTATACCCAGAGCCCAGTCAGCCTTCACCTCGCCGGACGGTACGATGCCTGTGCCCACCACAGACACGGAGCCGGAGTAAGAGCCTGATGCGGACAACGAGCCAGAAGGCCCATCTGAGCCATACTCCACCCTGGAGCCTGAGCCCAAGGGCATGTCTGACCAGGTATGCGAGCCGGCAACTACGCCCACCCCCGAGGGAGTTCTGGTGGAATTCGCGAGGATGGATGGAAGCCCCGCCCACACTCCCACCCCTGTGAATGACTTATACCTGGCCTCTGGAAATATTTTGGATGAATTTGAGGAGGTAATACCCCTTAGTCTGCCTTCTCCACTGGTCCCATCCAGTTCAGAGTTTCCTGTGTCCCCGCTGGAATCCAGCTCGAAGTCTACAGAGATCCCTCCCAGCCTTCCATTCCCACTTCCTCTACCAAAGCCAGCCAGTTCCCCAGCCCGCCACCGTTGGTTCCTGTCAGTCCCTTGGCTCATTCTCAGCCGGCTCCCGGCAGTGTAGTGGACTTCCTGTAGTGTTGTGGACTTCCTGTGTTATCACTCTGGCCCTGTGTCTTCTTGTCTCTGTCTTGGTTCCCACCGCAGCTGGCTCCGTCACAGGAGATCACATTCCTGGTCCCTCCATCCAGGTCTCTACCATGGCTCCTCCCTCCTGCGACTCTGCCATGGAACATCTCTCTGGCTGTTGCCTGGGTCCCTGCCTGGCTCCCTCTGCTCCTGGCTACTCCCTAGCTACTCTCTCCTTCCACTCTCCCATGGAGTGTTCTACCTGCCCCTGACTGTTTACTACCCTCTACTGTTCCTCATTCTCCTCCGGAACCCCCTGACCTGACCTCCCTCCTCAGTTGGAATGTTACGGTGTGACGATTCACTTTTCCGGGGTGGGGAGGGTACTGTAACGATTAAATTATGTTATGTTCTGTTTTGGCTTAGTTTCATTGTGTTTTGGTTCTGTTCCTGTTTGCCTGTGTGCCCTGTCATTTGACCTAGTTTCCTAGTTTATTTGATTATGAATCCGTTCACCTGTTGTTCAATTAATTAGCTCATTTAGTTTGTGTATATACAGTGAGGAAAATAAGTATTTGAACACCCTGCTATTTTGCAAGTTCTCCCACTTAGAAATCATGGAGGGGTCTGAAATTGTCATCGTAGGTGCATGTCCACTGTGAGAGACATAATCTAAAAAAAAAAAACCAGAAATCACAATGTATGATTTTTAAACTATTTATTTGTATGATACAGCTGCAAATAAGTATTTGAACACCTGAGAAAATCAATGTTAATATTTGGTACAGTAGCCTTTGTTTGCAATTACAGAGGTCAAACGTTTCCTGTAGTTTTTCACCAGGTTTGCACACACTGCAGGAGGGATTTTGGCCCACTCCTCCACACAGATCTTCTCTAGATCAGTCAGGTTTCTGGGCTGTCGCTGAGAAACACGGAGTTTGAGCTCCCTCCAAAGATTCTCTATTGGGTTTAGGTCTGGAGACTGGCTAGGCCACGCCAGAACCTTGATATGCTTCTTACAGAGCCACTCCTTGGTTATCCTGGCTGTGTGCTTCGGGTCATTGTCATGTTGGAAGACCCAGCCTCGACCCATCTTCAATGCTTTAACTGAGGGAAGGAGGTTGTTCCCCAAAAATCTCGCAATACATGGCCCCGGTCATCCTCTCCTTAATACAGTGCAGTCGCCCTGTCCCATGTGCAGAAAAACACCCCCAAAGCATGATGCTACCACCCCCATGCTTCACAGTAGGGATGGTGTTCTTGGGATGGTACTCATCATTCTTCTTCCTCCAAACACGTTTAGTGGAATTATGACCAAAAAGTTCTATTTTGGTCTCATCTGACCACATGACTTTCTCCCATGACTCCTCTGGATCATCCAAATGGTCATTGGCAAACTTAAGACGGGCCTTGACATGTGCTGGTTTAAGCAGGGGAACCTTCCGTGCCATGCATGATTTCAAACCATGACGTCTTAGTGTATTACCAACAGTAACTGCCTCATTGTAAAAAAAATAATATATATATATATATATATATTCTGACAAAAAAAGTGACCTGAAGCAGCTATTTCTACTTAATCTTAAAAATAAAAAAAGTATTTTCATTGGTGTAGCTAAATTCAGGTTTATTTAGTTATACAAAATAATTTGACTTGAATAAATCCAGCTAATTTAAATGATACCACATAAAGACCATTTTCAGGTTAACTAATAAAACATTTAGCTTTTTCACCATAGTAGAGGCATATAACTATGCATAGCTACTAGCACGGAAATGCAGTGAGGAAAAAAAAAACATTGCATTCCTTCTCTGAGGGTCTGTATTTGAATGTAATGTCTGGCAACAGATTTCTATTTGGCTGAACTTCAGGTCTGATGAGTCAGCCGTCAATGAACTCCTCCTGATCGCCTCTAAACTTCTCATGATCATGGGGCGCCTGTGGGCTGAAGGCAAATCTCCGGACCTCCACGTACATTATGTTCCCTTACTGACATCTGTGCATGACAGACAGCTCATAGTTTAGGAGTTTAGTTCACTGAGAGTGACAGGGTAGATTGATTTATTGTTCTTCCTAAAAGCAGGCATTTGAGAGGAGACAGTACTGGTACTATTTCTCCAGTAAAATAGTACATATTATGTAATCCCTGCTGTGCACAGTATGCAAATTTTCTGCATGCACATAGCACACGTATGACCAACTACATTTGTCAAAATGTGCACTATATTATATTATATAACCAGAGCACACTGTGTGAAATACTTCATCACATAATGCAATCCACTTGGCTTGACCTTCAATGTGACGAATGAACCGGATGATCATCAGCTGTGATTTTTTAACATCACTTTATTGAAATATTGTTTGGTCAGATTGCTAAAACCTCCAAATGGATGTCATTTCTGAATTAAACATACACAATGAAGTCATGTGACTGAAATGCAATACTATTGTTTGAAATGTTTCTCAACTTATATTGCGTTCATCTTTATATACCTTTTTTTAAAGCATATGTAGTTAACATGAAGTCATTGTTAAAACTATTTTAACTATTAATGTATATTTGTGTGTGTATGCGTACAGTTCTGTCATGACAACTCTCGGAGTGATTGGCATGGTAATGAGAATGCTGCTGTTATTGCTGCTGTTGCAGAGCAAGCACAGGACTTGCTACTTCCAATACACGACACGCTGCTGTGAGCAAGACATGCTGCTGCTGCTGCTGCTGTTGCTGTACAATATAGTACATGAATTACCCGTAGCAGATCTATACAGGTGGAGCTGGGGAAGGTGGAGGATTTCTGAAAGAGTGCTGCACTGCTAAGGCAAATGCTACCCAAAGTAATTTGTCATACCATGTAAACTAGTAAAGACAAAAAAAGGTGTTTAAAAATGGGTGTGATGATCTTCAAAGACATGGTGATCAGGTACAGCATTTAAATATATATATTGTTTATGAGCATTTAAAATGAAGATACAATTTATATCTTTTTTATATTTTTATATATAATTATATTTTTACATATGTATTTTTATATATAAAATACTGATCATACTGATCTGATTCTGAGTGGCATAGCCAGATGTTATATTTGATCTTTCATTAACATGCTCTCCACGTTCATTGGAGGGAAATTAGCATCAACCTCTGTATCTAAATAACTGTTTGGTTACATGCCTGATGGTTAAGTAAACCACCAATCAGGCAGTGCACAGGCCTCGTCTCACATTCTCATCTCATCGCTGTGTAACTGTGTGTAACTGATGCTGCTGTGTTTGAGAACATCATAGAAGACTCCTCCACTTGGCAGCTCAGTTTGAATTCAGTAAAATGAGGAGATACGAAAGTCCAGTTCCAATGTTAATCCCCCTGATGCAGACATGGAAAGCTGGCCTACATTAAGACTGTGTGTGTGTGTGTGTGTGTGTGTGTGTGTGTGTGTGTGTGTGTGTGTGTGTGTGTGTGTGTGTGTGTGTGTGTGTGTGTGTCTGTGTCTGTGTGTGTCCAGAGGGTTACATAAACAACATGGCCAGATGGCATGGCTAGAGGAGAGACTTTGAACTGATCTGCTCAAAGGAAATAGAATTTGTGGAAGAAAAAAAACAACCAGGAATAAATTCTCTCAATAAACACACTGGTCCATTCAGTCATAATCTGTGGAGGTAAACAGTAATATCCATAAATACACAGTAGTTTTACGTGATTAAATCAGATCAGAATGGATTTGGATCCTGAGTAGAACACGTGAGGTGATGAGGTGGAGGGAGTGTGGATCAGTGCTTCAGCCAGAGGGAATTTTCATGACCTCAAACAGCTCTAACATCATGACATGCCTGTTAGGAGACCAAAAAACGGGCTTTGCAGATGCACAGACATCCACGTGTGCTCTTTCTGTTCCATTCTGACCTAGTTCACGAATGCTAAACTAGCATGTGAACGTACCATGAGCCATAGTGATACATGAGAATCGAGCTGGGCCGCATTTATCATACAGACACATCATGCTGACATCTCGTCCACATTAATCTATCCCATGAGTCTCGAATCCTACATTGAAACGCTGTACACTGGCGGTACTGTGAGCAACACTCACTGCTATTTCTGCTGGGGTGACAGGTGTATTTTTCTTTCTGTCTGTGTACAAATGAGTAATGGCGAAAAGTTTATTCAATCTGAAATTATTTCTTGACTTGTTCATTACATGTATGCTATTTGTAATTGTATTATTTTTATTTCATTACATTATATGTATATAATGTGCATATTTGCATGCTTTGTACTTTATATTTGTTTCTGTTTTGAGTAGGGGTGAACATGCCCACTTTAAGAACAATGTGCATTTACTTTTATGTTGTAGCATATTTAGATATAAGTTTAGCATGTACAGGATGATGATGCATCGGCCAATGTGTTATTAAAGGTGCAATAAACGATTTCTGAGAATCATTGTTGAACACTGTTGAAATTTGAACCCCAACCCAAACAAACACACCCTCCCATCATTGCTCCACCCACAATATAATATGTATGAACACGCAATACAAGAGTGGATGTCTTTTAATCATAGCAGAAGTGAAAAAAATAATAAAATGAAGCAAAATAGTGAGCAAAAAATGAACATACAGTACACAAGTATATACAAGCAAGGGTTCGTTAGTTCATTAGTCGTCAGCAGCATACCATCAATCTCACCAGCGCTGGAATGCTTTTCTAATATTAACGCAGGTCCTAAAGCTCTTGCCTGATCATTACACTTCTTTTTCCAGTGTTATTCCTCCGAACTTTTCTCTTTTGTAATGTCTCTCAGCCATCTGTCTTTATACAGTATTTCTTCAAATCTCCCTCTTGCTCACTCTCTCTCCTTCCCCATCATGAGTGGACACCACTGATCTATATAAATGATATAATGATTTATGAATACAGATTTATGCTTTGTAAGGCATTTGAACTGACCTGTGGCTTTTTACCGGTTTCCAAGACCTCCAAGAGTCTAAAGTGGATGTTGGTCAACAAAAAGACATCAGGAAATAATATACACGCTTCACAACTTATTCAGAGAAAAGCCGCTTACTGCATATGGTTTTAAAGACATGAAGCTTTATTTCCAAGCATTTCTACTGCTGCTCTGAGCAAGATGATGGATGGTAAACCTTTGTAATATAGTATAGTGCAATTTAGTAATAGGGGAAGAAATGTTTCAAGAAAACATTCCATTCGTGAAATGTCCTCACTACTAAATATTCCATTGTCAACTGTTAGTGGTATTATAACAAAGAAGAAGCTATTGGGAACAACAGCAACTCAGCCACGAAGGCCGTGTAAAATCACAGAGCAGTGTCAGCGCATACTGAGGCGCACAGTGCGCAGAAGTCGGCAACTTTCTGCCGAGTCAATAACTACAGACCTTCATGGAATGAGTTTCCATGGCCGAGCAGCTGCATCCAAGCCTTACATCACCAAATGCAATGCAAAGTGTCGGATGGTGGTATAAAGCACGCCGCCACTGGACTCTAGAGCAGTGGAGACGGGTTCTCTGGAGTGATGAATCACGCTTCTCTGTCTGGCAATCCGATGGACGAGTCTGGGTTTGGCGGTTCCCAGGAGAACGGTACTTGCCTGACTGCATTGTGCCAAGTGTAAAGTTTGGTGGAGGGGGGATTATGGTGTGGGGTTAAATGTGCAGGTCAGGTTTCATTAAAGGGACACTGAATCCCCCAGAAGAACCCCAAAATAACCCACTAAACCCTAAAAGCTGCCTCTGCGCTCGTAGCAGGCAATGCTGATAGTTGTGTGAGTTGGTCGCATACCAAGACATTTTGGACAATTCCATGCTGCCAACTTTGTGGGAACAGTTTGGGGATGGCACCTTCCTGTTCCAACATGACTGTCCACCAGTGCACAAAGCAAGGTCCATAAAGACATGGATGAGCAAGTTTGGTGTGGAGGAACTTGACTGGCCTGCACAGAGTCATGACCTCAACCCAATAGAACACCTCTGGGATGAATTAGAGCGGAGACTTCGAGCCAGGCCTTCTCGTCCAACATCAGTGCCTGACCTCACAAATGCGCTTCTAAAAGAATGGTCAAAATTTCCCATAAACACACTCCTAAACCTTGTGGAAAGCCTTGCTTTATCAGTACACAGTATTTTTTTAGATTCGTGTGCCCTCGTAATATTTAATTAAAATAACTTCTCTTTTCTGATGACGAGGGTGGGACAACCTATCACTCGCATGAGATCGACCAATAGCAAACCACTATCATCTAACTATCTAATCAGTTCCCGATGGACAAAATCAAGTCCTGCCCTTTTTTAGTTGAAGCCTAAAAACTATGTGTATGATATATGCAGGACCTCAAAGTTCATCTCGGTCAAGATGGAACCAAAGATGGAGCCAGAGGAAGAGGACGGGAGAAGAAACTTAACTTTTTACTCTCTGTTCATCCTTATTTATTCTGTTGGATATCATGCTGTTGATTTAATGATTGAATTTCTTTCATTTATTCCTATTTGAAGATGTGCATTTGGTTTGAGCGGAGCCATTGCAATACACCATCAAGACTTCAGGCTTCAAAGGCCTTTTTTCCATCTTATAGCCACAGTCTGAAGTTTCTCTGTAACTTAAAAGTGAATATTGAAGTATGCAGCACGGATGGCGCGGTGAGCACTCGCCATAATCTATCAATCAGACATAACATTTTTCAACAACACACCTCATTGTCTGACCATGACGAAAAGCAAAAAATCAAAGAGCTTCGAACCTGAAGAAATATGAGAGTGTGATTGAAATTCTGTTTAAGTGTGTGCCTGACTAATATGACCTCACTAGTATCTGTATTCATGCGCTAGCCCAACAGTAAGCCTCTCAAGGATAGAGGTTTGGGATGGCTTAAGGGCTTTGAACTGAAAAAAGAAAAAGGAATAAAGACAAAAGTGTGAAAGATGAAAATCTAGGGAGGATAGTCAAATCAGTCCTCTTAAAAACTGTATGTGAACTCTGCGTTGGCACGAGCTGACGTTGATTATGACAGATGTGATAGGCGCAGGTTTTATTATAATCAGATTAAAGCATTGTCATGGTTTAATCCTGCGGATATGGCATGATTTTATCTTTATTTGGACCTACTGCTGAAACCACGCATAATGTTGAGAAAAAGGACGGGACTTGATTTCATCCATTAAGAATAGGGACAGATATGGAAAATGAGCATTATATGAGCACTTTAATTACTTTGAATAACTGTAAAAACAATTATTGCCTGGCTGATTTTAGTTCATATGCTACAACTTTTTAAAAGAGGAATGTTAAAAAAAATTGAATAAATGCATGTTCAGGACCATGGACAGCTCCACTACAACCTTGAAACTGAAAATTATGATGAAAACGTGTGCGTGCATGCATGTGTGCATGCATGTGTGTGTGTGTTTGTGTGCGTGTGTGTGTGCGTGTGTGTGTGTGTGTGCGTGTGTGTGTGTGTGTGCGTGTGTGTGTGCGTGTGTGTGTGTGTGTGTGTGTGTGTGTGTGTGTGTGTGTGTGTGTGTGTGTGTGTCACGGTTCACAAATCCTTGTGTTCATTTTGTGGATCTGATGGTGTGTGGTAGGTGTTGGGTCTATGTATGTGTTGCTTGTTTGTTGCCTAGTGACCAGCTCATTACTCCAATTAGTCACTTCAGCTGCAGCTAGTTTACTGCCTATATCTAGCTGGAGTGAGTTATGCTGGGTGTCGGTTCGTCACTCATGTCTTGTTCTCGTTGCCAGTTACCTCGTCAGAACTGCCTGCTGTGTTTGATCCCCGCGTTCTCCTCTGAGTCCTGTAGGGGGCGCTGGATTACCAGTTCGGGAATTTACATCGACCAGTCTCTTGTAGTGCACCCTGAGTATTCCTATTATAGTATCGTCTGTCAAGTTTCATCAGTCTCCTGCATCTTGTCTGATCTGAGTACTTTCTCTGTCTAATAAACTTGAGCTACTTGCATTTGGATCTGGAACTCGTTATTGTGACAGAACGAACCGACCAACATCATGGATCCAGCAAGTGCGTCCGAATTGAGCGCAATCCTGTCAAAGAGCGATATTCGCATGCAACAACAAAAGGAACAGACGATAGCCACGGGTCGCGCTGTTCAGGCGCTGGTGACCCAAGTCTCCGAACTAATGACCCAGCTGCAACAACGAAGGACTAAGACTGCGTCTGTGCAACAACAAGTCACCGCCATCCCATCTGCTTTTGCTGCTCAGAGTCATACCACTCGAGCCACTGAGCCCCGTCTTCCGCCTCCAGCATTCTACTCCGGTGAGCCCCAGTTATGTCGCTCGTTTTTAGCCAAATGTTCTCTGTACATTTATTTACATTTATTCATTTTAGCTGACGCTTTTATCCAAAGCGACTTACAATTGCTATACATGTCAGAGGTCGCACGCCTCTGGAGCAACTAGGGGTTAAGTGTCTTGCTCAGGGACACATTGGTGTCTCACAGTGGGTTCGAACCCGGGTCTCTCACACCAAAGGCATGTGTCTTATCCACTGCGCCATCACCACCCTGTACATCTCTCTTCAACCTTCGTCATTTCCTACAGAGGAGGCTAAGGTGGCCTTTGTTATAACCCTGCTCTCGGGTCGAGCGGCCAGTTGGGGAACTACTGTGTGGGAACAGAGACTTCCGTGCTGTGCTTCGTTTGAGACATTCTCCCGGGAGCTCAGAAAGGTCTTTGCTTCTGGTAGAGACGCAGCGCGACTTGTCGCGGAGCTGCGTCAGGGAGATCGTACTGTAATGGACTATTCAATTGAATTTCACACATTGGCTGCGGAGTGTGGCTGGAATTCAGAGGCTCAATGGGACATGTTTTTATACGGACTTTCTGAGACCATAAAGGATGAAATTTATTCTTTGGATTTACCCGCGGGGGTGGATAAACTTAAAGATCTGGCTATTCAGGTGGATACGAGACTACGGCGACGGGGTCCACGGACACAGCGAGAGTGGCCTACCATTGCACAGAGTAAGGTATCTTTTTCTCCTGGTGAAACTATGTCTTTTCCAGATCCTGAACCCATGCAAATGGGCAGGTCCCGTCTATCGCAACAGGAGAAACAAGGAAGAAGAGAGAGGGGACTGTGTCTGTATTGTGGAGCCACCGGTCACATCGCTCTGCAGTGTGCGGTAAAAGCCAGCACTCGCCAGTAGGTAAGAGGTTACTGGCGGGTGGAACTACACTGACTGTTTTCAGCTACTCACCTTTCTGTGAGTTTGAGATTACCTTCTCAGAGTTTTGATTGTGAGGCTCTGGTTGACTCAGGAGCGGAGGGTAATTTTTTAGACATTAACCTGGCTCTTAAGCTCATGATACCGGTGATGACACTATCTCAACCTATCTCGGTCATTGCACTTAATGGACAACTATTACCCTCAGTCACACATTCCACTGCCACCGTAAGACTCATCACCTCAGGCAATCATTCTGAGGATATTGACTTTCTTTTGATCGACTCTCCTTCTGCTCCTGTGGTTCTGGGACACCCCTGGTTGGCGCTCCATAATCCTCATATAAACTGGCGTATGAATTCTGTTTTCGCTTGGAGTGAATTTTGTCATGCCACTTGTTTGTTGTCTGCATGTTCTTCTGTGTCTTGTTCTGTATTTCAGGATGAACACATGGATTTGTCTAACGTGCCTTCGGAGTATCTGGACCTGAAGGGAGTGTCCAGTAAGTCTCGGGCTGCTTCTCTACCTCCGCATCGTCCCTATGACTGTGCTATAGATTTACTGCCAGGTATGTCTCCGCCTAAGGGCAAGTTATACTCACTTCCTCTTCTCCAGCGGGGGCAGGGTTCTTTTTTGTGGGTAAGAAGGATGGTTCTCTGTGACCATGTATTGACTACCGAGGGTTGAACAACATCACGGTAAAGAATACCTATCCTTTGCTGTTGATGTCTTCAGCCTTCGAGCGGTTGCAGGGAGCATCCATCTTCACAAAATTGGACTTACGTAACGCTTATCATTTGGTTCGCATAAGGAAGGGGGATGAATGGAAAACTGCTTTAAACACCCCCAGGGGGCACTTTGAATATTTGGTTATGCCTTTCGGGCTGTCCAACTCCCCCGCAGTTTTCCAGGCACTCGTGAATGATGTGCTGAGAGATATGGTAGATCAGTTCATATATGTTTACCTGGATGACATATTGATATTTTCTTCTTCTCTCCAGGAACACGTTCAGCACGTCAGACGAGTGCTCCAGAGACTTTTAGAGAATGGGCTTTTTGTCAAGGCGGAGAAATGTTCGTTCCATGCACAGTCGGTTCCATTTCTGGGTTATATCATCTCCTCCGAGGGTGTGCGCATGGATCCTGACAAGGTTAAGGCTGTGGTGGATTGGCCAACTCCAGATTCCCGTAAGGCCCTACAGAGGTTTCTGGGGTTCGCCAATTTTTACCGGCGTTTCATTCGCAATTTCAGCCAACTAGCCGCTCCTCTGACTGCCTTGACCTCCACCAAGACGACGTTCAGGTGGTCTGGTGCAGCTGAGGCTGCATTTACCAACCTCAAGAGCCGCTTCGTTTCAGCTCCCATTCTTGTAGCCCCTGATCCATCACGTCAGTTTGTGGTGGAGGTCGACGCATCAGAGGTGGGGGTAAGAGCGGTTCTTTCCCAGCGCTCACCCACGGATGATAAGATGCACCCTTGCGCGTTTTTTTCTCATCGTTTATTGTCGGCTGAGTGCAATTATGACATTGGTAACAGAGAGTTACTGGCAGTCAAGCTAGCGTTGGAAGAGTGGCGCCATTGGCTAGAGGGTTCGGGGGTACCTTTTATCGTCTAGACCGATCATAAGAACCTTGAATATATCAGATCTACTAAACGACTTAACTCCAGGCAGGCTCGGTGGGCACTTTTTTTCGGACGTTTTGACTTTTTACTATCGTATCGTCCGGGTTCTAAGAACATCAAACCCGATACTTTATCTCGAATTTTTGACCGTTCCGTTCGCCCGTCCACTCCCAAGTGCATTTTTCCTGAGAGACTCATTGTCGGTTCGTCACTCATGTCTTGTTCTCGTTGCCAGTTACCTCATCAGAACTGCCTGCTGTGTTTGATCCCCGCGTTCTCCTCTGAGTCCTGTAGGGGGCACTGGATTACCAGTTCGGGAATTTATATCGACCAGTCTCTTGTAGTGCACCCTGAGTATTCCTATTATGGTATCGTCTGTCAAGTTTCATCAGTCTCCTGCATCTTGTCTGATCTGAGTACTTTCTCTGTCTAATAAACTTGAGCTACTTGCATTTGGATCTGGAACTCGTTATTGTGACAGTGTGTGGTTCAGGTAAACCCTACGTTATGGGGACAAATGTCCCCACAAAGACAACGATTTTAGATATTGCCATCTTTGCCAACATGTTTTGGTCCCCATAAGGAAACTGCTATGCGTTTTAAAATGTAAAAATGCAGAAAGTTTTCTGTGAGGGGTAGGTTTAGGGGTAGAGTTAATGTTAGGGGTTGGAATTTACAGTTTGTACAGTATAAAAACCATTATGTCAATAAAAAGCCCTTAATAAAAATTTGAATAGTCTAAGTGATTGTAAAAAAAATAGTCACACTCAGGACCTTCGGGTCCAAATGGACCCGCCATAGGAAATGAATGGGAAATTGGCAAAAATGTGACAATACAGAGTTTTTTTGTGCGTACAATCTACAAATCAGCCACGGTCCAGAAAAAAAGCACACAACAGTGAAGGGGTGAATCTATAAAACATCAAGAGTGCAAAACAGACACATCCACACACACACACACACACACACACACAAACACACTTTTATACACATACACACTAATAAATTCAGATTACAAAAATCTGTTTTGAATTTTTAAAAATCACAGCTTCATCGGAATGTTACGAAACTAGGTGACTTTTATGGTATTAGGTATGTGAACACACAAAAAATATTGAGGTCATGATCCAAGCATGCTAAGTGGTCATCACACTTCTGCTCTTTGGTCAAAAATGACCCCCATAGGAAATGAATAGGAAATTGTCAAAAATATGAAAACACAGAGGTTTTTTTGCGCATACAATCTACAAATCAGCCAGGATGCAGAAAAAAAGGACTCAACAGTGAAGGGGTGAATCTCTAAAACATCAAGAGTGCAAAACAGACACATCCACACACACACACACACACACACAAACACACTTTTATACACATACACACTAATAAATTCAGATTACAAAAATCTGTTTTGATTTTTTAAAAATCACAGCTTCATCGGAATGTTACGAAACTAGGTGACTTTTATGGTATTAGGTATGTGAACACACAAAAAATATTGAGGTCATGATCCAAGCATGCTAAGTGGTCATCACACTTCTGCTCTTTGGTCAAAAATGACTCCCATAGGAAATGAATGGGAAATTGTCAAAAATATGAAAACACAGAGTTTTTTTGTGCATACAATCTACAAATCAGCCAGGATGCAGAAAAAAAGGACTCAACAGTGAAGGGGTGAATCTCTAAAACATCAAGAGTGCAAAACAGACTAAATCTGTTCAGGCAAAAATCACTAGAATTCGCAAGCCTTTCTACAGAGAGCTGTAAATCCACTAGTGGTAAAAATGTGCTATTGCGTGATAAAAATGCTCAGTGTGTCCACCAGTTGGCGCCCATCTCATTTCAAAAATTGCTTTCATGAGGCCTAGGCTTGACTCTAAAATGAAATACAGCTTTAATAAAAATAAAATAAAAATTATATATATATAAAAAATTTCTATTATATTCAATGGGAAAAATGGGTCATAATTATTGCATAAATATTAATTATAAATCATAAAATTATCGCAAAACACCAAAAAAGAAAAGAAAAAATATTATAAAAAACAAGTAAAAAAAAAAATATTACGATTTTTTTTATATTAATCCCGCCCTCCGGGTCCATTTGGACCCGAAGGTCCCAAGTGTGACTGTTAAACGAAGGACCCCAGAGGGTTAACATCTGTTCTGTTTTAGTCGGTCATCCTCTGTGTATTTAAGCTCTGAAATTCCTGTTTCTTTGTTTGGTATTGTCAATGTTAATGTGGTTGTGTTTTTTGGAATCTCCTGAGTTACAAGTTCTGCTGAGGATTTATTCATTAAAAGACGCTAGTTGGCCTTCATTGTACGCTATACTGTTGGCTATTATTGTTATTAGAGCCCTGCACGGGCCTCAAATCTAGGCCCGAGCCCGGCCCTGGCCCGAGACGCTCAGGCCCTAGCCCGACCCGTGTCCGACAGCTCATCAGAATTATCAGCCCGAGTCCGACCCGAGCCTGTTTTTTTTTTTTTTTTTTTTTTTTTTTTTCATTACACAGCGGCAGAATTAAAATAGGTCAGTTTTGTTAGCTATGTTTCTTTTCATTTCTTTATTAAGTTAATTTAGACAAATGTTTGGAGCATTTTTTTTTTTTTAATGACGACCAAGCAGCTGAGCCGCCAGCGAGTAAAACATGTTTGATCAATTTAGCCTATCAAATCAATGCTAATACTTTACTTGGCTACAATAAAATGCATAGATATAAAACACATCAAGCATATCACTCAGACAGTTAGTTTAATAAATGTTTATTTATTAAACCACATTGAGTAAAACAACATTTTTTGAAATGCTGAGGCAGGCTCAGGCTGCTCGCAACAGCGCTCGCAAACGAAATTAGCATAGCCTACAATCTAAACAAATTAAATTAAATAAATTAAAAACAAACTTGCAGGTTATCTTACCTCAAAAATGCACCACAGAACAACAACAAGTTAAATGAAAATAAAGTCCAATCAAACGAAAAACATCAGTAGCCTAGTTTCCAACAGTTAAACGAAAATAAAGTCCAATCAAACGAAAAGTTAGAAGTACAGTCTCTTACAGAGCATCGTGGAGAAAAAGAATAGCATCCACAGTGGACGATTTTAACCCAGTCAGCCTCTCTTCTTTCACTCTTCCCGTTGCGTTTTAAGTTTGCCATCTGCGATTTTTCTCTTAATATTCTCCATTATTTGCACATGAGGTGAATCGTGGGTCGCGCTGATGGGAAACCTTCTGTGTGCATGCGTGAGACTGTCATGTGAGTCATATGTCAGTGTATTTATAAGATTATGAAAGTTATGAGGTTATGAAATGTCTTCCTATGTTTGTTTTTCTATCGTCGTCGTCAACTTCTCATATTTTTTTTAATTAATGTCTAAAAATATAAAAAGAAGGATAACCCAAAAAAAGCCAGAGGCCCGGCCCGCATGTGAACTATGACGTGAAAATTGGCCCGAAGCCCAGCCCTAGGGGCGTAAATAAGTCGGGGCCCATTGGGCTCGGGCTGAAATGCAGGGCTTTAATTGTTATGTGATTTTTTTTAAATTGCATTCCATTTCCTTACATTTAAATAAATTAGTTCAAATTAAGAAAGAGAATAAAATTGTCACTCAATTCAGTTCAATTCTGAATGGTACACACCCCTGGCATTCGTGTGTACAGGGTTTAGAAAACTGCCTCGACTTTCGGAGATACACACTGCTTCATATGATAATTCTCCATGTCCACATCTGTAATCTAACAATATCTCTCCTGATGCCGCTGTGTGAGGGGACTTAAGTAGCCGGATCATTGCTGGAAATAACGAGCTCTGATTTCCATAATTCTAATGCATAAAATCTGACTACTTCTGTAAATTATCCTCTGTGATGTATGCATTAAGAATAACTGGCTATACTCTCATATCCAGATCTATGAATATGCAAGTGAGATGACAAATCACATTGCTTGTATTGCAAAATTACACATCCAAAGACGAAAAAAAAATGTCACTGAAGTGTATGCAAAAGGTTTAATGCATATAAAGTTAAATATTAGATAAAGTCTATTATTTTACAGATTCTCAATCAATGCAAAATGCTAAGTAAAAGTAGCTACCATTGAGACTAACATCTACCAGCTTATCAAAGTTATTCTTATCCATAATCTATTCAAACCATTAACTAATTAATTGTGACTTAAGGGTTACCAATGAACAGATTTAATTGTTTAATCAGCTGAGATTCCCTTTCAAGCGAACTCGAGCTGCGTCGAGATGTTGTGGGAACGCCCCTGCGTGATTGCATTATGAAGCAGGTGTAGAATCAGTCCAATGGTATGACGAGACGTCATAGGCGGGTGACATCACAGACCAGGAAACTTTGAAGGATACCCAGAAACAGACCGTGCTAGCTTCTGTGTCTTCAGAAAGCGCTCTCTTTGATACAGTCTCTGTCTATTTGGTGTTGTTTTGTCATTGCACTATATATATATATATATATATATATATATATATATATATATATGTTGTGGCGAACAAGCATCAGTTTAAGCAGTGTGCTGTTCCTTGCCCTCGTTTCCTTACGGGTTGGGACACACACGAACTGTGTGTGGCTTGTTTGGGAGTGGAGCATGCCCAGTCAGTTCTCGAGGGGGCTGACTGTGAGCATTGCGATAAGCTGTCTGTGAGGGCGCTCCGTTCCCACCAGGCATTCTTTGAGGAGGACGGTTCTGTTTGCGCTCCCCATGGTGCGGGTCCCACTGCTGCCGAGACACAGCGGCGACGCACATCGTGGGGTTCGCAAATGGATCTGACAGCGGGGTTTGATACGGGCCCAGCCCTATCTCTGCCTTCACCTGCAAGATCCAGTGCCTTGTCTCAGGGAGAAGCACGCGCTACGGTTTCTTCTCCCCGGGGTGAGGCACCACAGTTCCAGTTCTGAGGATCTGGATGTCGTAAGCATTGATGCAGGGGATTTTGAGGATTCGCCACCTCCCACCCCTGCTTATGAGGAGCTATTGGAGGTTGTGACCCGTGCAGGAGAAACAGGAGGTTCAAAAGAAAAGCCTGCTGGATGAACGTTTTTTTTGCCATCCAGATCACAGCCTCCTCGTCGGGGACTGCTTTTTTTTCCCGATCTCCACACCTCGGTGGAAGAAACCGTTCTCATATGGTGTTTTCACCCTGCAAACATCTAACTATAGTAACATATCAGGGTTGAAACAACATGGTTATGTGACCATGTGCATCGTCGGCAGCAGGTTAGGCTGCAGCACTTGCATACAATGTCAACATTGCAAGCATATCAGGCTGACCTGCTAAGGGACCTAGATGAAAGTGAGGAAGTAAGATCTGAGATACATATCTGTCTCTTCAGGCCAACAAGGAGATAACTAAAGCAGTTGGCCAGTCTATGGCAGCCCTGGTGGCCACGTAGAGACATCTGTGGTTAAATCTGTCTGATATGAAGGACAAAGATAGACTCTGTCAATATTAAGATATTGACTCTGTCAATAAGGTCGTCGAGACATTTCAGGAGGCGAAAAAACAAGCAGCGGCATTTCAAAAGTTTCTTCTTAGCCGATTTATGGTCCCCGAGACTGCTGGGCGGGAGCAGTCTCAGCCGTCTTCAAGCTCCTCGCAGCACAGAGTGCAGCAAAAACAAAGCGTCGCCACTCTGGCTCCTTCACATTCAGGGGGGTCTGGGTGGCAGTCGCAGTTGAAACCATCTAAAAATAGACAAGGCCGTCAGACTTCTGAGGGCAGTCCCCTCCGAGGTGAAATGGTTTCCACCTCATTACACAGTGCCAGTTTCTCCTCGGCGCCGTCTAGGGGGCGACCCTCTGAGGAGGGCCGCAGTGCTGCCAGTTCAGTTGTTCCCTGCTGGTTCGCCACTTCAGGGCACCGAGGTGTCAGCGTTCCCCAACGATCCTCCAAGGAGGGTCATAGAACAGTCAGTTCGGTAGATTTTCTGGCAGCGTGGAAGCTACAGCCAAATATATCTCGTTGGATCCTGCTCACTATAGAAAAGGGTTACAGAATTCAGTTCGGTTCTCATCCGCCCAGATTTCTAGGGGTCCTCCCTATGGTGGTGGACCCCGAGCAGGCTCTGGTTATGGAGCAAGAAGTTCAGACTCTTCTATGAAAGGAGGCTATAGAAAGGGTTCCTCCTCCCAGCTGGGAGTCAGGGTTTTATAGCCGTTACTTCATTGTTCCAAAGAAGGATGGAGAGTTGCGTCCTATTCTAGACCTGCGCCAACTAAACCGCAGGGTTCAGAAACTCAAGTTCAAGATGCTTACACTCAAACAGATTGTGTCACAGATTCAGTTCGAGGACTGGTTTGTCACAATAGACTTGAAGGACGCATACTTCCATTTAGCCATCCATCCTCATCACAGGAAGTTCCTGAGGTTTGCTTTCGGGGGCGAAGCGTAACAATATCGGGATCTTCCCTTCGGCCTAGGTTTATCACCCCGCACTTTTACAAAATGCATGGATTCTGCTCTGGCTCCACTGAGACTCCAGGGCATCCACGTGTTGAATTACATCAACGACTGATTGATTTTAGCTCAATCCAAGCGGATGGCAGTTCGGCATTGAGATGTCGTTCTGTCTCACATAAGAAAGTTGGGGTTGAGGCTCAATGCCAAAAAGAGTGTGCTCCTTCCATCTTGGAGGACCACTTTTCTAGTCTTGGTTTGGGATTCGACGACGATGCAGACATAACTGTCACCTGCTCGTATAGCATCGATTCTCTCAGCCGTAAATGGGGTAAAACTAAGCCAGTCACTCACTGTGAAACAGTTTCAGAGACTGTTGGGTCTTATGGTAGCTGCTTCCAACGTAATAACTTTTGGCCTCCTGTACATGAGACCCCTGCAGTGCTGGCTCAGAACAAAGGGGTTTTCTCCAAGGGGAAGAAACCTTGGTTCCTCGCCCAAGGCCCAGTGCTGGGGGCTTCTTGTCGTCACATAACGCTAACAACGGATGCTTCCCTCACAGGTTGGGGGGCGATCATGAGTGGTCACTCAGCGAAAGGTCTGTGGCAGGACCATCTACTTTCTTGGCACATAAATCGTCTAGAAATGATGGCGGTGTTTCAAACGCTCTCAAACACTTCCTCCCAGACCTGAGGGGCCGTCATGTGCTTGTCCACACGGACAACACATCAGTGGTCTCTTACATCAACCATCAGAGGGGTCTGAGGTCACGTCACCTATGCAAACTGGCTCATCAGATCCTTCTATGGGCCCAAGGGAAATTATTGTCAATCTGGGCAGTATATATTCCGGGGAATCAAAACCAGGGAGTGGATATCCTCTCGAGACAGGGGCTGAGGCCCGGGAATGGAGACTTTACCCCAAGGTGGTGAAACTCAAAGCTTCGGTCAAGCACAAGTCAACCTATTTGCATCTTCAGAGACAACTCACTGTCCCATGTGGTTCTCCCTCACGCATCCAGGTCCCCTGGGGTGGTTCAGGTGTAGCCGAAGTTATACCTGTACGCCTTTCCTCCGATATCTTTGCTCCCGGGAGTTCTGGAGAGGGTTCGCCGGGAAGGGGCCCGTCTGTTATTAGTAGCCCCGTGCTGGCCGGCCCGAGTGTGGTTCTCAGACCTGGTGTCCCTTCTAGACAGCTCTCCGATTGAGATTCCGATCAGGAGGGACCTATTGTCCCAAGCAGGGGGCATGATTTATCACCCTCGCCCGGAGTTGTGGAAACTGTGGGCCTGGCTCCTGAGGGGGCCCAGCTCATAGAATCGGGTCTCTTGACCAAGGTCGTAGAGACCATACTGCAGTCCAGAGCTCCCTCCACGAGAAGACTGTATGCACTGAAGTGGAGACTGTTCTCTTCTTGCTGTGGAGAATGGCAATTGAATCCAGTTAACTGCCCTGTTGGTCCAGTGCTTGATTATTTACAAGAATGTTTCTCTGTGGGGTTATCTCCTTCTACCTTAAAGTTGTATGTGGTGGCTATATCTGCTTACCACACTCCTCTGGGTGGTGCATCACTGGGGAGAGTGAGGCACCACTCTCATTACTTGTTTTCTTTGTGGCACTCTGAGGCTGAGGCCTGCACTGTGCTCTAGAGCACCGGCTTGGGATTTGGCCGTTGTACTTGAAGGCCTGGCTTTGGCTCCCTTTGAGCCTATTGAAGAGGTTTAAGTAAAGTCCCTTACACTAAAAAAAATGTATTTCTCCTTGCTATTTCTTCTATCAAGAGAATTGGAGACTTGCAAGCCTTGTCGGTTGTTCCTTCGTGCCTGGAATTTACACCTGGTATGGTGAAATCGGGTTATATCCCTAAGGTCCCTACTAATGTTGCAGGTCCCATTATGCTCCAGGCCTTCTGCTTCCACCTTTCGTATCATCACTCAGGAGAAACTTAATCTGCCATGCCCTGTCAGGGCTTTGGATGCCTATGTCCACAGAGCTGCCCTGTGGCGTAAAAAACTCTTTGTCTGTTTCGAGTCACCTTGAAAAGGTTACCCTGCATCTAAGCAGAGGATGAGCAAGTGAGTGGTCAAGGCTATCTCACTTGCTTATGAAGCGGCTGGTCAGCCTTCACCTATGGCTGTCCGGGCCCATTCTACCAGGAGTATGGCTGCCTCAAAAGCTTTATTGTTGGGTGTATCCCTTCATGACATTTGTGATGCGGCAGGCTGGTCCTCACCACACACATTTGTGAGGTTTTGTGACTTGGATCTAGGCTCCACTTGTTGCGAATCATCAGACTCTGGGGAATCCATTAGCAGCTTTTATTAAGAATAGTCAAACAGGCAGGATAATCAACAGCAGACAGGGCAATGGAGACAAAGCAGAGAGAAACCAGAATGACAGGCAGAGGTCGGGGCAGGCGGCAAGAAGCAAGGACCAATAAACAATCCAAGTCAGGACAGGCAGAGAACAATCGGAAACGGGATAAACAGTCCAAGGTCAGAGTACAAAGAAAACATGGGTAATAACGCTCAGAAATGATGGCAAGGGCAAAAATCAAGACTTCGCAGAGAAGTGATGTGTGGAAGTGGCTTTTATGTGTGTGTGAATGAGGTGCAGGTGTGTTTTGCAATCAGTCCCAGGTGAGAGGCATGATGGGAATTTGTGTTTGGTAAGGATGATTAATATTCCCGGAGATGGATCCCTCCGGTGGTGCGGAGGAGGAGGTATGGGAGCCTCCTCTGTAACACCACTCCAGGGTTTAGGGTGCTTGTATCTTAGTGTGCGCAATGATTTCACACAGACAGACATTGGTTATTATGGCGTCGTGGGTATAGTGTTCCTACAGCGTCTCGATGCAGCTCGAGTTCCCTTGAAAGGGAACGTCTCAGGTTACGTATGTAACCCTGGTTCCCTGAAGATGGAACGAGAAGCTGCGTCGCCCTGCCATACTCCCTGCGTACCTGTGAACGACTTGCTTCAGCCTATCAGAAGCTAGCGCAGGTCTGATTCTGGGTTTGCTTTATAGTTTCCTGGCTTGTGACGTCACCCGCCTATTACGTCTCGTCACACCATTAGACTGATTCTACACGTGCTTCATGACATAATCTCGATGCATAAATGTATATGTATTAGAGTACATTTATATGCTAATAAATTGCATATAAATATATAATAATAATAAAAATAATAATAGATTTAATATAATATTTAATATTTTTAGTTACAATTTTCCTCTCAGACTCAAAAAAAAAAAAAAGCCCATAATCTACCTTCATCATCACTACTAAAAGGATTACATGCGCATGAGAAAAGACAATATTTAAGGAAAGGCTCATGAAGAAAATCCCAACTGTTTAACAATGATTTCTGAAGATCTTTTACCAACTTTATCATAATCATTATCTGTGTTTGTTCATTGTAATATACACTTGTTACCTGACTGATATAAAATTCAAACATGACAAGGCCACAAGGGGACACGCATTCCTCCCTTACATCTAATAAGAGTTCGATAATATTTCCTATACGCACAAAAACTAGTGCGCAAAATGTTTATCATTCCCAGAATGAAAACAGGGATGCCCCATCTGTGCAGAATATCTGAAAGCAACATGATAGTATTCAAAAATATTCGAGCAATTGTATTTAATAAATGGTTTAATTAAGGTAATTGATGGAAAAAGGAAGTGATCTGTTCCATTTAATAACCAGTGAAACTTTCTTTGAGCCAGTAATGTGCTATAATGTGCAATGATTTTCTAGGTCAGCATTTCAATGAGTCTGAGACATTTCGCAAAGAATATTTCTCTTGTTTTGTTTAGTTTTTTCTTGTCTCAGATCTTTTGGATCATTGTCATATCACATGACATGGCTATGGGTTTTGGATCAGACAGAAGCTCCGACATTCTGCTGCACAATTTCTGGATGTGACTTGGATTTCAGCGGTCCCTCGGTGACTGTAATCCATACATGCCCTGAGGCGGCACGGCACATTTTTATAAGTAATTATCACTTTTCCTTTTTTCTGTGACTCAGTAATGAGAACAGTTGGTCTTAATCGTCTTCATCACACACAGAGCATTCTGTGAGTGTAACGGTGTGACTGGGGTTGGAAGGGAACGCTTGTGAGAGTTCTCCATGTGTCAGAGTTCATCTGCATGCGGCCCATCTGCTCTGAGAGTTAACACGACATCAGTTCCGACTCACGAGTCAAAGAAGATCTCAAAGCTCACGGGGTTCTCCTAATGGTATTTCACACCCTAAATCGTTTAATTGTGGAAGGCCTAATTTAAAGCCTTGTTTAATCTCTGCCAGTCATTATATCATTTGAGTTCAAACTTTGAGTTTGATGTCAGTAAGATCTTGTTTGAAAGAAGTCCCGTGCTCACCAAGGCTGTTTTTGATCAAAAACAGTAAAATTGTGAAATATTATTACAATTTAAAATAACCCTTTCCGATTTGACTATATTTTCAAATGCAATTTATTCCTGTGATCAAAGCTGAATTTTCAGCATCATTACTCCAGTCTTCAGTGTCACATGATCCTTCAGAAATGATCCTAATATGATGCATTTTTATTATCAGCTGAAAACAGTTATTGCTTAATATTTTAGTGAAAACAGGCCTACATGTTTTTTAGGTTTCTAAATAGAAATTTCGGTTACACAATAAGTTTCATTAGTTAACATTAGTTAACTACCTTAGTTAACATGAACTAAAAATGAACAATACTTCAGCATTTATTAATCTTAGTTAATATTCATTTCAACATTTACTTATACATTATCAAAGGTTGAATTTGTTAACATTAGTTAATGTACTGTGAACTAACACTGTGAATAAACCGCTGTATTTTTATTAACTAACATTAAAAAATATTAATAAATACAGTAACAAATGGATTTCTCATTGTTAGTTAATGTAAGTTAATACATTAACTAATGTTAACTAATGAACCTTATTTTAAAGTGCTACCAAATTTTCAAACAGTGTTTATTTTGAACATTAAATTGATCAAAACTAACAGTAAAGACATATAATTTGTGACAAAACTGTCAGTTTTGATCAATTTGATGTCTTTGCTAAATAAGTTTTTCCCAAAAAATCCTACTGACAAATCTTTTGAACGTTAGTGTGTGTGTGTGTGTGTGTGTGTGTGTGTGTGTGTGTGTGTGTGTGTGTGTGTGTGTGTAAAAGAGGTGAAAAAGTAAAAGAGGATATTGTATTTAATTTAGGCCTACATTTATGATTATGTAGTAACAGTGACATCTGTCGTCATCTGCACATGTAAAGATAACCAGAGCAATCAGGATGAATACTATAAGCCTACTAAACATCTTCTGTATGCATCTCTATATAAAAGTGATGTGCCGAGCTTAATGTTCTATTCACGCTAGATGTGTTACATTTTTAACACTTGAGAAGTGGAAAAAATCTGGGTGCATTCAAAGCATGCAATTTTGCAGGAAAAACCAATCAAACCAATATGACGTCAATCAGTTCACTTTCATCTCCTGAAATCGTTCCTTTTGGCAAAATCCATTCCTGCGGCACACTTTGAATTCAAAGAGAAGTACTTCAACACTAAAATACAATATATAATCATCTTATCTGCAAAAAAGATTAAATGGATTTGGCTGATGAAATGTTTGCAACAGATGCAACATTTTATACATGTTGCTTCTGCTTATGTTTCACGCATAACTGCTTTTATGAATTTTTATCATATTTTAATGTTTTTTTTATACAATGAGGGGCTTGACTAATTTCTTCCTTTAACAAACTTCTTTAAAATTCAACACAGAGTGTTGGTTGAGGTTAGGATCTATTAAGTGGACAAGTTCTTGGTTCTTACAGTGAGAATGTGAGCCTATAAGAGAGAGAGAGAGAGATGAAAGGGAGAAGACTGTGTATATTTGAAGGTCTTCCTTTGCTGAAGAGCATGTTTGATGTATCGGCAACATGTGTTCGTTGAAGCAACAGATGCTAGTTTTACAACGGACTGAACAGCAATCCAACACAACCACATTTAACCTTGTTTGATTCAAAGAAAAAAGCCATAGGGTGAAATGATCTCTCACTTTTGGTCCGATCCAAACCTGCTGTTACATGAAGTAACACAGGAAATCATCAGATTATGCATAAGTGCTACTCATGTGGGGCGGGCTGCTGCTATTGACATGAATTTGGGTCTATTCTTCACACAAATCAATCATATGGCTTTAAGGCTTGGAATATATGAGTTGTATATGGACCAGTTTTATGGTAGATTTAGGTCCTTTTTATTTGAAGCTTGACAGTTGCTATCACTCAACCATGTCCTTTTATGTTTCATAGGGAAATAAATAATAATAATAATAATAATAATAATAATAATGATAATAATAATAATAATGCTTTGGAGCAGTGTTATTTTAGTATCATTATGCTATTATAGTTTTTATTAATATTTTTAATTCGTTTTTATTTTTAGATTTCCATTGGATTTCATCATTTTTAATTTTTAGATTTTTTTTTTTTGTGTGTGTGTTTTTTTATTATTATTATTATTTATGTGCAGTTTTTATTCATTTTTAGTTTAAGTTATTTTTGTACAAAAGTTAAATTAAATGAAAATGAGAAATTTTTGCCCTGCAACTAGCTGAAATAAAATATGTTTAAGGTTTTTTGTTATATTTTATTTTATTTTAAATGTTTATTATATTTCAAGTAATGAAAAGGCTTATTTATGGGTTTAGTTAACAAAAATAATCCTGCTTTGGAATGGCACAAGTTTTTGAGGATGTTTTTAACTAAAATCTTTTTTTGCGTTTCAGACAGAACAACAGGTCTACTGGCAATTTAAAAACGAATAATAATATATATTTTTAAAAAGTTTATTAATTTTTTTTATTACATTTTTATAGTTTTTTCAATAAACCTATTTTTTATGCAACAGATATATTAATATATAATAAAATAAAAAATGCTGTTAACGTTTTTTTCATATTCAATAAAATTCAATTCCAAAATTGTATCTTCAATAAAAACTTATATAACAATATATAATAATTATATATAATATAGAAAATAATGCATATTATATTATATTATATTATATTATATTATATTATATTATATTATATTTAACAAAATAATGCTTCATGTTAAATTGCTTGCATTTATTCTTTTTAGGCTTCCTTTTACAAACGCATCTGCTAAATGAATTAATAGCCATATAATTATGTTGTTTTTTTATTAATCAACATTAAATGCCAAGACTTGGCAACAATGCTGATGATTAGATTAGATTACATGAACTCCTACAACGCAATTTTCTTTAATTTGTGTGTCGTGAAATTGCATTGATGAAGTGACCTTTGGGTTTGCGATACCCTGCTTCTCTTCCACACACAGAGGAGGCCAAGAATACAACCGCGCACAACAATTAACTGATCTTGTCGCACTACGTGAAGCTATTCAAACAATTCCCCTATGAGGACAAATAGTAATTAAGAAACTGCTAAACTGTAGCAAGTGCCTCCAAGGCTATGTGAAACAATCTGGCAGATCTGTTAATTGATGTTTACTTGTGACAGTGGGCATCTTCCCCAACTCAACACAACAAGAAATAGGCTAACTGAATTTTAAGACTTGATTCCGCTTGGAATGCGGTAAACCAGAAGATTCCTTAGCATATTCCTCCCTTGATTATCATGGCCCACATTTGTCAGTGTCTCGCATAAAACAGGGAGATGTCACCATGTGAGCAGTTCAGTCAGTTCAGTCAGGAGTCTTAATCCTGTAGCTTTTTATAAAAAGTCACACAGGCCGTACTGATCTTCACATGGCAAACTGTGCCCAGGACTCCCTCTGTATAGTGGCATCTCCTAATCCAACATCTATTATGTATGACTCATTGAGACGAGGTCAAACAGCTGCTCCCGCAGATTAATGTGCACATAAATATTAATAAAATGTGCTCCTTGGGCTACGCTCCTGTAATCTGCAAAACAATTTAAAATCCTGGGTAGCTCTGTAAGAACAGGGAAATCACACTTTGAGACTCATCCTTCCAGAAATGTCTGCAATTTCACAAGAGAAGCTTAATCCAACTCTTACATTTACTAAACAAAAAGACTTATTAGTCTGCTTTTACATGTAAAGAATACATTCATTAGTGTTAAATCATATGGTAAACATACATTGCTCTATTATATATGCAGCTCGCCAAAGCTACATTTCTTTAATAAAATAAAAAACGGGGAAAAAACTGTATTATTCTTTTGTCAAATATTTTAAAATGTATTTTTTTCCTGGTTGAATTTTTTTTTTTGGTTGAATTGACACGGAATGACCCTGCTGTCACTTTTGAACAATTTAATGCATCTTTGCTGAGTATTATTTTCTTCCCCCCAAAAAAAAAAAAATCTTACAGAGCTCAAATTTATTATTAGTGCATATAATCACTTTGCTCAAAAATGTAATGGCACATGCAATTTAAATACACATTACACTTCTGGTTATCATTTATCTTTAGATGTTGAGATTAGTGCGTTTGGATTTTTAGAAGCATTAGAAGCAAAGGAGAGTTTTAGTTTCCTCTGAAAGCTTATTAGGCCTTGGGCATCCTTAGTCTGTGCATACATTGTATTTTAAAGGCCAAATTCTTAGCGGTGGGGCTTTTTAGTGCTCCCACTTCCCAACTCATTTGTCACTTACACATACAGCGGACCTTTCTCAAAATCAAACTTCACTGTGATATTCCACTGCATGCCTAATATTTTTCTTGTTAATGACTTCGCTGCAAAAACAAGATATCAGAGTGCGTTCATCAAATCTCCTGCTAACCCATCATTGCTGCATTTGTGCGATCTATTTGTTATGCCCGCTGGTATTTGTGCCATTCTTAAAGTGCAACAGTTCTCCCATTATGCTAATACCGGAATGTTCCACATGGAGCTAAATTGAGAAGCGGAGTATGGCAGATGGGAGAACAGGGCCACTGCTAATGAAATGCGAAACAGTGTGATGCAAAACTGTGCTTATTAAAATATTTCGCTAAAAGCCGAGGCCTGAAACACCAGTGTAATTATCAGGTTCGCTCTTGAGCAGAATGGTGGTAAATTGATGTTACGGCATACACTCAACCTTCATTAAATTGGCTACAGTCCACAACAATGAGTTGCAGAAAAACAGTGTTAATTCTCATTGCATTATCTATTCATGGACAATTCACTCGGCAGTATTGCAGGTTTGAATCTGAAGTTAAGTGTGCAATTGAAAAAGAGCTGGACTGAACCACTTAAGTGATGGTATCACTGCGAGCTGTGATTGGATAAAACCACATTTGGACACCTTTCTATTGCCTATTCACAGATCCTCTAAATTAATATGAAGTCATAAGATACCACTTTTAATTATTCTACTAAAACACCCGTTTTACAAATGGTCACCTGAGGACAAACGTTTTAATTAAGGTTGAGGTTCAGTAATTGTTAATTGTTGGAACCACCTAACAATTATAACTGTCATTTTCAGATAAGATGTTTAAAAGAGAATTGCTTTTAAAGTACAAAAGTCATTATTTTGAGTGTGGTCTTTTGAAGTACTGTAGGCTGCTGTAACCAGCATGCAACAATACAGTGTAATACTGCAAGCATGATATCAAAAGACTGTAACAGGTCTAAACTGACGGGAGAAATCCCATCAGTTCAACATCCAAGAAACCTGGAATTTGAATTTACTCCGTTGACCAACAGAAAACTGCATGGTTTGGAAGTGACTTTTGTGTGAGCTGTGCTTCATGTTGTTATACTATTGACATTGGAACTTTTTGCCCACAAAATATAGCTATTGTAACCACAGTTTTACCTCTGTTTTTGAAGAATGTCGGTAACCAGACAGTTGATGGTAGCCATTGACTTCCATAATATTTTTTTTCCTGCTATGGAAGTCAATGGCTACCATCAACACTCTGGTTACCAACAATTTGAGATGAGAAAATGATGACAAAATGTTCATTTTTGGGTGAACTATCCCTTTAAGTTCATATTAGTTAAGGTCATATTACCATTGCTAGTCAAAATTTCATTGGCAAAATCCAGCTCAGATAGCAAATGACACCTGGCCCGGTTGTGGCCCACATCTCCCACATTCTTCTGGCCCACATATGATGATGACTCAACCTAAATGTGACTGGCAATAGCATGCATATCCAGGCCTCATCTGGGCCAACTATGGCACATTTGGCTCAGTTCTGGCAGCGGCAAAGGTCACATGGGCCACATCTGGGCCACACACAGCAAGCCACAACTCACACTAAAACTGGCTTGATGTGTGTGGGCCAGATACGGCCCACATGACCTTTGCCAGAACTGAGCCATATGTGCCATAGTTAGCCTAGATGAGGCCTGGATATGTATGCTATAAGGGAGTCATTCCAATAGGAATGTGCACGATTGGGATTTTCACGTGAGGGCAGAACATTTCCCCACACAAATATCATTCATATTTTTGAAAAAAGTTGATATCTTGCAATTGCTTATTTTTTATCTCACGATTCTGAGAAATGAAGTCAGAATTGTGTCCCAGTCCCAGACAAAAAGTTCCCGTCCTGTTGAACTGCTAACAGTGCTCTTGAACTGATGCTCAGCCAAAATACTGTTGTATAAATCTGGAAAACATGAATTACTTCGATCTCAACTACCTGAAAATCAGTCTGTCTCTTCATATGTAGACCACCCCATCTCTTCTTAGCCTCAGAGATTTGGCAGGACTAGTAGTAGACTGGATGCTCCAGTTCAGTCCGTGTCAGCTTGGTCGCCGGCGGTCCAGACAGTGCCCTGGGGCTCCATGGCATCCTTAAGTTACACACATACAGTCACGCACATGCAGACACACACTTATTATTTCTGTCTCTTTCTCTCTTTCTTTTCTCATAGAAGCACATTTGAATTCACAAATGCACATGCACACATATACAGATGTGCTAGTTGAAATTATGCTAATATGTGCGAGCTCACCAGCTGTGTATTTACTTAATAAGCATAATTGATCTGATATTATTTGCAATTCGAAATTTTCAGACCTGACCAATGGAACTCTGCACAGATGCATTGTTATTAGTTTGATTTCTTCTCCACAAATAATGGCCACTTGGTTCGTTCTGAAGGTGCATTTGGCCTGGCAGATGTTTTATGTTGTAATGTACATGCATAATGGTGTCCTTAGGCAACATTTACCACATTTTGCAACTGCTACAGACATACTTAAAGTTTCCTCTAAGATGTCTTTATGACAGGTGTGCATATTGATGTGCATGGTTATTTTTGGCATGCAACTTCTGCTTCATTACTCACACCTCTAATTTTTCTAAAATAAATGAACCATCAACAGAAATTCAACAAAGATAATTAAATTGCCAGAGGAACTTGGAGGCCGACAAGAAATATGAAATACGATTCGGTTTGTTGTCAGAGGGCAAATTGCTAAATGATGTACCATACAAATGAACCATCCTCCTCATCTGTCAGCTCACTGGAATGATGGCTCTCTCATGGTGTTTTGCTCTGAAGAAAATATATTCCCCCTCCAATCCATTAACGATTCTTTCTCTTCTGCAAACCTCTTCTGCTTTTTCATGTCCCACACATTTCTAATATTGCAGTATTGACAAACCATTTCAGTGGATTTGTCCCGAAAACATGGCTCCAAAATGGATAAAAGAGCAAAAGCTTGGGTTGCACATGTGGTCTGTTTGTGCCTCACCAACCATTATGAGCATCATTTGGAGATGCAAATGTAAGGTCACTCATGAATACACATGATCCCAGTAGCGCAGACAAAACCGTCATGTCCACTGAAGTTGCTGCCGTCGGCCCAGAGATTCATCTGCTTTAACGCCATTGGATTAGGAGTTTGGGCAGCTGTGCTTAGGTGATCAAAAACCAGGATTTATCCTTGTATGGTTTTTTTTGGATTTCGCATGGATCAACTAAACCATCTGAGAAGGTTCCTTGAATTTCAATTTCTGCTAAGCAGCAGGCTGGAAATGTAAAACACATTAAGGGGATCTTCTGATTCTTAAGGACTCACCGACCATGAACCTCAAAATGAAACAACCTAAATATTCCACCAATAACATATTCAGGGTCATGAACTCTACGTGTCTGGAGTGTTAAAATTCTGTGTCTGAAATGGAAGGAAATAGTTACAGAAATTGAAACTTACTTAAAAGTTGCAAGTCATCCGAAGCCATTAAAATAGCTTTGCAAGAGGAACAAGTCCAATTATGCAATTATGCTCGGCCCCTCCATTCAATTTACACTCATATGCAATTTTGTTCCATTCAAAGTGGACATGCAATGCTCTGTGTTATATAAGGAGAACATGGAAGAGTATTAACCGCACTTAAACTTCATTGGCCATCGCGTGTATCATTGTTATGAAAAATTTGACAAATACAGAAACTAATAGAGTGCATCAGTCAGGTTCCGAAGTAAAAATCTATTTTATTTTATTTATAGAGAAATGAACTTTTATCAATAACATTTAAACCTTTGAAAACAGACCTGCTGGCTGTGATCTACGATAGTATATGCGGTAACACTTTAGAATACTGTTCCTTCATTAATCAGTAACTAAACAGGAACAAATGAGTAATGCACTATTAACATTCTAGTAACTACTATTAACTAACAAGAAACTATGATTAACGAATTAGTAAGTAATAGCGCTCAGTCGAATGTGGTAGTTCACTATTAGCTAATCAGTAACTACTATTTTTCATACCTCATTGAAGACTACTAAAAACTACTATATACAGGTTCATAATTAATATTAATAATGCATAATGTATAATATAAGGTAATAGTAACCCAAAAGCTTACAATGACTTCAGTCAATATGTTTTTCACTTTAGAATACTGATCCAAATAATGAGTAGTTCCTTTATAGTCCAGGCAAAGTAACTCATTTTGGAGCCAAAAATAGAATTAATTGTAAAATAATTTTTTTCAGCATAGATCTTTTCTATGAGGTGTCCAGAACAACATACTAAAAGTCCTAAGAAATCCTAGTTGAGGAAATATGTTAAATTCTCATCAATCCGAGATGTGTGCCAATAAGGCCAGGCAACAATACACCCCAATGGGGCTATTTTTTTCCTTTACTCCTATCAAAATGAAACTTTACACAATGAAAGTACCCATGAAAAGTAACATTTTTTGTATTACAAGTTTCTTTGAAAATTAATTTGAATATGCAAATGAGCTATACATTAATCGAATATAGGCTAAATACACCTGCATAGGCTTAATTTTTTCCTTTACTCTTACCACAAAAAAAACTTTACACAATGAAAGTCTACAAGAAAAGTAAAACATTTTGTATTAGAAGTTTCTTTGAAAAATCTATTTTAAATATGCAAATGAGCTCAACACTAGGCCTAATTGACTTACTGTATGGCCAAGATACCATAAAGTCACAAGTAACAGGGCCCAACTAACTAACACATTCATGTCCATTCAGTAAGTTAACCTATGCATAAACACGATAAATTTAAAGGATTAGTTCATCCCAAAATGAAAATTTCCTAATAATTTACGCACCCCAATGCCATTCAAGATATCCATGTCTTTCTTTCCTCAGTGGAAGAGAAATTATGTTTTTTGAGGAAAACATTTCTGGATTTTTCCTCTAACAATGGACTTCATTGGTTACCATCGATTTAAAGTCCAAATCAATGAAGTTTCAAAAGTCTTTTAAGTGTTTAAATGGGCTGTACGCGATCACAGCTGAAGAAGAGGTTGTTATCTAGCAAAACGATAGGTCATTTTCAAAAAAAAAATGATAATTTGTAGACTTTTTACCTTCAATAGTTCAGATTGAGCTGATCAACAAACGGACAGGGAACTACGTCATCACGTTGAAAGGTCACGCCGGCACCGGCAGAAGTACCGCCCCACTGTTTACAATGCAACCGTACGTAGGAGGATAGTTCCAATAGTATTGTTTGCTATTATATATATAATAATAGTATTCAGTGAATATGAATAGTATATGAATAACATTCTGATGAATATGAATAGTAGTTCAAATAGTATTGCCGGCGTGACCTTTCAACGTGATGACGTAGTTCACTGTCCATTTGTTGATCAGCTCAATCCAAACTATTGAAGGTAAAAAGTCTATAAATTATCTTTTTTTTTTTTTAAATGACCTATCGCTTCGCTAGATAACAACCTCTTTTTCAGCTGTGATCGCGTACAGCCCGTTTAAACACTTCAAAGACTTTTGAAACTGCATTGATTTGGACTTAAAATCGATGGTAACCAATGAAGTCCATTGTTAGACGAAAAATCCAGAAATGTTTTCCTCAAAACACATAATTTCTCTTCCACTGAGGAAAGAAAGACATGGATATCTTGGATGGCATTGGGGTGAGTAAATTATTAGGAAATTTTCATTTTGGGGTGAACTAATCCTTTAAAGTCACTTGCCACACTTACCTGGGTCACTTGCCACAAAAAGACTTATATTGACCTTAAGAATTGATTGCACAATCTTGCCTCCAGTTGCTTTCTAGATTCTTTTCTTTTTTTTTTTGCGAACAAGCCTTACCTAATGACATTCCCCCACAGATAACATAAGAAGAAAGTTAGAATAGCCATTTTAGTCATTAGTAACATGGTGAGATAAAATTTTGGGCTGGTAGATTTCCAAATGATTGGTATTGTTGGTAAGATTACGAGATTACAGGCAGAGGTCGTTCTTACCAACTAAACGATTCACTCTCACACAGAAGACAGATGAAAAACCAGATAGACACACTTTCCAGACATTCCAGCTCTTTACAATAATTTTGCCAGACACCAAAACTGCTTCTCTTTTTGTAGTTAGCAAGTATTTCAGACCAGGCCGGCCACACATCAGAATTCCACCGTTTGTAAAGTAGCTTTGCAGTGTTATGAGAAGCTAGCAACAGCAATATCTAGTTAGTTAAAGAAAAAAAAAAAAAAATCTAAAATAAAATAAAAAACACAAGAAAGAAACCTCCCCTGTTGTTGCTACCTTGTCGTGGTGGGGAGGCTTGTGTGCCTCCGTGACCCTGAAGACTATACTGCCGGGGGTTATACCATAGACAGTATATAAACTGGACACAGCGACCCCATAGGTTTCAACGGAGAAGAGTGAAGCAAATTAGAAGCACTCATTTCCTGATGGCTGGTTTCTTTAGAAATAAACAATGGACAAATAGAGTCTTTAAACGCCTCAGATGTAAAGTTATTCGCTGTCAAAGTGACGCCAAAATGAATGGGAGTCAATGGAATGCTAACAGCAGGTGAAGGCTTGATAGCCAATGGCGGCCGCCGGGGGTGGTATGGAAATCGAGACCTCGATTACCCCCCTGGGTTATACCCCTGGAAGGTACTACTAAGCCAGGCAGTTTTCAGGTTAGAGGCCAGTCTAAAAGCAGCATTGCCATCACCCATTGGCAGTAGGATGATTGGATGAATATTGGGCCGATGTATTTGTCATACATATGAATGGTGTTTCTGCCTATGCAAATTAGGACATATTCAATAGGTGTGGCCCTTGTGTGCATATTCTAATTCATTTCAAAAGAAACTTGTAATACAAAAAAAAGTTACTTTTCATGTATACTTTTACTATGTAAAGTTTTATTGTTAGGAGTAAAGAAAAAAATTAACCCTATTTGGGTATATTTTGGGCATATTCGATTAGTCTATAGCTCATTTGCATATTAAAATTCATTTTCAAAGAAACTCGTAATACAAAAAATTTTTACTTTTCATGGGTACTTTCATTGTGTAAAGTTTCATTTTGATTGGAGTAAAGGAAAAAAATAGCCCCATTGGGGTGTATTGTTGCCTGGCCTTATTGGCACACATCTCGGATTGATGAGAATTTAACATATTTCCTCAACTAGGATTTCTTAGGACTTTTAGTATGTTGTTCTGGACACCTCATAGAAAAGATCTATGCTGAAAAAAATTCTTTTACAATTAGTCTGTCGTAAAACGCTACTTTGCCTGGACTATTAGAAGGATGTAGTAACACTTGATTCATTACTAATGGGTTACCGTTACCTTTTATTATAAATGATGCATTATTCATGTTAATTATGAACCTGTATATAGTTCTCTGGGAGGTATGGAAAAAAAATTAGTTACTGATTAGCTAATAGTGAACTACCACATTCGACTGAGCCCTATTACTTACTAATATGTTAATCAGAGTTTCTTGTTAGTTAATAGTAGTTACTAGAATGGTAATAGTGCGTTACTCATTTGTTCCTGTGTAGTTATTCATTAATGAAGGAACAGTATTCCAAAGTGTTACCGTATATGCTTTTGTTCAATCCATCAGAAGCATGATTTCTACTGATTTATTTGGAATAATAGGGTTGGTGGTGGCGCAGTGGATAAGACACATGCCTTTGGTGTGAGAGACCCGGGTTCGAATCCACTGTAAGACACCAAGCAAGACACTTAACCCCTAGTTGCTCCAGAGGCGTGCGACCTCTGACATATATAGCAATTGTAAGTCGCTTTGGATAAAAGCGTCAGCTAAATGAATAAATGTAAAATGTAAAATGTAATAGTCAGGCTGCATCAGAAATTGCATACTTCCCTACATAGCAGGCAAAAAGTACACGGATGACCTACTTCTTCTGCCGAGATTCTGAAGTGCGCATCCACTGGACACTTTAATATCCTATGAGGCCATGGGAGAGGATTTATGAATGGCAGTGAAGCAATACAACTTACACTGATAGGTCACATGACAACAACAACATGACGAATGTAGTACGTCCAGATTACATTCATTTTACAGACATTCATACTTTATAGAACATAATGGTCACAAAGTTATTACTAATTCAAAAGAACTACTACGACAGTTTGAGATTTCAGACGCAGCCTCAGTGTCCTTCTATCAAACTTCTTGTACATATATTGCAGGCCTACATATTTTGCAATAAACATATAATATACTGTTTCTATATCAACATATTAAATCAATAGTTTTATATTTATCCATAGTTTTTATTTTGATTATGTCATTCACAATGCTTTACGGGATTGTAGTTCTTTCCCTCATTAAAATTGTTAAAGAACAGTATTTTTGTCTGATTTTCAAATACTTTTCTGCTTCAAATCAAAGAATGTTATGTTATGATTCACCTTTGTATCTGAGTGGTTTGATTCATGGCTTATACTGTATAAATAAGCTGTTGCACTCTATTGGAACTGTATATTAACCATGGATGAGCTACCTTGGGTAGGATGCAGGTATAAAGACAATGCATTGTAATGCATTTGCAAAATCCAAGTTTGTATTGCTAGTGGTTGCGCTACTTCTCAGTATTTAAAATCTTTTTAGATCATTTTCGTTTCCCCTCGAGACAGGAAGACATCAACTGCATTATGCTTTCCTGTCGCTCAAACAGTAGATCATTGGTGCTTGCAACGCTATGGTCATGGGTTCGATTCCCAGGGAAAGCAAGAACTGAGAACTGATAAGAATGTAAAATGTGTACCTTGAAATGCAATGTAAGTCACTTTGGATAAAAGCGTCTGCCAAATGCATATGTGAATTATGTCATATTATGGTTACAGATGAGACAAGCAAAGCTGAGAATGAAAGTTAGAGAAACAAGGTTTTCAGCTCTCAGCTGACATTGCACTATCAATGAACATCAGCAACGTAAAAACCGCCTACATAGTTACGAAGAGCAAAACCCCCAGTGAAATACAATAGGGAGTTATGCAGAGCTTTCTGGAACATTAATTTATACTTGATATAAGGCAACTGTCTAAATCATTTTTCAGGAAGAAGAACTATAGATGGATAAAAATACCACTGAGTATTAAATAGGACATTTGATATTCCCCACATTAAGATAATCAGCTCAATTACCTCCGCTCAAATCTACGCTTGTAATCTTGTGCTTCTATACTGAGAGGTGATCTCTTTGGAATAGCGAGCCCATTTCTCCGTGAAGTGATGACAAGCAGACAATGGTGTTTAAAATGCCAGCGTGGTAGAAATTAACGTTAAGCACTTTCACAGGCCAATTCCCCGACCACAACTTGACAGCTTTCATTGTATACAATTTGAGTCAGTGATCAAAGTGACAGTGATGTAAAAACCCCAGTCAACAGAAAACAGTTCAGCTCTCTATTGTTCTTGCGAAATCCCCTCTAATTAGGTCAAGGCTTGATCCATCGGCAAACATGAGTGGGGTCAAAACCGAAATGGACAGTTTACCCCCAGAAATATTACAGGAACTAGTTTTAGGATCGGATGTGGCAGGAGGTCCTACCCAAGAATTAACTGTGACATGCATTGAAACTTTTATGAAATCAGCACAGTGCTAATATGTCAAATTAAATGCTGGATCTGAACATTAAAAATGGCATAAATCTCACAAAATGACTCAATTAAAATATTAAATTAAATGAAAAGTACGAGATGAGGAGCTGCACAAAGCAATGACCCTAGGCTTAGACCTCTGAGATAGATTCACTTGAGGCACGATGTCGATATCTGGACTTCAAAAGTCGACCTGTAGAACCCTGAGGAATGAAGCAATTACAGCGAACATATGGCACGGTGTCAGACACATTAGGAAGTCAAACATATAATCATTGAAGACCTCTCTGCAGAGGGGGGAATGCCTTTAGCTATGGATTTTCTCAGCACTGAAAGACAAAGCCTTCAGTGTCTGTAGTGGTGCACCAGCCTGACACACAGGCACTGAGAGGCCTTTCAATTAGCAGGTGATTGTAAGAGACAAACAATGACACTTCTCCCTGTCTGAATGACCCGAGATCTATAGCTACGGCTGTCTAGGCACCAACAGACAAATTTAGGTGCTCCGGGGAGTTTTGTCCTTTTTGCAACATGCCTGTTTTTAGAGAAAACCTCCAATTTGGAGGATGGCGTATGACAAAATGCATTCAATGAACGGCAATATGGAATAGACAGATAAAGACCATAACCGTACAGATTTATTGGTTTAACAAGGTTGTATTGGTCTCAGGTGTGTAGAATTTGAAAGAGAGCCCATGCACAAGTGCTTATAATATTAAAGAGAGAACATAATAACAAACAAGCAGCATTTTATAATCCCTTTCATGTCTTTGAAGTTGAAATTATTACTACTACGTCAGAAGAAGAGAGCACACACAGGAGAACTGGCAAAAAGAAATCACAGTTGTTATTAAGAGAAACAGTGAGTTAATGGAATGTTTGTGGAATAGACATGTAAAAATTCTTCAATTGAGTTATCTGAATTATTAAAGGGGTGGTTGAATATGATTTCACTTTTCTAACTTTAGTTAGTATGTAACAACGCACTAAAAGAGTCAGTGACAAATATAACATCGTCGGTGTCATGTGTTTGAATCTAGTTTTAAGCGCATATGCCAAGTTCTTAGAAATGTAAATTTTGTATTTAGTTTGATGACTTGCAATGTAATTTGTAACCACCATAAATTATTCATCATTGTATTACTTTATTCTTTTTTAGGAGTCGCACCACATGATATTTTACACTCTAATCTTGGCTCAAAAAGGTTGAATTATTTTATATTTTAGGAGACCTTTACTCACAGTCATTAGACTATTTAGAGGTCCATTTCCTGTTTTGTTTTTTCCCCTGCATGTTGGTTGCACCACATGACTTTGATTTATGAACAAAGCTTTTTTGGTAACACTTCAATAAGGTTTAATTTGTTAACATTAGTTAACTACATTAGTTAACATGAATTAACAATTAAAAATACTTCTACAACATTTATTAATCTTTATTAATGTTAATCTCAACATTTACCAATATATTTTAAGTTGTCAAAAGTTGTATTTGTAAACATTAGTTAATGCACATAACTAACATGAACATGAATATTTATATATTTATAAAGGTTAATAAACGCTCAGTATTCATTCATGTTAGTTAATGCATTAACTAATGTTAACCAATGAGACCTTAAAAGAACTTTAAAACATGTTGGATAAGAGATGTATTCAAATCACGAATTGCATTTAAATGTGTTTTTAATAAACAAACAAAAAATGTCATAGATCCAAAAAGAAGTAAATATGTTCAATTTGAGAGAGGTAAAGCAAGTAAATTGCTCTGGCGCTCCAGCAACTACCCGGAATCTCTAGACACACTCGTGTCATTTAGCGCGTGTCAACGGACCTGTTAATATTTAAAGCGGTGAAGCGCACGCGATTCCCACCAAAATCATCTACTGTACAAGCACGGCCTGATGTATCACCTCAACCTCTTTCAACATCTCGCCATCGAATTCATAGACAAAACAACAGGACGTTTCAGCATGAATCGAAATGAAAACCGAAACCTGAGGGAAAAAGTAATGACCTGGCATTGGGAAGGTCGATGCTTGGCTGCACAAAGAGACAGAAGGGGCAAACTGTAGCGAAGGAAAAGTAGGTCTGCAGCGGTGAGGGAATAGGTGAGCTTTAACCTTCCTCTTTGCAGGAGTGGAGATGAGTGCCCTCAGTAGGGTCACGGGCATAACATGAGGGGAATGTTAAACACAAGGGGAATGTTAAACACAAGAACCCCGCGGAGCACCGACCATGGCCAACAAGATCACACCACACATTCTGCTAATGTGCTGTGACCACTCTCTCGCTGATAAGGTGACTTCTGGGAGATGTGAATTTAATATCAGCACTATGGACTGTTTTAGACTCAGAGTAAAAAGGTAAATGTGACTTTAATTACGACTTTATTTCTTGTAATTGCGGTTTTATTGGCCCATCTCTTATGCCTGAAACCTTTTAAAAGTTTGGGGTCTGTATAAGAAGCATTTATTTAATAAAACAAAATGCAGTAAAAATAGTAATGGGAACTATACGGTTATCCGGACCACACCTATTTGGGTAGGGTTAGGTTAACCGTATTATTTCTCACAATATATGCAACTTTATATCTTACAGTGTGACTTTATATTTCGAAACTGTGACTTTTATTAATATCTCACTGTGTGACTATTCATCACAATGTGAATTCTTTTCTTACTTAAAATTTTCACAACACTAATCGTTTTTATTTTTTAATCGCAAATTCTTCCCTACAGTAGGCTACCTGGAGTATTGTCTATTTATGTAGATTGTTTTGCAGGTATCTGGGAAGCAGAGCCATTTATACTTTACACAAATTTTAGACAAGAGTTGTGAATGCTTTAGAAAAAAAGTTTGCTCAAATTTTCCAAAAACTCCATAATTCAAATACTTTCATAGAATCCAAGAAATACATAATGTGACTTTCCACAAGACATATAGGCTATAACAGTGACATCCTCAAATGATGCACTGCTATTACTTGCATTGCTCTTTAGAATGCTGCATGAAAACACCTGTGGATGTGATAAAGGAGTGAAGAGCGAAGGTTAACATGAGCACTTGCTTCTGATTTGATTGAGGGGGGGTCCAGTCCTTCACTGCAGCTCCTCCTCAACCCAGCCATGTGGGATCATCAAAGACTCGCCGCTTTGATCTGCTCTTCAAAAGCCTTCATTGGCCTCTTGTCAGCGTCTCTGCTGGTAGTTTAGGCTCTGTGCCACTGCTGTTAAAATGGCCCAATTAATTCACCACACTCTATACTGAGTTCCTATTATCAGTGGTTGGAATAGAAAAAAAATCGTTCATGCTGATTTTGGGAGTATTCATTTAGAAAGATTTTGGAACTTACTGTACTTGCATTTGGCATCCATCCAGATGTTTTCACAATGCAATCCTGTGAGTGGACAAACGGTCCCACAGTAAATCGGACTGATAGAGATCAATTTTTGTACAGCTGGCAGCATTAGGTAAGTTTATGGACTGTCCAGAACTGACCTAACACAATCTGACTTGGGAAGAAGCAGGCGAGTGACACAGAAAGGCTCTTTATGGAGTCTGGAGAGTTGTCTTTCACTGTGCTTGACTGAAGATGTTGAAGTGTCTGATGCTGACAGGGATCCATTAGGGAGCCTGGCCTCTCCTCAGTATGGGAGATTAAAGGAAAGAACTGAGTTCTTTCTCCATCAACTTTGTCTCTCTTTATTGCTCTCTCTTTGTTTCTCATTCTTTAGGTCTCGCTGTAATTCTCTGTCACATCAGGCAGACTGTGAAGTTGCTACTCAAGGACATTTGACAATTCTTTGTGTGATTGAGGCTAATAAGGCAAATCTGTCTCTCTCTCTCCAATATCTAACAGTGTCTCAAAGGAGTTACTCCCTTTATAATTCCACCATATAACTCATTCAAAATGCTTCATTATTAGGTCAATTCCTGCAGGAAAAGTGATGCAGGGATCAGGTAAGAACGAGTTTGTGTAGGAAAACCCTGGTGTGTTTACTTTATCCAGTGCTGTGCTTTCAAGCCATATTTGAGAAATAATGCTCACTGAAATAAAGATGTTCAATATAGACATATTGACAGCATATAAAACATAAGTTGTTATTTGTAAAAAAAAGGGTTGCTGAACGAATCAGCAAACAAATCTGAATAAATCGTTTTGGTCAACTGAAATTATGCTGATGTCAGACTACATTAAAGTCGCGATGCAACAGAAGTAGCAGCAGATATTTTATTCCGTATTGTGACATGTAGTACATCAGAGTGTAAAAGATTATCGTAAAAAGAAAACAGGGCAGGGACTTGATTCTATATGCATCGGATGTTGATTGAATTTTGAGATGTGGATGTCGCACTTAAAAGCGGTGACAGAATGCAAACATTGTCACATTGATACAATGAAAAGTCCAAGATCACATATATACTATATAGCAGCGAAACTGTCTTTATTAATGAATCATTGAATCATTCACTCAACCGATTCATTCAAAAAACCTGATTTATTCAGGAACACTACTGTGTGGAACATTAGACCTATTATTGGAACAGACATTGGCACTATTTGTGACCCCGCCTGTGAAACCCCCGGCTAAAGTCGCAGAATCGAATTATGAGTTAAAGAGCGTCAAAGTAGTCATAGCCATAAAAATGACAAAAATTGGCTATGTGTGTTTATTGCTATAAATGATAGATTATACCAATGGTTTTGAGATGCAATGGTTTTGAGATGCAATACTTACATTTTCATTTATAACATGATAAATACTGAAATTAATGATTTTATTGACACTACGTTATACTTTTGCGCAAAAAAAAAACATTGATTTCAATCGTCTCTGGGTTTATTTCGCGCAACAACACTGCTGATTCTTATATCATTCGGTTCAGGAACTTTGTTTCTGTGTCTTTTCTATTAGAAAGAGTAAAAACAGACTTTACAGTTTTTCTCGATTGCTTAAACACATTTCTTGAAACTATGCCTCGTATTCTCAAAACTATAAACACAAATCCATAACGTCTCACCCAATTCCCCAAACATCCTATTTTCAGGTCAAAATGAAGCTCTACACTCAAAACCATTCACTCTCGCTGAAAAACCAAACTTTGCCCTCAGACAGGACACACAAGCCATCAAAATCACACACACTACAACATAGTCTAAGACACTGGTGCAATAAATTCAAAACAACATTTCCAAAACTGGAAAGTTATGTTGCTTGTGGTTCCCCCCTCACAAACCTTTTCACATGATGAACACAAAAGACACAACCAGTGGATACATTGGCACATTTTTATTCATACACAGAAAACACACACACACAAAAATATTTTTTTTTTCCTGTTTTACTCTTCTTTTTTTTTTTTACTCTCTCCTCAAAAAATTTGTTTTTATATTTACTTACAGTAAGATGTGTGTGACCAACATATGACAGTAAAAGAGCACACACAAACCATATTCTAATATGGAATTCGAATTGTATTGGAATGGTAAAGAGTGTTGGGACGTGACAGGAGGGTCTCCACTCAAGGAGACAATATGATGGACACGTCTAAGAATGTTCCACATATGGTTGAAATACCATCATTTGCCTAGAAAAGATAACATTCTGGGAGTCCAGACTATAAAGGAGAAAGGATGCCCTCCCTTCACTGTCACACTCTGTGTTACTCTGTGTGACTGTACGACTGCTGGCCTTTTCTTGCAAGAAAATAAACCTCATCAAAGACTATTGGAAATGTTTGTCTCTTATTCAGTGATAGAATTTTGTTTGTCACCACACCTCCCTGAAGGCTCTCAAGGCGACGGTAAAGCGACTCAAATTTGGCCTTACTCGTAGCCGAGCCTCCCTCATAATCACACCATTGACTACAGTAACACATGGGCAACTAGAGTGGCTTGAATTTCATCTGAGACTGCTTGTCTTCTTATCCTTGCCCTTCCTCCTCCTCATTCTTATCCCTCCTCGATCTCTTCCTTCATGTCTTTCTGGATCCATTGTTCCAAAACGCAATAAACTGATTTGGGCCCTTTTATATATCTATTGAAGGTTCTGATTGATGTGTTAAATTTTGACTCTTAGTGTTTCCACTTGGGTAATTGTGTGCTAACTGAGCTGAAGCTGTGCTGATTGAGTGAACAATTTTGAATGCTAGTGCTTTCTATATGACAACATGGTCTAAGCAATGAGAAATGAAGGGATTTGTGTGTAGAGTTTTGCAGTGACAGTTCAACCAATCTGACTCATGTGTCAAAACAGGGAATAGTGTTTATAGTTTAGTGAAATGGGTGTGCTTTTTGATAAATGGCATTATGGTTTTGAAATTTTAGTTCAAAAGCCTGGTTATAGTGTTTAAGCAATCGAGAAAAACTGTAATATCAATCCGCGAGCGGTAATCAGGTCAACACAATGAAAAAAAAAGAGATTTAAGACGGGTTTAGATGTCTGTGGTGATTTTTTCTTGTCATAACCAATATTTTAAGAACTGCTTATTTGTTTTGTAGCTCAGTATTCTGCCAATACTATGAAACTTATTTTAAGGACATTTTTGGCCTGCTACGTGTTATTTGCTGAATGGTAATGCGTTGTTTTGACATCTGACACGGCGACACCGAAGTATGAGCAGGAACGGAAAGCTGCAGTTATAGGATATCTTATTTTGTGTTCAGCAGAAGAAAGAAACTCATACAGGTTTGGAACAACATCAGAGTGAGTAAATGATGACAGAATTGTAGTTTTTGGGTAAAATATCCCTTGAAATTTTATTTATTTATTTATTTATTTACTCCAGATTTACTCAATGTTACACCGTGTGCCAGTAAGAGAATGATAATTTCAGCGAATGAGAATTTAATTGATATCATTGACATTTTTTTCACTGATATTACATTTTACTAATAAAGTTATACAAATCATTCCACCTAATTGACATGGTAATTGTTGCTACGATCAAGCTCTTGTGGCACCCCCATTCGTTTCAATGTTTTTATGCTTTTAGCTTTTTGGACATGCACATCATAATAAATAGACCTGTTTTACAAAACTTTAAGAATTTTTCCACTGATGTGTCATATATCACTAAAAAGGGGAGAATCTCAGCTTTAATGTGTTATATGGCACATATGCAGCATAACTATGGATCAAATGTGTTGCAGTTTTAACAAATAACCTATTTTTAAATTGGAATTTCTCAAAAATATGATTTTCTGAGCCCGAATTTTTGCAAATATTTGACATGGCCTTACTCAGTCAATATATCAAGGTTATATTTTCACAGAATGTTCTTTACATTGTGTAGGATGATTTTATGTAGAAAATATTGAAGCACAAAAAAATGACTTTAGCTGGGTTTTCACAGGCAGGGTCACATTTTCACGAACAAAGCAAAAATGTATTGTATTGAAAATGTAAGTTACTTCTTGTTTATTGAACTGTTACCATGATATCACACTCACAATTGTGTGGATACAAGGGCAGGTCAATTTAAAATAAAAATACATTGAAGTATTAATTCTCCACCTGAAAGTTTCTTTGAGAAGCATCACATCTGCTTTAAAACTGGCATATACGCATTTCATTAACTTCTATGGTTTGAGGTCTGAGTTTAGCAAACTGTCTGACATGCATGTCACTGTGTCTCTACAGCTGGTGATGTGATTATGACTCTGTTGTGATAACAGAGAAACCAGTGTTTTGACAGGGCTGTGAAACTGTGTGCCTTATAGGTTTCCATGCTATTACAGTCTGAAGAACATCAGAATGTATGACGTGAGACTCCACTGATGTGTTTGAGAATGAACTTAAAACTTACAGGCTAGTTGATATGCCAAATGTATAGTGAAGGCCAATTATTTTAGCATGAACTCACAAAATATAGAGTTCTTGTTATTGTTCAATACAATAGATTTTCATGTGCGTATCCTAGAATTCATTGCAGGAGGGGAGCCATGGTCAGTTATACATTGCTTATGCAAGTCAAGAGCAAAAGAAAATTCAGAAAAGAGGAGTATATCTTGTTCCTAAAGTAGCAGAGGGAATCAGAGCGACCACTTACAAGAAAATGGCCCACTTTTCTTAATGCAATGGTTTTGCACAAAGCAAGCTCTGTTGCAACACACACTGCCAATAAATAGTCTTGTCGAGTGTGGTGTCCTTGTGGATTGACAGCACTGTGTAAAATGATAATGTGATTTTGCTGAGGATGTTGTCTCCAAACAGCCTCATTGTCTTTTTCACAATCTCTTAATGATGCCACTTAAAGGCAATTATACAGAAGCAATGATGCAGACGACCAAACACTGCAGCATTCACAGGCTTTAAGCTCCTCCTCAGACATAATGACACACCATTATCGTTCTCAGGTGGGCTATTTGTATGTCACGTGCTGAAGAGTTCCAATCTATGTGAAGGCCAAACATGTGTGGGCTTTGTAAAGAATTCTGTACCCTTTTTTTAATGAAATTAAATGCGTGTTTGTTTGTTTTTTTTCCTCAGCAAGTAGCTTAATGTAAATTCTATGTAGGCCTATCTTTTTTGAATAAAATATGGCAGCAGTTTAAACTAGGGAATGGTTCATGTGAATACCCTAAACTGTTTTTGCTTCAGAACACTTGACAGAGAATAGTGGCTTAATCCGTATTAAGGTATCAACAACAAAAAAAGTTTTCCTCTCTTTCAAAATTTTAATAACAAATGCAAATCTTTTTTATCAGTTAACCAAAAATGCTTATTCAAATGTAGAGACCTTGACAAATGTTTCGGTTTCTAAATGTAGCCTATAACTGTCGTTTTTTTATTTTTTTTAAATGAGAAGAGAAAAGAGAATTTCGTGAGAGAATCTGTGAGGTTTTTTTTTTTTTCGATTGTGAAATCATCCGGAAGAATATTCCCTTGTTTATTCTCTTATGTTTAGTGTTGCAGTTTAAGTTATAATAAGTGTAATTCGTTTGAAATCCGGAAGAATATACCCGTGTTTATTTTGTTAATTTTGGGTAAAAGTATCGCAGTGGTGTATGTAGTTGGAGGTGCGTGTTTATTGTCTTTAAGAAACTGATAGACCGTCGAGATCGGGGGCCTGTAGGCCACTATGAAGGTAGTAGCTGAACAACAGGGTTGGTTACAGGGTAACAGGGAACAGGGAACTTACAGGGTTGGTTTTGAGTTGCCTAAACCAAACGCAATCAGGCTTTATTGGAAGGCTACCATGTCGCACCCTTTAAGGGTAACTCGCCAAAATGCAACCTAGGGTCTTTTTGTTAATCTACCCGAGGCAAAATTTCATTTAAAAGCATAATTAGAATGGAAACGGCACTTTTAAGTTTGACCGTATTTTCGTTTTCGGTCAAATTGCCGGTCAAATTGCCTTTTGAATGGGAGTGCTTAAATAAATAATAAATAATCATAACAAAAAATACGGAAAACTGGGGGAGGGCCACCTCCAGAATACACTGTGGCAGAGGAGTTGGCGCTGAGTAACAATAAGGGGCGGCCGATTATGGATGGGATTGCAGGTGCTGTACAGTCTGACCCTGTTGCTGGCTTCTCTAAGCAACACTGGCAGGAGTGGATTGGCCATCGGGCAGACCGGGGACTTTTCCGTTGGGCCTACGTGCTTTTTGGGCATCTCATATATATATATATATATATATATATATATGTGTGTGTGTGTGTGTGTGTGTGTGTGTGTATTTATTTTTTTTTATTTTTTTGTCTGAACGGCCCATAAAACTCGTACATCGGCGGCCCATTCGTTTAGTTTTGTTGTGCTTAATTGGCGGCGCTGGGATCTTTGTGCCGGACGGTGTAATGCATTGGACAAAAAAAGTCAGCGTAGGTTTCTTTTTTTTCTCACAGACCGGCCCATGAAACACATAGATCAGCGGCCCATTGGTTATTTTCTTGATTGACACTGGGCTGGTCCACATATTTAAACACCTCCCCCTCTGAGCTCTGAGCAAGCGTGCAGTGTCAGTGTGTATCTGTCAAAACAGTCCGAGAGATGGAGAAGAAACACAAGGATTGTACAGAGAAATAGAGTGAAAAAAAGAAACAGCCCTTCAAGTGGCTGATGAGGATAGTGAAGAGGATAAGGAGAGAAATGTGTAGAGAACTGCAGTAAGCAGAACTAGGCTACTTTCAGAACACTTAGGATATGAGTGTAGGAACCCATTACCCAGTTACACATTATTTCCACATCTGCATACAGGGCCGGAGTGGGGCCACTTTTCAGCCCGGGAGTTTCAGGCCCAAGACCGGCCCACTTTTTCCATGGTGGAATTCCAAATTAGCACTTTTTCTAAATTGGATAAATGAAGCAACAGTTCGGCTCTTACTATTGTGTAGTTTGTATTAATACCATGGGTTAACAAATAATGTAAAGGTTAAATAATAATTCACTTAGACTTTATAAGAAGCAATTGCGACTTTATTTCACACAATTCTGACTTTATATTTCGCAATTCTGACTTTATAACGCGACTTTATATCACAATTCTGACTCTATATCTTGCAGTACTGACTTTATAAGCAACTGCAACTTTATTTCACGCAGTTCTGACTTTATATCTTGCAATTCTGACTTTATAAGAAGCAATTGCGACTTTATTTCACACAATTCTGACTTTATATCTTGCAATTCTGACTTTATAACACACAATTGCGACTTTATATCACACAATTCTGACTATATATCTTGCAGTTCTGATTTTATAAGCAATTGCGACTTTATTTCATACAATTCTGAATTTATATCTCGCAATTCTGACTTTATAACACGCAATTGCAACTTTATTTCACGCAATTTTGACTTTATATATCGCAATTCTGAGAAATAAAGTCAGAATTGCGAGATGTAAACTCAAAGTCACAATTATCTTTTAAAATGTTTTATTCTGTGGCGGAAACAAAGCTTCCATACCTCCTGGCCTCTTCCTCCCATCCATCCTCCCTGACGTGTACCGTTACGGTAGGGCCGGCCCAGCTTTCGGTAGGCGCCGGTGGTGCCGCGGTAGCCTACCTGAGAAAACGTTTTGGAAAAGACGGACTAACCCAACCAACTCTATCGGAGGGGAGGGGAGAACTCCCTCACATACAACCCATGCAGAGGCTGCGCGCTGCGGTGTCAGAATGCGAAACGTGTGTAGCCCATGTAACTAACGTGACATTGAAATGTGACAAAAAAAATAATAATAAATAAATAAAAAAATTCCTCGACCGGCCCAAAAGTGAAGCGGCCCACCGGGAATTCTCCCGATTCTCCCGATTACCCACTCCGGGCCTGTCTGCATATTACGATTATGCATTTTACTAGAATTGTAATTAGACGCGTTTGTGAACCATGTTTTCCGCCAAAATAAAAGCTCGATGCAGTTTCCGTCATAATAAAAGATTATGATGTGTTTATCTCTTTCAAGTATAGAAATTAGTACAAAACTAATTATGAAAGTTTATTTTATTTTTCAGTATTTTACAATACATGGCTATTAGGGGTGGGTAAAAAATATCAATTTCTCGATTTTAATCGATCTCATTTTACGAAACGATATCGCTTCTAAATCCCAAGAATCGATTAGACATCCTGTTTTCAGTTGATGAATGAATGGAACATTGTTGCGCGCATCCCATCCAATAAATCACAATAATCTTTGTGCTTTGTTATTATTGATATGAAACAAAGTCTCAGATTTCAAATTACGTCCATTTTCTTACGAAATTCAAAAACATAATTAGGCCTACCGTTTTGGCGCTGTGGCGTGAGATTGCTCTGGCTCAGCTCAAGAGAAGCACATGATCTTCTCTTCCGCCTTAATAACACCAGTTACAGTGCGAAATAAACATGAATGAGCATCTGAAAGTGTGTTAAAAGATAGAGTACAACTTATCGAAGTCCGTATCATGTCACGTGGAATCGCTCAATCAGTGTTTCAACCGTGAAAAGACGTTAGTAAACAATGTCACGTAACGTCACATTTACCTCAGAAAAAACATATCCAGTGACCATAAACTCGTTAGTCAGCGAGAAAAATTAACTCTAGAGAGGAGCATTTAGTTAAATATATGCACCATATTACATATTCATTATAATTTTTAATGTTCTTCAATATTTAATGCATGTTTGAATAAATCTGGAAAGTTTTTTACTTTATAAATAAGTGTATTTTAAGTGTTTGTATACAAATCAGTTCATTTTTACCTTCAATATTATAGTAGGCTAATGAAACCTATAGGCTACAACTGACTCCCATAGTTTACAATAATAGTTAAGAGATTAGTTTTCCTTGAGAAAATGTGCAATGTATTGTACCTGATATCCAAAATAATCAATATTGAATCGAATCGTAATCAAAATCGAATCGAATTGCTAGCTTGTGAATCGAAATCGAATCGAATTGTGAAATTTGTGTCAATATACCCAGCCCTAATGGCTATTACTGTCATCGGATTGATATTATAACTATTATTATGTAGTAGTGTAATGTAGACAGACACAATATCACAACTAAAAGAGTTTTGAGTTTTTCTTTGTTCAATTTGCACTCTGAATATGGGTTGGAGCTCTTAATTTTGAACTTTCAAAGTGCACCATGAATTTAACATTAAAAAGCAGAGGTCAGTATGCAACAGACAGAACACCATGAACATAAACTGCTTTATAACAATTATGCTTTTCATTGGCCTACTTTTATTTATTAGGGTGAAACAAATGATGAAGACACTAGCCGCGTTTCCACTGTCGGGCCAGGGCCGGGCCAGGGCTTAAACGGGGCGTGCCGGGCTAATAGCCTCGGGCCAATAGCACCGGGCCTGCGTTTCCACTGTCGGGCCAGAAGCTCCACAGCGCTTCACTAAAACACGCCCGTAACACGCCTCTCTGGAACAACGTCACTCTAACCCATCATTTCACCAACAAATGGAAGTTTTATCAGAAAACTAATCCGAAATCACTGGAAACAGCGTTGAAAACAAACATGAGAAAAGCGGCCGTTTGCTAGCATTTTTTTTGTTTGTTTACTTGAATATTAAAAACCCAAGCATCGATGTTTTACCACAGATTTACAATAAAAAGTGATACATTGATCATAATGAATTAATTTATGTCAAAATTGCACATTAGTCACTCAGAAATAAATTACCGTTAGGTCTATTTCACAAAAGAAAGAGGACACACTTACTTTTTCAGTCGCGTCTGTTTCTTTATCATATTTACATCACATTTAGAAAAAAATGATAATTTCTACAACTTTATGCCACGACCTGAGGAGCTTTAGCAATCTCTCGACTCCCATACAGATATTTCAGTCAGAGAAACAGAGGAAGCTCCCGAAAAAAAAGTTACTTTATTTTATGATAGTCCGGTTTAAAGAGACGAGACGTAGGCTATGACAGATAAAATAAAAACATGACTGTCATAGCCTTTAAGATTGGTCTGATTTCTTCAAGCGTTCGCTATGTTTTTTTTTACTATGCGTATCTTCAAGCGTTTACTATGTTTACTATGGTAACGGTTAGCGCGCATAGTCTTTTACATCACAAACAGAAGGCATTCAAACATGAACGCGAGTTAAATTATTTTATTTTTAAGTCTTTAATGCTGACAGAATCATCCGGCGCTGGTAAACTCCTCCTCTGTTGGTAACCACTCCTCTAGTCCGAGCTGGCCCGCTTTGGCCCAAGGTATTCGACGGGCCAGAAATCCTGGCCGTTGGCCTCGAGTAAGCCCCGATCCAGCCCCGGAAGTGACAGTGGAAACGCGACTGGCCCTGGCACGCACTAGCACGGCCCGGCCCTGGCCTGACAGTGGAAACGCGGCTACTGTGTGTTCTGAGACAGTTACTGAGGTGAATGCACTGGGCTTTTTATTATGGCACACATTTGAATGTCATTATTAAGTGACTGGCCCTTACACATCTCTTTTATTGTAGGATTTTTCACAACTGAAGCCTCTACCTCAATGGGCTACAGAAGGTATGTGAACAAGGTAATGCTTTAAACCCTTGACATAAAGTACAGTCAGTCCTATGTTTGTAGAAAGTCATGCCACTTTTTGTGACTGGATTAACCTCCAGAAAACTTGTAATGATTGTTTGTGGTGGAATTGTTTCAGGTGGAAACAGACTCAGTCAGGGCCCTTTACAAAAGGAGTCTAGAACTAAACAGTTCACTAAAGGAGCTGGACTGTGAGCTGAGGAGGCACCAAATTAAAAAAATTCAAACAGCTGGAAAAAACAGATCTCAGTATGTGAACTTATTTAACCACGTAACCCTTTAGTATGAACACTATGAATATTTATTAATGTAACTTTCTCTGGCTGTCTTTCTTCCTCCCTAGCCACATGTCCAATAAAACAGTTTGAGACCTATCTGCAGTGTCAATGTGCTTTTATTAAGTAAAATATTGTCTTGTGATTGCATCTTTGACAGCTGCACCAGCTGGGTGGTCAAGTGTGATGGGATCAATTTCATCAGAGAGAAGCTGATTTTGTGGTGGTACTCGCTCCTTTCTGATAGTGGCTATATTGTGCAGAATGGCACATGCTGCCACTATCTTTGATGCCCGCTATGGTGACACTCTTAAGCACCTAAGGCAGTTGAAACGTGCCTTTAAGATGCCAAAGGTCATCTCGATCTTGACCCTGGTTTTACTAAGGGCCACATCGAAGCGGTTTTGTGGCCCAGTCTGAGGGTCAGGATAGGGGGTTAGCAAAAACCTCTGGCATGGATAACCCCTGTCTCCTACCAACAGGCCATCAAAAAGCCCTGTCATAGAACAGAAACGGGAAAAATTTGTACGTTTTGCTGTCACAATTAAAATGAACACTTTAAAGTGTTTTGTCCTGTACCAAATTTAACTTGCCTTCCTCAAAGCGCTGACAAAAGAAACAGGCCCTTCAAGTGTCTGATGACTCATAGAAAATTTGTGAGTCATGCACTGAGCCAGGCCATTTAGAATCCAAGCTTGTGATTATGCATTCATGATCACAAGTTATCTGCAGATAAAATGTACAGTAAATCATTGTCCTATATGTTAGTTACTACTTATTTAAAGATTGATCTCAATGCAAATAAAAATCATCTCACATGTATACTAGCCCTACCTGAACATTAGGCTGTGAAAGGACTTTCTGTTCACATAATCCACCTCATGTTCTCCTAGAGATGTGGAGATTGCAACATGTGTGCAGTCTATTGCTCCTATGACTCTAGGGAATCCTATCATAGGAATTAAAAATACATATATTTAAAACCATTCTTGACATGTAGCTACTGTAGACTATTGTATAATACATTTAAGTGCTCTAAATGAAATCTGCTTTTTGAAGAAAAAAAAAACTAAATGTGAAAGGTTAAATTTGTTCATGTCACCCTATCAGTATATCTTCATCATCATCATCATCGTCATCATCGGGCGGGCTTTTTAGGCGCAACGATATTTCTCCACAGTCCTCTTTCTTTTGACATGCTGGTCAGCTCTTCGTGCAGTCGTTCCTTATCTAGGTCTAGATGTTCGTAGTACCGATAAACGTAGTCCCTGTATGATATTCTTGGTCTACCCCGCCTGTTCGATGCGACTTCCGACTTGTAAAGAACATATATCTGCGCTGGTTCACTGTTTCCCATGCGAAGGCAGTGTCCGATGAACTGGTGCTGCCTTCTCCTAATGGTATCACTAATTGGCTGTTGACCTGTTGTGCTGTATAGTTGTTCATTTGTCATGTGAGATTCTGCTTAATTGATTCCCAACATGATTCGGTAGCACTTTCTAGCAAAGATGTTTAGCTTTTCTTAAAGGTCCCATGACATGCTACTTTTTGTAGGCTTTAATATAGGCATTAGTGGTCCCTAGTACTGTATCTGAAATCTCTTTTCAAAAATTCAGCCTCGGTGCAGAATTATAGCCACTACAAGCCAGTCCCAGAATGAGCTTCCTTCAGACAGGCCGTTTCGGTGTCTGTAGCTTTAAATGCTAATGAGGAGGAGAAAGGCGGCGCAAGGTGGAGGGTGGGTGTGGCCTTGACCATCTTGCGCAACGGTACCGGTCCGTGCATGTTTACGTTGGATATAGCAATGGCACGAAGACACGCAGTCGTTCAAGCATTTCAGTTTGACCCAGAATCTGATCCGGATGGAGAAGCAACAACTCAGCGGTTCCAGCAGGACGTTTCCGAATGGTTAGTTTAAAATATTATGTCTGGATACGGTACTTTATTCGGATGGTTTACAGTTATTATCATGTAGCTAACGCTAACCTACTGTTGCCTTTTCATGAGAGATCTGTTACATCTGTAATTTATCTTATTACAATTACATCATCAAGCTCTGCGATCTTGAAATGCGGATATCGCGCGCGCCGTATAACCAACAGGAAAACGGTTATCCAAATAACAAAGAAGTGTACAACACTCGCGTTACAGTGTGTGTATTCACACACATAAACTGCATAGCTGCATAGCTAATGTGACAGCCACATTCTACGTGTAACAGTCTAGGCAACCATAAACAGTAAAGCAACACACTTATATATCATTAGTTGACTTACTTGTCCGAGGTGTGTAGCTGAGCCAAAGAGAGTGATCCAGACTTTAGTTTCAGACGTTCAGCAAGCCCAGCTCTGTATTAACCCTTCGGTGTTCATTTGTACATCCAATTATTGAGCAATTGTTATGCTTCGCTCGCTCAAAAGCCATGATATCTCTCGTGGACTAACTAAAATCGCGCGCGCGCGTTCCTACTTCCTAGCTCATTTTCTCATGGGCGGAAAATATTCTCTGGGCGGGCAAAGCAGAGACAGGGGAGGTAACATTCCTCCTTGTAACGTCACAAGGAGGAGATTCAAGATCAGCGCGATTGAGCTTCCATTTTCTCAAAGGCAGAGAAAGATAGCAAAAGCTCGATTTACACCGATTGAAATTTCTAGAAACTTGGGGACCATATACAGGCTAGGGGAACTCATATTAATGTTAAAAAACCTCAGAAAGTGAAAATTTCATGTCATGGGACCTTTAAAGGGATTGAGTGACCACCCATGATTCGCATCCGTAAAGAAGCACTGATATGCACGATGCATTGAATAGGTGCATCTTGAACTTTCCATGCGGCTTGGGTGATCTCAAGATGGTCTTGAGTTTCGTAAATGCGACCCAAGCTAAAGCTATACGGTTGTTGACATCTTTTTTGGTCTTTTTTGGTCATGTATGATCCCAAGTACTTAAACTCGTCCGCGATTGCAGTCGGCTTTCCATCAATTGCCAGATTGGTCTTTATTTGGGATTTATCATTTAATTGGACTGGAACGTTTTTTTCAATGCTTATCTCAAGGCCGACGGTAGAGGCATTTTGCTGCATTACTGTTTGCTGCTGTTGTGCTCGGGTTGGATCATTCTCGAGAAGCGCTATGTCGTCTGCGAATGAGAGGTCGTTGAGTTTTCGTTCGGTTGTTATCTCTTTTCTCTTTTTAGCACAAGATCGTTGTAGCCGTGCGTTTTCCGATCGTGCTGGGGTACCCTTGTGTGTTAGGTAACCGAAATCGCCTGCTGATTGCTTTGAAACATAGTCGATGACAATTATGAATAAGTACGGTGCGAGGACGTCTCCCTGTAGAACTCCTGTTGTGATTGCAAAGGACTTTGAACGCTCTCCTCCAACGTATACTTGGCTTGTCGACTTGTCATACATGATTCTGATTGCGTTTACAATTTCCTCTGGAATTCCGTAATGACGTAGGATGGCAAACATCATCTCTCGGTCAATTGAGTCAAACGCTTTCTTTAAGTCGATAAAGGTAGTATACATTGGGATGTCTTGTGCGCGCGCTACATCCATGATCCTACGGAGGATGTGGATCTGTTGAGCACATCCCCGGCCTGTTCTGAAACCTGCTTGGTTGCTTCTGAGCAGTTTGTCGACCGGGCCTCTTATGCGATTGAGAATTACTCTGTTGTAGACTTTGGCTGCTATGGACATTAGGCTGATTCTTCGATAGTTGATCATGAGCTGTGGGTTACCTTTCTTCGGTATTGGCTTTATCAAGTTTGATGTCCATTGTGTTGGTGCTGTGAGATGTTCGTAGACCAACTGACAGATGTTGTGAAGTTGATTTACCACGCATTCACCTCCGTCTTTTAGTACTTCAGCTGTCATGGCATAATCTGGACCGGGTGCTTTGTTACGGTTGAGTGTAGTGATGGCGTCATCAATTTCAGCTCTTGTTATTTTACCCAATTTTATACCTGGGATGTCCAGTGTTGGAAGTGGGGCGGTTATTCGGAATGATTTTGGAACTCTTGTTGTTCAGGAGTGTTGAGAAGTAGTTGGTCCATTCTTTTAAAAGATCTTCGCTTGAACTTGGGATGTCGCCATTGAGCATTCTAATTTTGCTAGAGGAGGCATCTTTGGGCTTTTCACTGATGTCATGGATAAATTTCCAAACTTTGTGATGTTCGTGTTTGTTGACTGCTCGCTCTAGGGCATCGAGTTTAGAGTTGATATGTGCCTCGTTGTCCATATCGAATGCTTTCGAAACCTCTTTTTTCTTTTCACGCCATTCTTCTTTGTCTTTTATATTTTGTGTGCACTTGTATCTTACCTTGAGATCTCCTTCTTCGTTGATTAGCTTGATGGTGTTGGGGCTAATCCAGCTTGGTTGTTTGGATTTCGGCCTTTTCTCCAGAATTTTCTCACAGGCTCCGATAAGAGCAGAGTCTAATGCGTTGGTTCGCTGTTTTATGGATTCCGGTGGGTCTAAGCATGCTATTTCATCGAAGAGTACTTCAAATCGATTCCGAACCTCCACATTGAATGCGTTTTTCAATTCTGGGGCTTTCAGTTTTTCAACGTTGAAAGCACATCTCTTGTCCGGATTAATTTTCGATTTTCGTAAGGAGAGCTCGAACTTGGCGCACACAATTTTATGGTCAGAACCGACGTTGCAGGTATTGTATGCACGACAGTTTTTGACAGAAGTCCACCACTTTGTGCAGAATAAAATGTGGTCTAGCTGGTAAAATTCGCTTTTTGGACTTTTGTAAGTACGTAGTCTGGTCGGTCTGTTTGGAAACCATGAATTGGCGGGGCATAGACTCGCCATTTCACACATGCTAATCATCCTCAATCCATTGTCATTTGATTCTGAATGATAGCAGTGGTTGCCGACAACTCTTGGATTTGAGATATGACTGTCTCTCCCGATTCTTGCATTAACCCTTTCGCACGTACGATCACACCGGTGTGATCAGTCTAGGCTGGTCCCTGGAGCGTACGATCACACCGGTGTGATTAGAACGGTCAGTGCATCACGTGATCAACTGCTAAATTCAAATGTGCTTTCGCACGTTGGCTGGCGCTAAGCCAGAGACAGGCGTGCTCAGAGCTGTCATATATCACAACTTCTCAGTGTTTTCAACCACATAATGTTTATTTTAGGTTTTATACATATAAATTCACATAAGTACTAAAAAAATAATACATTTAGAGTTTATAAAATACACACTGATGTCTATGGAAGAAGCAATAATAATCCTTTCCATTATAATTAGACATGTTTTATTCATATTGATACACATTGTGGGGCCTATCTTGCACCCAGCGCAATTGACTTTGTACACCGACGCATGTTTCATTCCTATTTTGCACCCGCGCAAAGCGCGCTTTTCCCTCCACAGAAGCACGTCGCTAAACTAGGGAATGAACTTGCGCTCCCTGGGCGGTTAAGCGCAAAAAAGGAGGCGTGTTCCGGCGCAAACGTTCCCTGGTGCTATTTTACTGTTCCATAAAACAATTGCGCCACTGGCCAGAAAAAACCTAGTCTAAAGTCAGTGGCGCGTTGCGCGTTGTTCATTATGCTATTTTAAGGGCGCATGCTTGACCATAATGTAGCGTGAGCACAACGCACATACACTTTGATTCTCTAATCTACACAGAAGCAGCAGTTTTCATTTTTGCAAATCATATTATTACAAACGATAGATAGATAGATAGATGGACGGATGGATGGATGGATGGATGGATGGATGGATGGATGGATGGATGGATGGATGGATAGATAGATAGATAGATAGATAGATAGATAGATAATTTATTATAAAAGCATACATCTAGCTTACACATTTACCCACATTACTATATACCTGTTTAACCGAAGCTATTTTGGGTGTGTTTCTCCATCCCCAATGTCACTTCTCTGTCTTTTACGGCCGTGACGAGAGCGTTGCTCTCCTCGGCTGTGAACCGCTCCTCGTGCGTCTGGCAAATCCGCCGTTACAATAGCAATATGCCAAGGAAAAAGCGCGTCTGCTCTTAAAGGGAATGTGAGATGATGCTCTGATTGGTTTATTTCACGTTACGTTCAAACCACACCTATGAATAATGAAGCTACTTCAGACCAACCCATTTTAGATTTGCGCCGGGCGCAAGAGTCATTTATCCCGCCGGGAAAATAGCAACAGCGCCGAGACCCGCCCACAAAGTTACTTGCGCTTTGCGCTTTGACACTTGCGTTTCAGATCGTTAAAATAGGGCCCAATGTAAGTAACTTTAAAGTTTACTCTATTCTTCTCCCAGTTAACCAGCTACTTACTTTTATGTATTTCGGAAGAAGTGGATGAATTCACGTGTTGTAAATCCAACAGATCCGATTCTCTGAACTGCGTCTGCGGCACAAACTAAGATGGCGGCGCCCATCGCGCATACAGCTCAACTAACGCGATCGTTATAAAGGAGTTTAAACAACAAAACACTTCCACTTGCATATATTTGACAATCGGAATATCAGATATTTCATGCCATAGCTAACAAATTTGTGAATATTTTGAATAAAAAAGGAAAAATGACATAAAAGCAGATCATCATTCATTCAGCTCTGTTGCTGCTGCGGTGTGTCACGTGACAAGCAATGACGCGTCACCATGGAAACCATAAAGTGACACGTTCTAAATAACGGTCGCCTTGAAAAACTCACGCTGGGGGGTCAGCCAGAATATTTTAAACTTACGTGTGAAAGGGTTAAAGTCTCCTGCAAGAACGGTTATGTTGTGTGGGGGAATAGTCTCGATGAGTTCAGTGAGATCGTTGTAAAATGCGTCTTTCCCGTCGTCGTTGGCATCGTCTGTTAGGGCGTATACTGAGACTAGGCATGCCTTTGGGTTCCCTTTAAGATGTATCGCTAACAAACGTTCTGATTTAACTGTGATTGAGCCAATTAGTTGAGCTATCGGGTTGTTGTACAAAATCGCGACTTTTTATCGCGACATTTATCAGATGAATTCGAATGTGCCAAGGTCCAGCTATGATTTTGCTTGTAGTGAATGTAGCCCACCGTGTCAGATGTTTTGAGACGGTGCTCTTGAATGGCGACAATATCGATGTTTCGCCTCTCGCAGTGTGCTATCATTCTTTCTACTTTGTGTGTAATCCATACGTCGGTTTCTTTGTTGTAGGTGTCGTTCAGCGTTCTCACGTTGTGGGTGGCTACGGAGAAATATTTGTTCTTCTTGGATTTTCCAGTCTTAGAATACTTGTCAGTGGCTGGCAGATTGGTTGACCAACCACCGCGGTCCTTGATTACCTGGGCGACGGCCGAGCCAGTATAGTTTTGATTTGGTTGTGGATTCATATCATTTACTACGTGGGTTTTCCTTTTTCCAGGTATGACTGCATAGGGACACGACACCTCATGCGCAGAAAAGCAGTTGGTTCGCCTTTCCAAGGTCTCCTTGTAATTGCCTTACCCTTTCCTCAAAAGCCTTTCTGCGGTTAAACCCCTTACTTGCCTTTTGAGGTCAAAGTGTTATTGCTGCGTCCCAATAACACTTCGATAGTTACACTAGTTCGGTCCCCATAACCATATTGATCTAAGATCTTCTGGTAGGCTATCCATCTAGTCCCATATCGGGTCAGTTTAATGTCTTGACCAGGACCATATAGATATACCAGTATATCTTACCAGCAATTTTATGGACATGGTCAAAAAATGTCCAGGGAACACAATGAAGCTATTCATGCACCCATGCAGTCCGAGGACCACCTTGCGAATAGTTCGACAAACCGTGTTTTTCCCTAGATTCTCTGCATCACCGATCGCATACAAGTATGTACCACTTGCAAAAAAACGCAGCGCAATACATGCCATTTACGGTACAGTAAGTGCATAGCTTTGACGTGTCACACTTGTTATGTGCAGCTCAAGAAGTTCGCAAAGATAAGACATTTCTTTCTTGGAATGTTGCGTCACGGATGCTGTTTATCATCTCGTTGGGGAGTGAGGGTTAGAGATCACTATTCTGCAATTGTAATTCTTGTTTTTCCTGATTTGTGAGTACACTGGTTTTGCATCACAGAGCTCCAACTAGCGCGCCATCTGTGTACTGAAAATCCTAGCTGGGTAAAATAAGAGTATTACATTGACATTTGTTTTTTCTTTTGGGTTATGGTGATTATTACTGTAGGTTTCATTGCTGTTGTGTTGTGACTTTGTGAATTGATTTATTTGGTAATTCAAAGAGTAAAAAGACAAAAGAGTACTGAGAAGAATAAATACATGTTTATTGATCTGCCATAATTTTGTGTGTGCTTTCCTGTGGAAAGAACTGTTTAATGTTAATTTGTTTTTTAATTATTTTCAAAAAAATTATTTTCAAATCTAAAGGTAAACACAGTAGTGTATTTCTTATTTCCACATAGAAAACATATATCTGACACTATCAGGTGAAGATCTGGGTCAGATGTGTCGATACTCTAACTGAAGAGAAATGTGGGAAAATTTAACATCCCCTAGACCAGGGTTCACCAATCTCGGTCCTGGAGGGCCGCTGTCCTGCAGAGTTTAGCTCCAAACCCAATTAAACACACCTGAACCAGCTTATCAAGGTCTCACTAGGCATACAAGAAACTTTCAAACAGGTGTGTTGGAGCTGGTTGGAGCTAAACTCTGCAGGACAGCGGCCCTCCAGGACCGAGATTGGTGAACCCTGCCCTATACAGATTCCTACCTTGTGAGCCACAAGATTCTACCCAGTGGGAGGGCTACACAAATTTGTTCAGAAACCCTTTATGCAGTTTATATAACATGCCATGTAAATGTCTTTTTGTGTTTAAATTATCATTCAGTCATTGAAACTAGATTCGACCGATACAAATCATATCATTCTTTATTTAAATTTGCATTAGCCAAGAACAGAAAAAGAACCATTAGCGTTTTCCTCACAATTGACAACAAAACATCCCTATATTATTTTCCTTACTTATTATTTCTATTTCACTGAGAAATGCCACAAATGATTAAGTGTGCACGTGTACTGTCCGAATGAATCAAATTGAATCGCAAATGATTTCAGACCTTTTTGCATAACTGTTGAAATATTGGCAAATCTAATTGCTAATTCTAAATAGCTTATAGGAAACACAAATTATATAATTGTTGAAACCACTGATCAATATCAAGCTACAGAAATCGATTAAGAGGGTCAAATATGTCCTTGCATCATTTTAATTGTGTATGGCCATCAATAATTTATAATCATTCATAACCCTTTCGCTACTTTTCTTTTTTCTTTTTGTGAATTAGGCTGACTTACAGTACATACCTCCGTTGTATGATTTTAAAGTTTAGTTCGTTTGTCGCTTCAAATCTCACACAGTGACATGTGGATTCCACGCGTACCAGATGTGGGCCAGATCTGGGCTGACACGATGTTGCTGTCTGGGTACAGATTCATTAAGAAGCTCTGGCTAATGCACATTTGCCTTGTCTTAATTCAACTCTCTCATTTATTTCCAATCAGTTGCAGGTCTCAGAGCTGTCTTGCATTTAGTTAAATCTCAGGTAGCGGCATCCCTCACAAAGAAACTGGTAGTCAGAGTTTATTAAAGTCTGACCTCCCCGTATCACTGTGGATGTTAATTACATCCTCACTTACACACACACACACACACACAAGCTCTTGCTGTCCCTCGTATAAAGGTATCGACTGTCTGGTCACTCGGAATGGTAACCGTCCACAGATCTATGAAATCGAGGTCACCTTCATTTTAGTAGACTGTTGTGATCTTCTTTCTCTCAGGTCTGAGCTGTCTGTCAGCCCCCTGCATTCAGACTGGGAATAACTTCTTTGACTTTAATCTGTCCTGGGGAATTGCACATCGCATTGCCTTGATGGAACTGCCATTTTCACATGCTCTCTATCTCCCATACAGATTTGCGCATGTCACACACACACACTTAGACAAATAAACAGATAGTTGCATAGGGTGTGTGTCTCAGTAACTGGAGAGCGAGTAAACTGAGCTGGAGAAACAAGATTGCTTTGTGCGTTTGTGTCCATGACCTTCTATTTCTCTTTTGCCCCAATCAGCTTTAGTACAGAGCCACTTGCTGCCTCACCAATACGCAGAGCAATCTCACAAAGAGAGGGGTGAGAAGACGAAAAGCTGACCTTTGATCCAGGACAGAATTCAATTTGGATAAAAGACCTTGGTGGCATCAGCTTTCTATGGGATCTCTCCACCGCAAGATAGATAAACAGGAGTGATGGATGCCCATGAGATTTTTTGGCAAGCAGGATATTGTTAAGATGGTAGAGAAAGGTAGCCGATATATGCGATTATAGCTGAGGCAGGAATGTGACGTGCTTAAAGGCAGTGTTGGGTGTAATCAAAGACTTTATACATAGAAAGACGGTGCACTCATATTACTGTGAATGAGAGAAAGTGCAATGCGCAATATGGCGGAATAAGTCCCGCCTTATAGATAAAAGAGCCTATCACCAATTGGTAAAGTCATCACAACTGTATCGTATGATTTTAGAAGACTTGTAATATAGTACACAAGTCATTTCATGTAAAAAGTGATCAGTTGACTTAACTTGAAACAAGTGAGGAAACCTGTTGCCTTAAAATGGTTAAGTAAAAAACTTTATGCATAAGTCAACTGATCACTTTTTACAGTGTTGGACCACTTTTATGATACTTTAAGGTTGTAGGCTATGTCATTTTCGAAACTTGAAAGCATTAGAACCCATTTATTGTCATTGTATGGAAAAGACTGACCCACACAATTAATTAATTTGTAATTTATCCTTTTGTGGTCCACAGAAGAAATAAAGTCATACCGTTTTGGAACAACACAAGGGTGAGATGATGACAGAGTTTTAATTTTTGGATGAACTATCCCTTTAATTCTGCTTTGCTTCTGGAGAGGATAAAACATTAACTGTCATGAATTTAGATGCTGATTAGGTTTACCAGAAAAGGTCATTGTTCCACAATAGCTCTGATATTTCCTATGACTAAAACAGCAATTTATGTCTTATAGTTAATTATATTAGAGTGGTAGGTTATTAGTGTGTGTTCAATCAGAGGAAAAGTTAAGAGTTCCTCAAGTTACACAATAAAACACCACAGTGGATTTAATTTTGATTGTGGTGGTTTAATTTTAATGAGTACATTTTAAAATGATATTGCACAGTAAGTACTCAAACAGTCGTCCTCATTAGGTCTCTGTCCTTTCCAAACACTGTTAAAAAGAAAACCCTAAAGAACCCTGTGGGTTTGCAGCCCATTATTTGCTCTTCTTAAATGTTTCTGTTATGAAATAGCTGTTTAATAAAAAGTTTTTCTGAATTGAAAGTGAGATCAAGAAGCTAAAGAGCACATTCAAATATGTATTTCACAGAACTTCTGAACATACCAAAAGACATTCTCTTTACCAATGCCAGTTTGCAAACATCTTCCATATTTTCGACTTCCAGGCCTCATTCACATCCTGAATCATCATGAAGCACACCCTCCTCCGGTCCTCCCCCACAGGGTGATGAAGCTGAGATGTACCACTCAGTGACGGCACATTTAATCAGCACTCCGAAATGTATGATCGCAAAAGACACGGCTCCACGCCACACGTCTCTGCACACCGCTCTTACAAGTACGGAATAACCATGCGTGATCACACAATCAATCCACCACCAGCTTTTAAATTAGCATCTCAAACCCTCAGCACATGTTTTGTCACAGACTGCCAAGCAGTAAAATTGATATTAAGAATATTGACTGTTGTACATGACACTCTATTAATAATGGCAGGGGTGAATAGGTATGAAGAATATCTAGGCCTATACAGATTGGGAGGGTGAAAGGTATGATGGGATAGGTGTTACTCTGGAGGGTGATGGATTGTGCTGCGCTGTTCATTCCCTGATGGCACTGGCTTCAAGAAATTGGTGTATATGCAATCCATTGTTGGAGAACAATAACAAATTGATCAATCAATTTTGAAGTTGATAATGAATAGGAATATTATAAAGGGAATAAATCACTGAGAAGTACTCTCTCGGTACACTGTAAAAAAAAAAAAAAAAAAAAAAGATACTTCAGGCACCATTTGGAGTTCCTCAGATCACAACCACACTGAAAGAAGCCTCTGAAGAACCGTTGTTTGGACTGAAGTGACAGTTTCAAAAAGGGCAGTTCTCTGAAAAATGTACCTGAATGAACTCCAAAGGCTGTTATCTGTTTCTTCATGAACCATGCCATAACGTGTCCAAACCAGGCGTGTTGTTGTATGATTCCTGCTTGTCTGTCCACACAAAATGCGGAAAGGACGCATGAGGTGACGCAATAGCACTGTCAATCTGAACAGTTTTTCCTCTCTCTCCTCGCAAACGCACTGCAGCTGAAGAGCGTTATATACCTTATTCACAGCAGTGCCATCTTTGCATCTTCTTTATTTTTAACGGGAATGAAAGCGAGGCTGTGAGGGATAGACACACATCTCTTCAGTGGGTTGTACTGTTATTTAATGTGTTTTTGGATTGTTCTGCTGACTCTTTCCAAGAAATTTCAGTAGACAAAAAACTCCAGACAACATGAGCTTTGATAAATTATAAGTGATCTAGCAGCTTTATACAGCTTTTCACAGCCTCGCTGTAATATTGTCATGGCGGCGCTGCTCAAGGTCTATACTTTGATATACTTTTGTATGCTATACCCTCACTCTAAAAAAAGATGTTTCTTTAAAGGTTCTTTACACATAGTAACGGTTCTATTTAGAACTGTATCGCCCTGAAGAACCCTTTTTACGTGACAGATTGAAATATGTATTTTATAAATCTGTGAAACATTGACAGCACTATAGTCACACTATTTTGAATGTGTGTAAAAAAGTTTATAAAATGTAAATAATTAATTTGTATGTAATTTTGGGTTCATCTGCGATCTATCAGTTTGGCACAATGCAATGTGCAATCGATTACCCTTGTCTTGTTGAACACTAGGGGGAGAACACTAGGGGGAGTTTTTCCATTCGACATAAAGTTAGCAGTGGGGAAACATCAGCGAGTTTTGTGTTTAATCTTCTCCCCCTCTATTCAGGTATTAATTCCAATGATTTGTTAATTTAATGTTGTATAAGGATTTTTTTGTACACTTTAAATAGTGTTATGGATTAGAAGTGCACATTATTAACAGTACATGTGACCAACTGTTAAATGTGTGTACGTTTTCAGAAAGAATGTGAATGATGCTGTTTTTGAAAAGTTGTTTATTGTCAATTGCTACAATTGATTCCACATAAAGTCCACAGTGGGGAAACATCAGCGAGTTTTGAGTTTAATCTTCTCCCCCTCTATTCAGGGGTACAACATTTTGAAGGCACCACTGGGATTCACTCTTCGGAGAGCAGTTGTCACTTACCTGGCAGATGGCTCCTGATACAGTACATCCCCTAAAACAACCCAGATCAACAATGCAGTGGAAAGAGTTCATGCAGTAAAGGCAAGACAGAGACGAAGAACCATAAACCTGAGGCCACAGAGATCATCAGGTGAAATACAAGTTCAGTCAGTCCCAAGTAAGCCCCTACTCAGTGAAAAGGTCTACTCTAGTGTCAAAATGGAGACAACAGTGCTAGAGCAAATGCAAGTTGAAGTTATCAGCATACTAAATACCCTATCCAAAGACAAGCTTCTAAGTGTCTGTGAATTTCTGAACATAGCAGATCAAGAAAACTTTTCATCTAAATCCCGCATGTCTCAGATCTCTCATATCCTTCAACATCTCGAAGAAGACATAACGGAGCTAGAAGATGGCGGCATGTCGTACTGTTAGGCCTGAGAGATAAAATTTTAGAAGTGAATACAGTCACCGAAAATCAGAGCCGGACAGTAACGGAGTACATTTACTTGAGTACAGTACTTAAGTACAATTTTGAGGGATCTGTACTTTACTCGAGTATCATTTTTGGGGAGTACTCATGACTTTACTCAAGTACATTTGAGAGGCAAATATTGTACTCTTTACTCCACTACATTTCTATCCATAACCGTGAGTACCCGTTACTTCTTCTAAAAGCAAAAAAAAGGAAAAAAGAAAAATCTCGGACACCCTCAGTTTGTTGTTTCCCTCTCAAACGTGATTGGATTGCGCAGGCGCCACTGATTGGGACAGCCTATCAGCAATCACCTTCAGCTTTCCGCCAAAGTCAACTCCTGGGTCAGATTTATATAAGAGACGAAACCATGGACGAAACAATGGATGAAGACGTAGCAGGTCCATCCCGGGAATGTGCCAATCCATGGCCCCACCTCGCCAGACTATTTCTTTTCGCTATTTTTCTCTGACTATTAGTTTTCGCTTCAAGTGTTTGCTGTGTTTACCAATGTAAGCACTGTGGCAGTAGTAATGCAATATTTAGAAAATGTACTCTTGTACTCTTGATACTCAAGTACTTTTAAAAACAAGTACTTTAGTACTTTTACTTAAGTAGACATCTGACTGTAGTACTTTTACTTGTACTTGAGTAAAATTTAGCAAGGGGTATCTGTACTTTTACTCAAGTAATGAAGCTGTGTACTCTGTCCGCCTCTGCCGAAAATTAGTTAACAGGACAAAGCAAAATCACAGAAAAAGATAGATTACAAAGGGAATTTGATGAGCTTAAAAGCGCAATGAAACAAAAATTTTGTAAAATTCAACAATTGGAAGAAGTGATCACAAAACAAAGCATTGTCCAGCCTCAACTACAAATAGCTGCACACCCCTAACATTTAGTGAATGTTCAACTCTCTAGTCCACCTTGGCACAGAGAATTCAAAATTTCTGGACAAAATAGTGACCCAGGTCAAAAAGAGAAATTTACTTTTTCAAGTTTGGCACACCAGATTGAGAATGGTCTGAGCAGAGGCTACCCAGAGTGTGAGATTGTTGATGCAGTAATTCGTGCCATCTCTCCAGGCTTACAGTTACGAATCTATTTAGAAGGAAATTCTGCGCTCTCACTTCCAAGAGAAAAGTGCAACTGAACTTTATAAGTAACTCACCTCTGAATGCCAAGCGAACAAAGAAACATCGCAGAGTTTCCTTATGCGTGTTCTTGACCTGCGCCAAAAAATCTTGTTTGCATTCCAAGAAGCAGAATCAGGCCTCAAATATGATCCAGCGTTAGCTCAAAGCATGTTCTTAAATACTGTACTCACCGGTCTCCAAAGTGACAGCATTAAAGTAGACATGCAGCCCCTCCTTCTGGACACCAAAACCACAGACGAGGCTCTGTTGGAAAAATGAAACATTGCTTGTCCTAATGAGGCAGGAAGACAAAAGAAAAAGAAAACCAATGTGCAGCACACAACCACTGTTGTCCATGCAGTTAAGTCTAGTGGTGAAACCACTGATAAGAAACCCAGTTTGACTCAAATTGCACCTAAACCATCTTCCGACGTGCTGACAGAACTGAAAGAACTGAAAACGGATGTAGCTTCACTAAAAACACTCAGTGTGGAAATAGCGCAAATCAGAGAATCGTTGCAACAACCAGCTTTTGCTTCATCACAATGTCCCATTCCTGCACGGAGAGCTTCCGACAGAGAAAGTGTTCAGGGTCAAGTGCAGCCATTTTGGGCATCACCGGGTGCTAACCAAACGAGAGTAAATACTCAATTCCAACCCCAGTATATGCCTCGACAATATTATGCACCAACTTTTCGTTCCCAAGCAAGAAAATGCTTCAATTGTCAGCAGCAAAGAACAGAGGATCGTTGCATGCATTGTTTTAGATGTGGCAGTGGTGAGCACTTCCAAGCAGGATGCAGAATTCGTGGCATTAAGCCGTCAAGAGAGAGTCCTTTAAATGGAGAGTGGCTACTTTTGTGGGACAGGGAGTAACCAGATCGACTGACCAGTCCCAAAGATGTGCAGCCTGTGGAAGGACCGATAAGCAGATGAAACTGTGTTCACAATGTAAAAAGGTACTGTATTGTTCTAAAATCTGCCAAACTCACCATTGGACTGCACACAAGCAAACTTGTATCTATTTACCAAGACCGGCGTCGAATCCCTACTTGACGATGAGTGTTCACACCCCCTGCAGCACACAAGTTAACCAGCATTCTCCAGTGACATCATTAGTTGTGAGGCAATGTCTTGTTGAATGTTACCTATATGGCCATCGAATTCAAGCAATGTGGGACACTGGCTCTCAGGTATGTGTCATTGATGAAGTGTGGAAACAGATATACTTACCAGAAGTCCCATTGAGAGATGTTTCCAACATTCTTGAGGCTCCACATACATTGAACCTTGTGGCTGCCAACGGCATTGATAGCCCCTATATTGGTATATGTTGAAGTGGCATTCAGATTATCATCACAGGCATCTCACATAGCTGAACTTGTCATTCCGATGCTTGTAGCCAGGGGTCAAAATCTCTCTCACCCTATCATCGGTTTCAATGTGATAGAACAAATTGTGAGCTCCATTGAACAAGCACAACCAAACACTGAAAACAAAAACCTACTTGAGAGAACAGTAAAAGCCGCATTTCCCAGCCTAAAGAGAAGCAAAGTACAGTCATTCATTCAACTCGTGAGTGCAGAGAGCTCATGTGAATACACAGTAAAGACCACGAAAGGGCATGTGAACGTCCTTAAACGTAGTACTGTGCAGGTCTCAGGCAGAGTGTACATGTAGCCAGTTAAAGAGGACAGCACACTCCTTTTTGAACCTGATGTGAATCCCCGGTGGCCGGATGGGCTTGAATTCACCGAAAGTTTAGTGAGGCTAAAAAAAGAGGCTCCAACAAATATCACGATTAAGGTGTACAATGACACTGATCATGATGTAACTCTGATGGGCCAGACTCTGATCGGTACAGTACAGTTTGTTAAGAATGTCTTACCTGCTAGTATGTTTGAGGTACCATCAAACCCTACCTCTGTTGGGGTATGTCACATCCAGACTGCAGATAACCGTTGCGACCACACCAGTACCGAGGTATGGGACCCGCCAGTCGATGTCAGCCACCTGAGTAACCACCAGAGACAGATAGTATGGCAAATGCTAAGAGAAGAGTGCCATTCATTTTCTAAGTCGGACAACGACATTGGGTGTATCAGAAATCTACAACTGAATATCTCACTTAAAGATGATGAGCCAGTCAGTCGCACTTATATGTCTGAGCCAAAACCTCTGTATCGTGAGATGAAAGAATATTTGCATGACCTCATAGCACAAGGCTGGATTGAAAAATCAAACTCCTCATACTCATCTCCAATTGTGTTGATTATAGGGACCTGAACAGAAAGACTCACCCAGACAGACAACCAATTCCGAGGGTGCAGGACATCATGGACTGCCTGGGTGGCAATTCTTGGTTCTCATCATTAGATCAAGGGAAGGCCTACCACCAGGTGTTCATGTCAAAAGTAAGTAAACACCTAACAGCCTTTGTGACCCCCTGGGGCCTATATGAATGGGTGTGTATTCCTTTCGGGCTGATGAATGCTCCAGCAGCCTTCCAGCGATGTATAGAAGAGTGCTTTGAAGACCTGCGAGATGAGACATGCATTTCATACCTTGATGAAGCATTGGTGTTTAGAACTTTGAGAACCACGTCCAGTATGCAAGGAAAGTGCTGCAACGGCTTAAAGAACATGGCATCAAGCTCAAGCCAAGTAAGTGTTAGCTTTTCAAACCTGAAGTCCGCTACCTGGGTAGAATAGTCTCCGCCAAGGGAAGTAAAGTTGATCCTGCAGACACAGACGCTGTTAGATCCCCGAAAGACAAACAACCAAAGAATATTGGTGAGCTGAGAAGAATTCTTGGTCTGCTTAGCTACTACAGACAGTACATTAAAGATTTCTCTCGCATCACCAGTCCTTTGTATGACCTGTTAAAAAGTACCCCAGAAGATAATGTTCACATAAGAGAAAATCAAAGAGGAAATGCATAAAAACTGGTGTTCCATCGAGTAAGCCCATTACCTGGACTGATCAGCATCAGAGCACTCTTGAACAAGTAATTGACTGCTTGCTCCAGCCCCCTATATTAGCCTTCCCTGACTTTTCACAACATTTTGTCCTGCATACAGATGCATCAGCTCAAGGCTTGGGTGCAGTATTGTACCAGAATCAAAATGGAAAACTTTGTGTGTTTGCCTATGGATCCCGTACTCTATCTGCTTCTGAGAAAAACTACCACCTACACACAGGCAAGCTTGAATTTCTCGCTTTGAAGTGGTCAGTCACCGAAAAATTCTGTGATTACTTGTATTATGCCCCAACGTTTACTGTATATAGTGACAACAATCCCCTTACATATGTCCTGTCAACTGCCAAATTGAATGCTACAGCTTGCAGATGGGTGGCTGAATTGGCAGATTTCCACTTAACAATCAGATATCGCCCTGGCCGAGAAAACATTGATGCTGATCCGCTATCCAGATTGCCACTTGACATAGGAACTATAATGAAAGAGTGCTCTGAGGAGTTGTCGTCAGATGTAATAGGTGCAACAATTCAGGCTGTAGAAGCTCAAGAAGGACCCAGCATTCCATTGTCAGTCTCAACAAACTGTTCATCAATTGAAGCCGGTCCAGCAGCTCCGACAATAATTCCTTTGTCTGTAAATGAGATCAGAGAAGCTCAAATGAATGACCTGGATATTAGTCCTGTATATCAATGCAAGCTGTCTGGAACAAAACCACAAGTGAAACTAGTAAAGACATACAGTATAAAAACAAAATGCCTGTTTCGTGAATGGGGAAAACTTGCCATTAATAAGGATAGTATCCTTTGCCGAACCACTTCCACCCGCACACAGTTGATCCTGCCAGAGAAATATATAAATATATAGTCTTGCAAGAGCTTCACGATGAAATGGGCCATCAAGGTACATATTGCACTCTTTCACTCATTCGTGAACGTTTCTTTTGGCCATATATGCAGGCAGACATTGAGCACTATGTCACAAAAATATGCAGATGCCTGAAACAGAAAAAGCTGTTATGTGACAAGAGCCCCACTGACAAACATTATTACGACACAGCCATTTGAATTGTTCTCTACTGACTTTCTCCACTTAGACCGCTGCAAAGGAGGTTTTGAGTATATACTGATGGTAGTAGACCATTTCACCCGATTCGCCCAAGCATTCGGCACTACTTCCAAATCAGGTAAAACAGCTGCAGATCGTATCTTCAATGATTTCACCTTAAAATTTGTCTTCCCTTCGCACATCCACCATGATCAAGTTGGAGAGTTTGAGAATCAGTTATTTGAACAGCTCCAAAAGTATTGCGTCATCACAGGCTCCAGAAAGACACTGTATCATCCGCAGGGCAATGGCCAAGCCGAGCGTTTTAACAGGACACTGCTACAAATGTTACGAACTCTCACAGAAAACCAAGTCAAACGGGAAAGATTCCTTGAATAAGCTACTGTATGCTTATAATTGTACCCGCTCTGAAGTCACAGGGTTTTCTCCTTTTTACCTGCTATATGGGAGGTCTCCAAGGCTGCCTGTCGACATGCCTTTCTGTAATCAGAAAGAGTATGTACAGAAATGGAAACATGGAATGGAAGAGGCATACAAAATAGCAAGAGAGTGTGCTCAAAAATCTGCTGACAGGAGCAAAAAGAACTTTGACAACAAGGTGAGGAGTACCACACTGCAGCCAGGTGGTCGTGTCCTGGTAAAGAACCTAACACTACGAGGAGGACCTGGTAAACTTCGCAATTTCTGGGAAGATAGCATCCATATAGTTGTGCGGCAGATGGGTGGTGAGCAATTTATGAAGTTAAGCCAGAAAAAGGAAAGGGACGATCCAGAGTCCTCCATCACAACTTATTAATGCCTTGTGACCACCTGCCTCTTAAAACTACTCTGCGTTCAAAAGTCAGACAGAAAGTAGAGCTGAAAAAGCCTAAAATGAACTATGTGGAGTCTGATGAGGAGAGTGAAGATGAACTGGACTGCCGTTATGTATCACCACAAGTTTTTCAACCAAACCATGTTGTTGAACCTGAACGTCTGGACCGACTACACACATCAGAGTCTGACGAGCATCCAAATGAGGTCCTGGAACAAGTCCCTGCTTCCATGTTGTCAGAAAAGAGAGACCAAGATGGTCAAGAGCCACCTGCGGGGTCAGACAGTGCAGAACAAGAGTTTAACTTACCTGCTGATGAACAAGTTCTTTCTCCCATGTCTTCTGCTGAAAGTGGCCAAAAGAGTGAAAGATAGCAAACTTACCAGCTGCCTACAAGGAAAATATACCCACCTAGAGTACTTACCTATGATGAACTTGGTACACCGACTTATGATGTTAGGCAACTAAATGGTATCTTGCAGACACCACAGCAAAACTTACCTTATGTGTCTTCACAGTGTCTGTCGACATGGTTTCCACCTGTTCAGCAATACTATTACCAGTTTCCTTTTGTGTATGGAGTCCACTAAATGTGGACCATGAACTGTTAAACTTGCAATGAGACTGTGAACTTGAAATCTAAGGATTCTTTGCATGATAAACTGTTACAGTCTGGCACCTTAAGAACCGATGGACTGTTTTGGCTGAACATTGCCTTTAACAGTCATTGAACTTTGAAATTGAGAAAACTATGGACTGTTTGCTGTATGGACTGTAGTTTTGAGAGGAAATTGAACTCTTGAAAGTCAAAGAAAATATGGACTGTTGTTTCGTGCCGCTTCAGTTTTGCACTTTGGGACACATCTGGACTGTTCTTTCTGAAAAACTTTGTTCCTGAAAGTGAATTATTAAGTTCGGGATGATTCATGGACTGTTAAAATGCTGAACAGTTAAAAGAACTCTTGCACTACAAAAATCTTGTGTGGAACACAAAAGGGACTGAAAGACTCTTGTGTTAAAAGAGAATGGTAATGTCAAGACAACATTGATTTTTGTAGGGGAGTGTGTGACAGATTGAAATATGTATTTTATAAATCCCTAAATCTGTGAAACATTGACAGCACTATTGTCATGCTATTTTGAATGTGTGTAAAAAGGTTTTGAATGTTTTAAAGCTCATTAGTTCAAAGGTGCATGAGCTCAGAGCTCCATTTTGAGCATTAATATCAGATAATTATAAAATGCCTTAAAAATACCTAATTGTATTGTATTAATTGTATTAATGTATTCAGCTAACAACTATTGTTAGAGCACTGTCATTTTTGCTACAATCTGCCAAGTCAATAAAAAAATAAATGTATCTACATGTATCCACACAGCATGCTGTTTTTTTTTTAGTTTTTAGTTTTTTTTTTTAATGTAAACCCCAAAAAGAGGCAACAAGATATAATAAGACCAGGCAGATAGAGGACTAAAATACAGTATTAATAAATAATATATACAAATAATATTAATTATAGTAGTAGTATTAATGATAATTAAAGATTACAAGCCGAAGAACCCTAATTTGGTACTGTTTAGAACCATACTTTTTATTATTTTCCATGTGGAACTTTGATGATTTGCTTGTGGATTTGTAATAACTTAAACTTCATAAACCAGTTTCTCCACGTACATATGTGATGATTATTATAGCTACACAGGGGGTGGTACTTAAGTTTTAGGAGTGGGCAGGGCTACAAATATAAAGTATAGCATTGCTTGCTTGCCTTGCTTCCGGAAGTATTTTTCTCATTAATTTCTCCCATAGAGATTTGAAAAAAAGTCTTTGTTAAAGAGTTATAATCTTTGAACCAAAACAACTAGCTATGAGTTGAATCACATTACAAGGTACAGACTGTGTACTCAACACTTCAATGAGGGAAACAGTCCAATGAGGCACTCTAAATTACATTGATTAAAAAAAAAAATTATAAATATAAACCTCACAGTAGGTCTATCTTTAATGGTTAATACTATTTCGCTAAAAATCAATTCCCCTATGGAGAAAATGAATGGAATTTCACTTCCGAAACCTGATTGTTGCACTCTGCAGAACACTCTCAGAAAAAAAGGTACAAAAGCTGTCGCTGTGGTGGTACCTTTTCAAAAGGTACACTTTTGTACCTAAAGAGTACATATTAGTCCCTCAAAGGTACATGTACTTTTGAAAAGGTACCGCCACAGCGACAGCTTTTGTACCTTTTTTTCTGAGAGTGAATATTGGATGCGTTTTCTGAGGAACACAAAATGGTCCCGTATGCATCTGTACATCTTGACAGTTTAAAGGGTGTAAGGTGTGCCTTCATGTGCAAAAAGTTAAAAACAAATAACTTAAAATTATTAGTAATTCATTGAAAACTGGCAAGAATATTCCCAAGCAGGAGTCTCTCCTCAAAGGTAAGCAAAGTTGACTACTGAAGGAGTCTCCACAGGATTTGACTATGAACATTCTCACTCTTCCTGTCTCAGCCTTGCCAAATCACCGGTGGTCACTAATAAATTCAGGCATGTAAAAAATGGGCCTTCCTCCATGAGGTGTCCTTGCCCTCCATAAAGTTTAAAGCTTCTGAACCTTGGGTTAGAGATGTCGCTGGAGGGGGGGTAAGGAGCAATGAAACATTCATATTTTCAAATAAATGTTTTATTTAAGTACCTCACAGCAGAACTAGGGAGATGATAAACATTTACCCATTGGAAATGATTTTATGACCCTGGCAGAGGCCATGTGGTGGCTTGTTTATTTTGTTCCAGGGAGCTATTATGAGAGGTGACTGTGTGGGACTGAGAGAGCAAGACGGAATGGCATTCTGGTAATACAAAAAGCCAGGTACAGCCTATTTTGTCCTTTCAAGAACTGACATGATACTGCCTTGCGTGTGTATACAGAATCTAATCTCAGAACTGAGAAAAAAAAACATTTCTTATTTGCTGGGTAATCATATTTGCCAGGTGCGTATTGATGCTAATGATCCTAATAACTATTAAGGAGCTGTTGATTGTTCATTTAAATCGCAGCCATATTTCAATGTGGATAATGATCTCAAGATGCTTTTGTTTCAATTAAGATGGATTTGGATCCTTACAGCACACGGGCACCTACGATTTGTCAGGACCCTGGCTGTTCTCGTTCTTCCTCACGGCTCATTCAAAGTGGATTAAAACATCTAAGGAGGTAATCAGACCTTCTAACACAAAACAGAAACCCTATTTGCCCGATGACTTTCAGCGAAGTGTAACCAATAACTGTTCCATTTCCAAGACGCAGCTGAGCTTGAAATTAATACAAATCTCTTTTATTTCAAAACTGAAGACTTTGAATTGCCAGCAGCACTTCCAGGTGATCTTACTATATACCAATTAGGCCGCTTGCAACGAGCAGCTCGGCTTTGCCTCTGATTGATGTCTGACCTCTTGGGATCCTTGAAAATCACTCACTCTGCATTCTGCCGCGGCTCCCAGTGGGATCCTGATGAATGGCGACCCAAACAAATGAAAATGTTTATCGTCCTCTTATCAAATTAACCACTCTATTGCACAGTTAATTGTTTATTAAAGGACTTAAGATGGAATCACATAATGAACCTGGTACCGGTCTTAAGCTTTTTTCCAATTAGGAAATGCACTGACTCATGTCATCTGAATGATGTCACTCCTATGAAACTGAAGCTGCAAACTTTTATTTATTTCATTTTTACTCATATTTGAGGAGGAGATGGACATCAAAAGGAAATCTTATCCTACTGTATGATCCGCTCTCTGTTATCAGAAAAGCCACAGCACCCTCTACTGTTCAACACTTTTTAGGATCATCATTAAAGGCTTAAACTTGAGAGAAATAAAATCTCAAGACCATGATCAGAATATTTTAATATGTTTCATTTATATTTTTAAATATATTTTCTGAACTTATCTTCTAAATTTGATAGCAAAAATACAATAAGTGCAACATTTTAAACTATGCAGGTTGGAATAATACAGAGGTTGCTTCATAAATCTGAAAAATGCTGCACACTGGAAAGACATTGAGGCACATCTGACTGTGTTTGCATAACATCCTATCTACTAAAGTGATTTCTTGTAGGTTTGAAGGAGGCATAGTGATATGCCACAATCCTGTGCATGCATTTAGATAATGAAATATTAAAAGCTGTGCGTGATAAAGTGGTTGAAAGAAGTAAATAAATTCCTAAATATCCTAAAAAAAAAATTACTGAGAAATAAGTATCACCAAATGTGTCTAAAATTTTGTCTAAATCTCACTTGAATTTGTTTTAGTTACGGCGCGGGCGCATTGGAAGTTTTAGATGGTTCATTGACTGAGCAGTGAGGCAGAAAAGCAGCAGGTTTACGACATATCAGAAATAAGAACAATGTTTGTCAAATATGCTGTAAAATGCCAAAGCGCATAACCTCTGCTAGAGTTTACTAATAACAAACTGATCCGCCATTTGGAGTGAAATGGCAGTTTACCATCAAATCTGACAAACCTCATTAGGCACAAACATGTGCAAAAAATTCTACATTTAAGGTGTGGTCACATTAGCCAAATTGTTGTTACATTTCACTGGCAAAACAGTCTATTGTCTAATTGTCAACAGTGTAGCGATGTATGAAGCACAGATCACACAGAAACAAAGCAGCTTTCTGTTGGTCTACACGGCGAATCCGTGATCAACAGAAAGGTGCTGGGTTTGCAAGTAACTTTGTGAAGTTCCAGATTGCATGGATTCCTATTGACTTTCGCCTGCGAAAAATAGGCGAGCAACAGTAAATGCGACTGTAGGAGTACAACTGCTTGTCACTGGGGCAGGAGCCTTAGACAACTTTGTACATCTTGTAGCCCTAAACGGTTCACAATAGTACCTTGAGGGAACATTACTACTTTTAAATTATACTAATATGAATGTTTTAGGGGTAGATGAGGTCCAGAGTTGTCCCTTTAAGGTTACAGTCTCAGTTGCAAGCTGTTGTACCAATTGTAGTTACAATTTTTGCACTTTTTTTTCTGAAAGTGTATACAGTAGTTTGTTCAGTACTGCACGGATCACAATCATTACCTGTGTGAATTGTACGTGCAAGTATAAGTTTGAGTATACTTGTTGTGAGGGCCAAATAATATTAAAACATTCTCACAAATATAGTGAAATACTGGGCAAATCATGTTTTGCTTTAAAGGGCACCTATAATGCAAAATTCACTTTTACATGGTATTTGAATATAAATGTGTGTTGGCAGTGTGTGTACACAACCACCATATAATGATAAAAATTCACCCAGTGCTTTTTTTTTAATCCCCAAAAATCATAAGCACTGTTTCAGAACAAGCCATTCTCAGATTCGGGGCAATGTGACGTACTTTTGCACAAGCCCCTCCCACCACTGTTGATGGACACTGCAGTTTGAGCATAGACCCGCCCTGAGTGAGCTAAACACAGTCCGCCATTGTTTCGACACCGGAGCAACTGTAGACAAGAATGTCTTCTAAAGTGATTGAGGTGTTTTGTTGTTGGATGTAAGAATGAACATGGCAGTTGTCATATTATGTACTCTCGTTGTAACTCGAGGATGGACTTATAGTCTCCAGTGCAGTACTAGTCACGGCAGTAATGAAAGGGACTGCGGGCACTTTATTACAGTTCATAGGAGTTGTTTTACAGATATAAAGTTTACCAGTTTATTAAGCACCCCCTGAAAAGGTGTGCATATTTGTTTACTGTTAGTTGTAACAAGTGTTTTGTGTAATTCGCTGTGTATGTTGATGATAATGAAAGGGGGAGAGAGAATTTATAGATAAGAATTTAATGCGCACTTCTTATACTGTGTTTATTCAGCTCTTACAGTGATTTCTGGAGTCTTTTGTGTGATGTACAATAAACTTCATTAAACTCATCAGTACATTTTTGGCCATCATTCGGACGTGGTCCTCTACAACAGGCTTGTATTAATAGTGGATAAAAGCAGATGACAAATAAGTTATAACCGTAATTAAACTAAACTATAGCCTACCTGTTCTATTTCCATACAGCATACTTTCTCTGACTCTGTGGGCATTATTGTCCGACTCTGGGTCGAAATGAACACCGCTACTGAGAGTTTCTGTTTTGATATTATCATTCTGTGAGAGATGAGATTGTCCTGACTGAGCATGAGCTTGTGAGGCTCCGCCCTCTGTGCCGGCAGCAACAGCTCATTTGCATTTAAAGGGATACACACAAAAAAGGCGCGTTTTTCTCAGCCCCAAAAAGTGACAATTTAAACATGCTGTAAAAAATGATCTGTTGGGTATTTTGAGCTAAAACTTCACATACACACTCTGGGGACATCAGAGACTTATTTTACATCTTGTGAAAAGAGGCATAATAGGTGCCCTTTAAATCTGATGATTTCAAGAGGTGTGTGTATAGCAAATATAGTACATTTCATTACATCCAAAAACCATTGTGTGCATACACCCCATGATGCTTTTGCCCAAATTATGTGAGTGACTTCCGTTAAACTGTAAACAATCAGCGCAAGGATCGCTCTATGAACGATACAAAAACTGGATATAACCAGATTACATTATTCTACTCGCCCTTCAACCATCAAACATTAAAAGGAAATTTTAAAGTGTAAAAGCAATAGCAAATTACAACAGACCATGAATAACCTAAATAGCTTGTAGCAACATACATTGCCTTAATCAAAAACGTTCATTATAACTGGAACATTGAGTGATAATGTTTCAAAGTGATTTACGTCATTTTGACACACAGGCAATAAATATTTTATTTACCGGCTTCTGAAACATTCCAGTAAACACTGCTAGTAGGAATTAGAAGTGGAATAGGGAGACAATTACAGAGACGTGAGGATTTAGGGGAAAAAACGAGAGATTCTAAGTGCATTTCAGTAAAGTATTTATAGGATATATCGTAAATGAAATTAATTAGATCTTCTTGTTATACCATGTCACATTAATTAAAAGCATTGACGTCTGAAAATAGAACATGAAGGGAATGTTTACAGCTCATGCAGTCAAACTGACAGATAAGGTTTATTTGTGCAACCTTATGATTTGAAAATTTCTCTAAACTATGAATACTAACAAAGTGAAAGCAGCAGGTGTGTGTTTAGGTATAGTATGTTAAAAACAAATACAGTGAATCTCTCTTACTTTAGATGTCTAGTAATGATTCTCCACAATGAGTCACAAGTCAATGAGGCATCACAGATCTTTCACTCTTATACCTAGTGGGCTATTGTAAAACTGGGGGCCACTACAGTATATTTAAGCCTTTTCTCTAATTCTCTGTCCTACTGTTTACCTTCCACTTCATTCACTCATAATCACACATTTGTGCTATATGATGTCCATAAAATGGAGTCATTCCATCTTGGCTGCATGGCTAAAGCTCAACAGGGCAGACCTTCATGCTGAGTTGACTTTAATGACTTTTTAATAGGTCTCTCCATTTTAACGATGCAGTACAACAGCTCCAGTCATTTTATTGGAATGATGAATGATTGAGAGGAGGCTAACATTAATTTAATTTACAGCACATGCTTCCCATCTTTAAAAGACCAAGACGGTATCGCAAGAGGCAAAGAACGAGAGAGGGAAGAGGTGCGTTCATTATGTCGGAAAAAGGCTGGGGTGATTTATGATAGCAGCATTGTTGTTTTCCCTTATCTCTAATTAGACGATTTTGTCATGCTAACTGATTTCAGTGTCAAAGCAACAAACATGGTTAACAAGATAGGCCGTCTTGTTCCTCATCATTCATCATTCTCAAAAGAGTCACTTGAGTCAAAACGTCCAATCATTTCCTGACACCCCACGTGCTTAATTAGTCTCAGAGTCACCTGGAGGGACTGGGATGATTTCCTCTACGGATATATGTCGCTCAGAGAAAGCGAGCATTCATTTCTCCTCATATGTGTGTTGCAGAGGGTTTGAAGCATGTGTGTGCCCTGTCCTCAAAGACAAACTCTACAGTGTGCTTAAAACTACATGCCCTAAAACAGGAATGATAAAAAGGTTCTGTTTGGCACTAGTGCCCTCTGCAGGCTGTAAGATAAAGCAAATTCACTTCAGAGTTCAGGGGAAAATTCACTAGGTTCAACTGGCCGTAGGTTGTATTGTGAGAGTTAATGTCCTCATCAAGGGCCTCAAATGCCCTAGTTTGCTGCCCTACACCTGTCATTTCACCTCTTACCTGTAAAACTTTCTCTCCCTCTCTCCTCCTTCCTTCTCTGACTGTATAAAAATAGTTCCTGTCACACAAGGCAGTGAGAACTGTATTGGTATTGTAGTCATGACGTCCATTCTCTCTCTCTCATCTGTTCTGTTGGCTCTAAAGCTCTGCTCAGGTAAGATAGAATATCTATCTATCTATCTATCTATCTATCTATTTGGCTGACTGGTTGTCTCTATGGCTGAATACAGTTGAGTGAATGACTGCTCTATGAAAAAGAGAAGAGGCTGAATTTTGACCTGACAAAATACAACTAAATGTTTTTGTATGTCTTGCATAGAAATAATATATTTTTAAATAAAGTTAAATCTTATTTGATACAGTTTTTAGAATAAATTGTAAAAATGCAATATTCAGTATAGGCAAACTTTTTATTTTGAGTACCATTTGTGGCCTATAGCCTAGCTTTTATACAATTATTTGAAATATAATTATTCATTATTCAATGCACAAAAACCGTTTAAAATCTAGACAGTCTGGAAAACTGTGTGCAATGCATCCATATTATGTTTCATCAGATATACCTGTCTGTAAGCAATGATGAACAGCGCTGCAAGGATGTGAGTGTGAGCTGTTACGAGTTCACACAACGGTCTCCCTCACATATTCGATTCGAATTTCGAAATGAACCGGAACGTTACTGATTCTACACTTTAGCATCGTGAGATGTTAATTACAACGTGTAAATAAAGATACAGTTTTATTGTAGACTATAGCCTATATTAATAGCCTAATAAAGTGTGGTTTTAAAATGGTAGGCTACTATAAAACATTTGGGAACCAACACAGCTTAAATAGTCATCAACATGCTAAAACATCAACATGATATTAACAATAATGCGGTATAATTTCACAGTTTCATGCAGTCCAAAAGTCAGATGGCCAACCACTAAACATGCGTCTATTAGCGTTTTTATAGAACACACGTGACACATAGGCTTATAGGCCTATTCTAAATTACACATATTGTCATTTTCAAATTACATAATCATCTTAAATCTAAACGACATAAATAGTTTAGCCCATCACTGCCATTTTAATGCAAAAACCACCTACAAGTAGGCTAAATAAATAATAAAGTCAATAATTCAAACCAAGTTCCATATTCCAACCATTTTTATTACCATTCGGTTACGCATCTGTCAAGTTTTTATTTTTATTTTTTTTATCTTTTTTATAATATACATAATAATGATCATCAGTTAAAATTAGAAATTGAATAGGCCTACGCTATAGGAACCGAGTAAAATCCAAATTGAAGGCTGTCACGTCAGTGAATAGCCTATCTATAAAAGTCGGAGAGCATTTTATGTTGCGATTCGTAGGCTACCTGTACGGCGCAAACATAACTTTCATCCCTTCACAATTTTGCCTTCTAGCAGGTGAACAGATTTCCCCCATGAGCGAATAAACAGTTTGCAGCAAAAGTGAAAGAGGATGGCGAAGTTTGGCAGAGGGAGCTGCTCGGAAAAACTTACCCGGCCAGTAGTCTAGATTAGAAGGCTGGGCACGCGGAACAGAGCGGGCGCGATCCCGTGAGTCTTCAGCCTGCATGAAGTGGCTAATTAATAACACCAAATAAATGCACACTTTTTAAATATGACATGTGGCTTGTCTATTAATGACCCATAAACAACAGAGTCAAAGTTAATTTACTAATTTACATTCGGGACTATAGAAAAGATAACCTTTGGTCTTCAATGTAGCTTACATATTGGCCTTTATAACTTTTTTTTTTTTTTTTAAACAAAGCCATATAACCTACTGTAGGTAGTTATGATTATCTATCACATAATTATGTGGCAAGTCCTGTCCACTAACTGAAAGACTTGAGATTGCTTAACCACTGTGGGAAAACTGTTGTAGGCTAAATGTTTGTATTGTTGTTACAAAACAATAATGCATTAACACCTCTCTACCAACTGTCTGGTAGAATTTGAGTTGAATCACAGCCTCTCGTTATCCTGCTCCTTGTCCTTTGAGTGGAATGCAGTTGCATTCTTGAACTCTAAAATAATTAATTTCTTTGTGTCTTCTCTTTGTTTTGAACTTGAATATATCAGGTACAAAATTATTGTATTAGCACTTGTCCTGAAATTGCAAAACACAGGGATGTCCGAATTATATGAAAAGTGGGGGTAATTTATTAAGGTATGGGAATAATTATGATCCAAAAGTAGAGGCAGATGAAAAATGTATAAAGTGTGTGTTTTGTTTAGGTATGCATATTTGTGCATTTTTAGGCACTATATCGTACTAGTAAACTCACTTCCAGATAATAATATTAAAAAAAAAAAAAATTGTGAAAGAGGGACTTTAATATGATGCTTGGACATATCAAGTTCAAGTTGCTATGTATTGCAGCACATTTACTCTGAATGTCAGTAATTTTGCTCTGTCACTGGTTAATCTAGCCTGTACCGCAATGCATCTTGGGTTACTGAATCCAGACAGGTTATTTTTTAACAGAGGTCACCTTGTGTTGTGCATATCGTTTATATTGTCTGACCTCTTCAAAGTTCACAGTCTCCTTAAGATTTCACATGCTAGTACTTACAGGACAGATGCAGATGTAATACATACACGTAGGTGCCATGTCAGCTTCAGAACAAGTTATTTCTGTTGTCATTCTCATGCTTAACACCCAGCATCACATTCTCAATTCAACAGAAGTTTTATTTGCAACATTGTTCACTGCAAGAAGAACAAATGTTTACTTGGAAACAAAAAATTCAAATGCTAAGCTTAAAATAACCCAGTTTTAAAGGGTTCACCCAAAAATAAAAATTCTGTCATTATTTACTCATGTTATTCCAAACCTGTATGACTGAGAAAAGGGGATATTAAAAAGAGGGAATTGGGGTCCAAAAATGAACAACATTGGTCCCCATTGACTTTCATTATATGGACGAAAAACCTGAAACATTTTAAAAAAAGAAAAAAAAAAAACCTTCTTTTGTGTTTGATGAAGAAAGAAAGTCATACATGTTTGCAACGACCTTAAGGTGAGTAAATGATAAGAGAATTTTCTTTTTGTGCAAACCAAGTTGAATGGGTTGAAAGTACACTGGTGGACTGTGTGTAATATGAGATCACTTAAGGTGCCTTTGCATTCAAGCACATGTTCTGCTCTCGATCAAACCTGGTGATCAGGGGAACTCTGTTAGATAGCTCACTGATTATCAGGAACAACTTTGTGAATCAAAGCATGGCTTTATATGGCCACAAAATAAACACATTTTTTAGTTAATGACCACCATCAAAACTGGTTCTTAAGACCGCTCTGAACCTTGGCTTCGAGTCACGGATTTAAATACTTTCCAATAGTGGTCCATGGAACAGTTTTTTTTTTTCTCTCTCTCTCTGTTCCAGGTGAGTGGTGCTACGAGAGCCAGTTGTGTGACAGCAAATGTATAGGTGAGAACCAGGGCTCAACCTCTCAAGTTTTTGCATTGTCATCACTAAAGCAAAGTCCTTGTTCTTAAACAGTTGAACGTATACAGTTAGAAAAATGTTTTCCATTTGTGTCATCCAGGGCCTTCAGAATGGAAAAAATATTTTCTTATGTGTGGAGGTCTAAATCAATCGCCCATCAATATCATCACACGCAAAGTGAAGCATGACCCAAAACTGACCAGTTTTATCTTCGATGGTCATGAGGACATTTTCAATATGAGTGTGGAAAATCATGGACAATCAGGTAGATGGAACTGAACTTTAAAGGGATAGTTCACCTAAAAATGTAAATTCTGTTCTCATTTATTTCGTCTTCAAAACACAAATGAATATGTTTTTTATCATTTATCACTTTTGTCCATCCATTGAAAGTCCACCCAACCAAAGTTGAGTTAAGCAATGTAAAAACATATGTTGTCATAACTTATTGATCATATAAATATTTACAGTGTTGTTTCAACGATGAACAAAGTCGTATGGGTTTGGAACAACCTGAGGGCAAATGAACTATCATTTAAAAGTGGACATGAAACGGAACTTACGATATAGTCTTTTCTTGCCTATTGTGACGTGTATCCGAGTAAAATGGCTTCTCGAACAAGAAAAAATGTAGGGCGGGATTTGATTTTGTCCATCGGGAATTGATTGGATGGTTGTGGTTTGCTATTGTTTTCACCCTCATTTTCAGAGAAGAGAAGAAATGACGCTTTACAAGGGCACATGAATTTTAAAGGTGCTCTAAGCGATGTTGAGTGAAGTCACTTCTTGTTGACGTTCAAAGTATTGTCAAACAAAACGGAGGCTAGCTCGACCCTCCCTCCTCTTCATCCTGTCCCCTCCCCCTCCCTTCCGTGCTTCCTGAAACAGTCATGAACCATTTAGAAAAACCAAACTGGTTTTACCCACCTGTCCAGCAAAAACAGAGCCACCTGAATTTTGGATTTGAAGCCCTTCTGCCGACGGAGTTCTCGCCACCTTTTGAATGCTTTTCTAATGTAAATTCGGGACTTTGCGAGTTCCTTCTCCTTTTCCCTCTTCATTGTTATTTGTTCATCGGAACGTCGTCTCTTTGGTCGTGTGTCGGCCATATCAAAATTCTCAAGAATATACATTTTTAACGTTAGTCGTTGTCTAGGACCCCCTTCATGTGCATGCGCACTAACCCCCCAACCCCCACACCCAAATCATTCTTGTCGGTTATTGGCTGGAACACTGTTTGATATGTTTTGTGGTCCAGGCTGGGCCAGTTTGTTTTTCTTGCCGTTTGTGGAGCCTGGGCTGTCTACAGAGATCGCGTTTTTTACAGTGTGTTCCGGGGACAGGCACCTAGCGGATAGTGAGGAGATGTTTGCTGTATGTGACAAAAAATGTTTTGGCCTAAAAAACGTGTGACATCGCTTAGAGCAGTGGTTCCCAAATCTGTCCTGTCCCAAACACTGCACGTTTTCTTTGTCTCCCTAATCAAACACACCTGATTCAACTCATCAGCTCATTATCACATGGGTTAATGAGCTCATGAGTTGAATCAAGTGTGTTTGATTAGGGAGACAAAGAAAACGTGCAGTGTTTGGGACAGGACAGGTTTGGGAACCACCTTTAAAAAATACTGATGTACACGATAAATACTGCAATATTCCATAAAAAAACAAGAACTTTTAAATATTGTAATCGTACAGTATGATAACATGCTCTATACTTCTTCCCAGCTCACTTTACACTCCCTCAATCAGTGCGTCTCCGTGGTGGGGGTCTGTCAGCCACATACAAGGCTGTCCAGTTCCACCTGCACTGGGGAGAGGACGGCGGACAGGGCTCAGAGCACTCTGTGGACGGGGAGCGTTATCCCATGGAGGTGAGAGTCCATGTCACAGTCAAGGATATTTGGAGGATTAAATGCAAACAAAGCCTATTATTATTTTAAGTTAAGTTATGATGGGTATTAATTATGCATTTTGCCTCCCAGCTCCATATTGTTCACATTAAAGAAAAGTATAACAACTTGAGTGTGGCTCTAAATGACTCTACAGGGGTGGCAGCACTTGGCTTCTTTTTTGAGGTACTGATGCCTTTCTGATATTTTGTCTCATAATTATACTAATTAAATAAAAAGGATTTGTGAGAAAATCATCTGAACACAAGCTCTTAAAGCGATAGTTCACCCAGTGTTATTTTAATATTTTTTAAATACTATTATAGTTTTTGTTAATATTTTGAATTCATTTTTTTATATTCGTTAGTTTTAATTTTAGTTAAAGTTTTAGTAATTTTGTTGTTTATTTCATTATAAGTTGACAAAATAAATGTATATATATTCTTATTCTTTTTTTCAGTTTTAGTTATTGTTCACACTTTAGATTAGGGTCCAATTCTCACTATTAACTAACTATTAACTACAACTTTTGCCTCAATAAACTCCTAATTATTGTTAAATTGTTAAGTTTAAGTTGTTTTAGGGTAGGATTAAGGGATATAGAATATGGTCATGCAGAATAAGGCCAATATCCTATAGTAATATACATGTTAATAAGCAACTAGTTAAAAGTAAAAATTGGACCTTAAACTATGTTACCTAGTTATTTTAGTACATGAAGTTAAACTAAATTTTAAGTTAAATTTAAAACTTTGTTTTATTTCAGTTGAAGTTTATTTTATTTCAAGTAACAAACGTTTTTATGGTTTTAGTGTTAGTTAACTATAATAATCCTGCACCCAAAATTTAAAAAACCTATTGTTCCAAAATAACAGACATTATTCCATGAAATTCAAAAGGTGAATTTTTAAAGAATTTCCATTTAATGAAAGTGAATGAGGACTGGAGTTTTCAAGGAAAAAAAGCAACAACAAAAAAATGTCATAGAAAGTATCATAAGTGTGATCTATACAACAACACTTTTGAAGGCTTTAGTGTGAGGAACAAAACAAAATCAGTTTAAAACATGAACAAATCATTCAAATCGGTTTTGTGTACTGGATCAGCTTAAAAGATCCGACTCAGTTCGTTCACGAATAAGACATCACATGAACATGCCAAGCAAAGCTAGTGGTGATGAATAAGTATGTGAATTATTTTCACTTTTACCTCATACAATGTTATCAAATAGCTTCAATACGGACTACTTTTATGACATTTTATGTTACATTTTTGTCCTTTTGCACTTGACAGCCCCAGTCCTCACCATTCACTTTGCAGCCATTTTGGGTGAAATATCCCTCTAATGAACCATGCCGATAATAACTAATAAAACACAGACTTTTGTCATCCCCATTAGGTGTCTTCAGACAAAAACAAAAAGCTTGACAGAATTATAGAGGCTTTAGGAAAAGTCAGACATGAAGGTGAGTACTTTTAAGAAAGACTACATAATCTTTTTTTGGGAACTGAATTTCCCATTTTTGATTAGTTTATCTATTTAACATGTTTTGTTTGTCTGTATTTTGGTTCCACATTATGCAATTTGATCAAAAGGGAACAGCAGTGAAATTGAAGACTTTAGACTGGCTGACATCGTCCCTCAAGCCAATACACTGAGCTATTATCGGTACTCGGGTTCCTTGACCACACCAGGTTGTGACCAGTCTGTTGTGTGGACGGTCTTCCAACAGACTCTGCCCATAAGCAAAAATCAGGTACAGAGAGACTTTTTGGAATAAACCAGACTGAGATATAAATGTTAGTCATACTTTCAGTTTTACTTATTCAACGCCCATTGTAAATCAGGTTTATTGGCAAATTTGACAGACTTT